>NW_011942226.1:260217-268730 GCF_000187425.2 Metarhizium robertsii ARSEF 23
AATTCGTTACGTTATAACAAGAACATAACAAAGGCGCGAAAAAAGCTTTCCAACCAGGCTGTCCCCAATTGCAATGAAGCGCTGCCACAATGCGGTAGGACACACTACTTCTCAGCACCTGTCATAGTCTATGGCTTTGTAACAGCTGCCATCGGTACACGCGTCCGTGAGATGTATTTTGGTCAGGTTTCGGTGCGCAGGACTTCTCGGGACCTTTATTACTCACTTTAGTCACAAAAAAAAAAAAAAAAATCGCTGGCCGTCACCTGACTCATTGAGAGCTTCGGCAGCATATGCCCACATAGCATTTAATACTCGCACTATGTACTGAACCCCCTCATTATATGGAATGCAACTGAGCACTAGTTAGATGCATTTTTTAACCCAATTATTAGTATCTAGCTCCTACATAAACTGACCGCATACGCATGTGGCACTCCGTTTAAGGCCTCAGCGGGTGGAAACGACTCCATATGTCAGAATGATGGCAACAATGGTGTGATAGGCAATGTACGACAGACTCATGCTCAGACGCCCATACGCGATAGCGAACCTGTACACCTCCTTAGGGATACGCCATCCGGTGCTAGTGTCGGCGCGGCTACTGGTACAGAGAAGTTCGCCCACCTGCCTGAAAAGATCATCTGATTTCTCATCAAACTCACGGCCCCATCCAGACGTCTTGTCATGTTCGAGCAGCTGAACGTTCCACAAGTTGTCGATGTCACATACTAGTTCCCCGAGCTTGTTCTGAACACCCAGGGCCCTCTTGACCTGCTCACGGTTCTCACTTTGGTCGATTCCATCAAGACTTTTCTCGATCATGTCGAAGTATCCGTCGTAGAATTCATTGTGGGGAGACTCAGGAAGCGAATCCTGATTGAGAGCTCTGTAGAGAGCTTGAATGGGCAGTTCATTGAGGCCAGCCTTGGTCATTTGCTCCTTGGCAAGCCGGTAAGTCTCTCGAGTCCAGTCCCAGAACTCGGGATATTTGTCGGTGTATGCCTCTATGATTTCAAAGATACGGCGATGTCGAGCCCGACAGAAACTGTAGGCGGGGGATGTTGCGGCAATGCGACCGTCCTCGCGGTTTTCTAGCCTAGCGCGCTTGTGACCGCGGAACAGCTCACACAGCATGCCAGAAAACACGGTGGACATGGTCTTTACCGATTTCTCTATTGACCAGCTGTTTGGATACAATAAACGGAGCAAGTTACGAGTCTCACCGGTCAAAATGTCCGTGTGAAGATCCATAACATCGTTCGGGACAGCCGACCCAATGAGGGAGTCCATGCCTTCTTTGTCGAAAAAGGCAGCGCCATCACTGCACATGTAGGCAGACCCGATAGTATCGAACCCACGAACGGCCATGAGGAGGTAAGGATCCAAATCAGTTCTGATATGCGACGCCTGCGGAGTAGTAAATTCTTTGGAGGTCTCCGCCTGGTCCATGGCACTGAAGTACGCAAGGGAGAAGCGCCAGAACGATCGGTCCTGCCCGGAAAACTTGCCATCCAGATCGACAACAGCCTTTCGCGCAAGCTTTTCAAACTTTTTGAATCGATCGCTGTAGGCATTCTTGCCCTTTGCCCAGTCGACTCCAGTCAGAGCAGAGTAGACATAGTTCCCCGAGACGACTCTCTTTCGAGGCCAAACGATTGGCACATCATAAGATAGAACGGAAACTGGGAGATGATTGGCGGGTCGCAGTCAAGCCCGGTGAGCAGTTTGCCCCAAGGTACAAAATGGTCGTCTCCAGCAACGTGCGAAGAGTGATACTCGTCACGAACGTCGACACAACTGGGACTCTTGTCTGCGGCAAGCAAGATCTCGCCACCAACTTCCAGGGTGATTTGGTAAATCACTTCGGTGAGAATGAGGTTGTGGAGCCCATTGCTTTGCATTCTCTCTTTTCCAAAGGCTTCGTGGAGCTCTGCAGAGAACCGCCTCACGAGGTCAGTGGCGGCTTCGGAAGGCTGATAATTGATGAAGGCATCAACGACCCAGCTCGCGAGTGGAGACGTGAATGGGTATCTCCCAACTCTGCGGCCAAGTTCAGGACTTATCCGAGGGTCGTGAACTGTCTTTTCTCTCTTGCCCCAGTTGCGGCTGCTGAAGGCTTCTTGGCCATCGATGTCCTCGTGGCAGCTGTCGGCAACAGAGGGGCGCAGACCACTGGATTTCAAGCAGTTGTAGGCATTGCCCGTGTATCTCATCGCCCGTGCGTTAATAGTACTGCTTGAAGCCATTTTTTCTTGTTCTTGGTAGCCACTGATGTGAAAATGCAAATTTGAATCCACGGTGACTCGATTGGGGCCGGCAGCCGAATTAGATTGTTTAGAGGACCGTCTTAGTGTCGTCTTGCAAGTGCTTGAGCGACCTCTGGCTGTATTAATGTCGATTTGAACGCCAGAGTCTCGGCGGATCATGTCTGGGATTCATCGCGTAGCGTGAAATATAGTCTCTTCATCATCTCTGTCGCATCTTTGTCTTACGGGAACCATTGTATATGTGGTGAAGGCAGTTCGCAGGCGATGAAAATTCCAGGTATAGGGTAGCTAAGCGGGTTGACCGAGGCTCGACTTGATCGAATCAAAATTGAATAGGAAAGCGATTGGGAACCACAGACTCATTGTGATCTCCGGATCCCGAAGATACCCTTAGCCTTAGAAGGTGGTTTGACACATGATTCCTCCCGTCGTTCGCGTACGTCGTGTAGTCTTCGTACTGCATGGGTTAGACTCTCAGCTGCACTAGGTCGGTGCTTACGCCAGCAAAATTATGATAACGTCGGTGAATCACATGCTGGAATCCTTTCAGGAGATAGTTCGTGCGCCATTCAAGACGTGGCCAGCATTGGTCACGGTTCTCACAAGATATTTTGCCAGTTTATGGAGCAATCAGGAAGGTACTTTTGGAACCAGCCACGGTCGTTACCGAAAAGACCAAGAAGCCCCACAAAATATTATGCCACTAGTCACCGGCCTGTTTGGTGACTCCGTGTTTCATTTCAAGCTTCCCCCTCCACCTCATAAATCTGAGGACTACTTTGACCGGTTCGGTGACTTGACAATTTCAAAGAGCCCCACAAAATAATTTGGTTTGCTCGACATTCGAGTGTTATGTTGTCGGATAATGCCTCTGTAGACTGAAGTCGCAGAGCTTGGTGTAATTGCTGGATGTCACAGCGTCGGCTATCATGACTAAACTTAGCCGAAAGTTAAATTCGGACGAAAGGAAGTTTTTTTGGTATTAAAAAGAGAGCTGCAGACGGAGTCTGCAGCACCAGGAACAACAAGAATAATGATTTTATGAACAAGCTTAGTTAACAATGAATCTCATAATGTGACATATGTATCATGGCTTCAGATTTGATGCCCACAAAACAATGTACATAGCAACATATGGCGATGGCTGGGCGGTTTACTAAATAACCACCGTGGCAGCTATCAGATGATATCACGGTTTGGTTTAGGCTCGTTACCGTAAGAGCTTCGCGAATAATTTCAATGCCCTCCGTAACAGTTCTGAAGCATTCAACCTCAAGTTGCTCATAACATCCATCTGCTGGGCCTCGAAACCGCTTCGTTTGGCGGAGAGGTCTGGTTTCCAGGTTTTGTGTTCTCTACATGACGGGTATTGATCTGGCTCCCGTTTGCAACATAACGGTTGGCACTGTTTGTATTGCGCGAGAGAGGGTGATGGGCGCTTTCCTCATAGATGCAGAGGAAGGGACTTTTTTACGTGTCGTATTTGGCCAACTATAGCTGTCCAAAGCTGATGAAGAGAACGATCGGAGACAGACTTTCATGGAGCAGGCGTTTTCCGCATCGAGAGCGGACTATAGCGACTTGTTTGACGATGTGCAACGGGATGGGTCGTGGTGGATTCCACGTAAGAGCGTGGAAGAATGTCGAGTACTATGGTCGCACGCTGAGGACTGGTTTGTATTTATAACCAAACGATTGAATATGCACATTTCAAGGTAAGTACAGATCATGTACATGGGATTCTGGGTAGCTGTGACTGAAACCTGATCTTCTGACCTTCTGACCGTCTTGCAGGGTGACTATCATTCGTAGACAAGGTACTAGTCCTCATGATGTCGCTGCTGAATCGTGGCAAGAGAATTTGGAGTCTAGAGGGGCAGGTGTGTCCAGGTAATGGAATTTTGGTCCTGGGAGCCGCCAGAACCTCTTGAATTTACCTGGGGATTTATGAATGGCACTAGGCCATCATCAGAAAGGAATATTGGGATCTTGATCTTGTTGATTCAGCCAAAGATTCACACCTGCGGAGATGAGATTCAGATGAAGGTCTTTGAAGTGCCGTGGACAGCTGTAAGTGCAAGTGAATGAGCGAAATTTGACCTTTAGACCCTATTATTGTTTTATAACGGCATGTACTGTACTAAAGGAAGACCTGTTGCAATTGGCGCCAAGTCCCCTACGGTAAAGTGTGGTATGTAAGTAACTAATTGCTATTATATAGCAAAACGCGACATCCACCGACTCCATGCTGCATGATCGTACTCCGTAGCACAAGGACAACGCTGACGATAGACCACCTGACCATGATATGATCCAACATTTTCAATTGTATACATCACAGGGAGTTAATCACTTTGGTGGACTGTTTGAACCTCAAGCTTGGTCTTTGATAACGTGATTCGACTGCATGACTGCAGACTCTGTTTCTGGCTAGATTGGGGTGATAGTGATACTATACAATACAGAGCTACAATTTAAGGATTTTGGCTCGTACGCCGCCGGTACCAACGTAAGGTTGAGGTATGAAGCAGTCACGGGCTGGCAATATGTCCATATCGGTACTGACAAATTTAAAGTCATATCGAGTGACCAGCCGTGCTGCGGCCAGCTTCAGTTCTGCAAGGGCAAGACTGGGTATCTTCTTAGCGCGTATTCGGGTGTAATTGTGTTATATGTGGTCGGGATGGGAGATTGCTCACTTTTGACCCACACATCGCCGAGTCCCCCGAGAGAACGACACCATATGCTTTCTAAGAGGACTTGGCCCTCCAAGCCAACGATCAGGCGAAAACTTCGAGGGGTCGGGGAATATCGTTCCGTCCGTATGGACGAAGTAGTTGGTCGAACTGAGAGGAGTCTGTATTCTCATCAGCTTGCCAAGCATGTTTGGTCGCTTGCTCAACGCTGAGCAGCACTCACGCCGGGAGGAATCACCCTGTCACCATATTGAATCGGCTCTTGGGCAACACGGGTTAAGCGGCCGAGGGCGTCATAATTAAGCCTCAATGCTTCAGTGACCGCTGCATCCTTCACAACTTTCTGTCAGCGCGTGGAACCTGTGCAAACATGTCGTGTTCTGCGTAACTTACTAGATATGCTCGCTTGTCTATCCAACTGAGCAGGGAAGGTCTTGAACCACCACGAGGCATGTCGTTGAGATCCTGTCTCAAGTTTTCAAGAATTTCCTTGTCCTGCGTCACGTACCAGATGAGTAGTGTCAACGTCCATGATATTGTCTCGCTCCCCTCACCCGTGAGCGATTTGCCCTCGTCAACCAGCCGCTGAAAGGATTTCTCGCTGTCAGGCAAGTCACTGGTTAGCAATCTCGAAAAGACTGACGTAACCTCGGTCTGATTCTCCGTTTTTGACGTCGCCATCCAAGTCTCAACTCTCCTGCGCACAATGCTCTCCCAGTTCAGAATGGTGGCGAAACCTCTGCTGATCCTCCCCAATACCCAGAACGGGATGCGCCGCACAAAGCCAACCAACCAGGGGAATTGTCGAACAAAGGCACCGGTTTCGACAGCACTTAAAAGTATCCGCTTGAAATCCTTCCGGAAGTCGTCTTCTGTGAGGCAGTCGTAGCACTCGCCAAACGTGTACTGGGTGATAATGTCATTTGCAAGAGCAAAAAAGGCGGCATCGATACGCACTTCTTCCCCGGTTTGGGCCATCTTTTCGAAACGACTGCATAGACGTCTCGCTTTGTTCACTAATAGATTCTCGATTTCGTAGATTACCTTCTTCGAGAACGATAAGTTTAAAGCCTGCCGTCGAATGTGGTGGTGCTCATGCGGGCACGTAGCGAAAGCCCCGGTGGGAACATCGGGGAAGACAACCCACTGGTCGTACTTGTCACGCCTCTTTGAGGCCGGCGCGTAGATTTCGTCGTAGAAACTTGCATCGAGGATGTGAACTTCTTTGGGGTTGATGCGGACTATAGGGCCTACGTTGGGGGCGGATCAGTTGCATTGTTGAGAGTGCAAATGCGACCAAAGCTATCTCTTTTCCTCCAGGTCACTTTTGGGGACCCATTTCAATCAAAAATCGGAATGAAAGAGATATTATGGACCCATTTCAATCAAAAATCGGTATGAAATGAAGAGATATTTCAAATATTTACCATATTTATCATGCATGCGCTTCATCTCCCTATAAAACTGCCCACCCTTGACTGCGTCGTAGTAGAACGCATACCAGCTAGTAGCTGCGGCGAATTTGGGGCCCGGGAAACCGGCCAGGGGGTGGAAGAAAGACGGCGGATAATTATTGCAATATAACTAAAAATGAAATACGCGTTGACTAGGAGAATGGTGGTATTTGTGAGCGCCATGGATAGCGATTGCCTGAGTAATATTCAGCGATGACAAGAGTGCGCGAGGGTTCCTCGAGTTGTCTGAAGTATTGCGCATATCGGACTGACACATATAAAGTGCAGGACTTTCGCCGGCTGTCGCTTCTACTGGTCAAATATAAATATTTCGAGGGTGTTAGAGAGGAGGACTCACTAGTTGAACACTACCGAGCGGGTGAGGTCCCAGGTGCTGGGATGGCCTCGGTGGGGTGGTTGGTTGTGATGCCAGGCTATCTGCTAGTCGGGAAGCGGTGTGAGGTCACTTATGGCCAGGAAACAATGATGACTTACTTGGTGGCTGCTGGGGATACGGGTGTGCCTGGGGGTGTATGCCTTTTTCTCCCCATGTTCATGCTGTTGGAGGTGTGCACAGAAATGCCTTGGTGCCATTGGTGACGAACCTGGCAGTTGGTGAGCATACAAAGTCTGGACATGAGGCCGCAAGTCTTACTATTGAAGGGGATTCGTAGCAAGGTTCAGATATTTTAGTCCTTGGCAGTCAATTGTAACACCCCAAGGCTTCTGTCACAGCACCATCACGACTTGTCTAAGACACTCACATGAGCACAGACCATTAGCGCACCATAAAGCTGTAGTCTAGATAGCTTCCTCTTCCCTCCTCCTTAAGGCACAACTACGTTACTACTAGCACCTTAGATTCGCCCCGTGATAGCTTCTACTGTTGGGACCAACCAATTGTAACACCCCAAGGCTTCTACTGTTGGGACCAAAATCGCTGCAGAAATCTGGTGTTGAGCAGTACTGATAGCTACCGGACCACTTCAGTTACGAAGGCGAGCATGGGAATTATTTCTCGAATTCTCGTCGTCATTATAGTACAATTATCATTATTCCATCAGGTTGATTTGTTGACCTGCGCGGAGAGTTAACAATCTCGACCCCGGGCTGACCAGACCCCGGACGGGTTGTCCCACGTTACTTGTTGATCAGTTGAGACGAGGCTTGCTCGTTTCGTCCTTCGGTGAGTCTGGATATTTGTGGTTATTGTAGGCTTAGTTTGAATGAAATCTGTTATTGGTTATACATACTTCTCTGCCTGCATATCATATTGCATGTCACTCGTACATACACTCGTACATACACTTGTGCAGGATGTGGAATTCAGGTTCTTATTAGCCACGTCCCCGATGTGAAAATTATTAAAAGGAGTCTGAAATATTTAAATAAAAAAGGCCGTGAAATTGTTCGAAATTTTCGGAGATTACCAAGCTCGTTCGGGAAGAACACTTAGTTACAAGCCTAATTTAAGTCTTGAACTATTCAGGTTTGACTACGAGTCGGAAATAACACATGCTTGTAACTGTCTTTGCGAGGGTTCCTTTCCCCGTAAAATGTGAGCATAAATTGAACTTATTCTGATTGATATGCGGAAATGCTTTTGTTCGACGCCCTTTGTTTTCTCAGTATAACGGGCATGGCCGCAGCCTCCATAGCAGAGGTGGAGGGTCGAAATAGCGATGACTTTAAGGGAGAAATGATGGCTGCACATAACTTCTTCCGTGATCAACATGGCGCTAGGCCGCTGGTTTGGAACAAATATCTTGCGCAGAAGGCCCAAAACTGGGCTAATACATGTAATTGGTCACACGATGTACTTTTCTTTCCCGGGGTCATCTCCCCTGCATGCCCCTCATCACAAAATCTAAAATATACTAACTACTTCCTACAGAGTGCAGGCGAGAACCTCGTCGGAAGCACTGGCTTCACAAACTGGGGCGCCTTGGTCAACATGTGGGGGTCTGAGCGAACAAAATACAACTGGGGCAAGCCAGGCTTCCCAGTGAACACTGGTCACTTCACACAGGTGGTGTGGAAGAACTCCATGTCCTTGGGCTGTGGGTGGAATACAGGGTGGTCATCAATTCCAT
>NW_011942226.1:268830-271617 GCF_000187425.2 Metarhizium robertsii ARSEF 23
TCATTCTTTTTAGGAGGAAAGTCACTATCAGATGGACCAGATTGGCAACCAAATTTGAAGGCGGTGCAAACAACAATCCGCTTTGCATTGCCACGGGACGACTGGAAAACAAGTAACACACGAACTATAACACCCAACCACCTACTAATTACTAATTCACCGCCCAAATCCTATTAACACCTTGTGTTAAAGACAGCAGACGCCGCTTCAGCTGCCGTAGATAGGATCCTGAACACTTGGGGAATAAGCTCCAAGCTAGCCCGCTGTGAAGAATGATAGAGCACGAGAAACCGTAGCGAAGGAAGACAAAACACAGACTGTAAGAGCAGAAACTGGATGAAAGGCTTCTGGGCCTAATGAGACAAGGGCCAAGTTTCAGAATGTACACATGCCATAGGTTTATAGTTGCCCTTTTGGAGTTCTCCACCGGGCGTTAATAAAATAAATGAATGAATATGTTAGTCAGCACTAAGCGATTGTTATGATGTTACAGGACTACCAAGTCTACCGTTGTTCTCCAATAGTTTAATGTAACCCACGCACACAACCAATAATCAGAGGGGCTACCGAGACCAGCTTCTGAGAGCAGACGGCTTTTACCCGAATTTGGACAAATGAAAGGTCGCAGTTCCTTTCATTCTTAGTAGTTCAAAGTTCCTTCACACCCCCTCTAACATCTCGGGGCTTAAACTATGCCTTTGCGAGCTTACTGTTAATTTGGTCACACTGAAAGTCCGCTCAGGATCGGCAGACATGGCAGGAATTGCCAATATGTCGAGGGCAAACTTGCTCAAGCTTGGGTATTCTTCTTGATGGTCCTTCTACCACAGCATAGGATTCAAGTTCTCTCGCCGGATCGGTCCCTGCCTCATATAAGCTGCAAGTTCATCGTCTTCTTCCATCATGTGCCGATCCTGGCTCTGCATCCACTGGTCGAATTGACTAGGCTCGGCTTGCCTCATCGCTTTTCTAATTTCATACTTGAATTGAAGTCAGCGCTGTAATAGACACCTCACGCATGAGGGACCGTTGCACGATTGGACATCAACGACAGGGAGCCGGAACTAAATTGCATTGACGGAACGCCTATGATGAGAGAGTGTTACAACGTGGGAAACGTCTACTTAACACAGATCGATAGTTGCCCTATTGGAGGAGTCTCCTGCTGTTATGTTAACATAAGCCCGCGCCACATCGCAGCTTGACCCCCATTCTCTCTTGGACCAGTCTAGTTATGTAGAGTACTGTTAGATTCTCAGTGGGTACAAAATACGAAGGCTGGCCAACCGCCTGAAAGAATTCAGGTGGTTGGGGAGTAAAGATAAAAGACCTCAATTCTTCAAGTTACTGTAGACAAGAGGACACACAAGAATACATCACAACATTTTATCTCCATAGTAGTGCCACTGTATTTCTAACAATTACCCACAAAACGGGGCTAGTGTGGTCGGTGATTACCGTGCTAAGCCATGCGGACCGGGGCATGCGTGCAATTCCTATGGTCGTGCGTGTCAGCCTGTGCTAGTGGCGCCATGTGCCTAGCAGCGAAGCATCGGAAGCAACGCGTGCCTGTCACATTAATATGTATATATTGGGTTATTATGTACAGCCGTACTGATTGCAGTCCGTAAGGCATGGAGGAACCTACTTTGTCAAAATGATTTTACGGCCAACACCAAGGAATCACGGCATTTGTCCTCTTACGCTAGCACGGAAACTAGCCCTTCTTCGTATAGATCAGCAAAACATACGCCATGGAGTCACTAGATCTTACTACTATGTTGTGAATGACTTCCGCAATGCAATAATTGAACGAAAAAGCCACGAAGAAGCTGTGGATATTATCATTCACTATGCGGATCAGCTGCATCGTTGTGGAAGATTAGAAGAGGTGAAGCGGCTCTACCGGAAAGCTGCCGAAGATCTAGGACAGAATTTTGGCCGCCATCATTCCTCTACGTTTTTTGTCACCTTCGAGAGGGGAAGACTTCTGCAGCATGTGCGCCAATTTCAAACTGCCGAGAGAATGTATAATCGGGTTCTAAGGGGCATGAAACATCGAAACCCTTACCAGCTGTATTTCTCCAATGAGCTTGGAGTGGTATACGCAGATCAACACGAGCTCCTAAAGGCCGAAAGAGCATTTCAAAAGGCACTACACGGATTTACCGAATTATGGGGTGCCGATCATTTGTGGGCATATACGGCAGCCATCAACCTCAGCAATATCTATCAGACTCAAGGCAAGCTGAAAGAGGCAACGATTCTGCTCCATCGAGGTTTATCCTGTTTAACGAAAGAATTTGGAGTCTCACATGCAGTAATCATGGCAGCACCAAAATTCGTCAAATATATCGACAATTCCATGCACATCAACAACTGGACAGCGCACGAGAATTCTGTGAACTGGCCTTGATCATATTTGAAGGCGTCTTTGGGCGCGATAGCGAAGAAGCACTTGAGATGGCCTGGGACTTGGCTCATATATCAAGAGAACAAGGGAACCCTAGAGAATCCAAGAAACTAATGGACAGGGTTATAGCAGGGCTTAGACAACCTTAGCAGGCATCAAAGCTGTTAAACGGAACAGAGTCCGTTTGTTCCTAATGCTAACATCGACGTTAAGTTTAGCAAGTATAATATTTACCTTACTGTCGAAAATAATGTAAGTTTTATTCGTGCATAATGCATCGCCATTTCTTTGATAGAAAATAATATACAAACTGCTGCTCTTGATTCTTTATGTGAAATGGGGAGCGCATCTGTTCACAAATCTGGTTCTTTTTT
>NW_011942226.1:271717-276147 GCF_000187425.2 Metarhizium robertsii ARSEF 23
GGGAGAGTGTGCAATTAAAACGGTGCTAAAAATGCAAAGTCGGCTATAGCAATAGTGGGCGTGTGGCGGTGCAACTGGGAGGGGAGACAAAGTCTCCCCGCCCGACAAGAACACACAGAAGATACAAGCATCAATGAATACAATCATCAATTTTGACCTCAATAACGGACCTAACCCCGGTAGTAACTCAAGTGGGGCATCGTGAAATCTGACACCCCGGCCCGGATGTTATGGGTCGATCTCCACTCATTATTATTGAGGCTAGACTCGGCAGTTCCTTTTCCGCATGATATTGGACAAGACCAAGACCCACAAACGACGCAAAGTGGCGTCAATCCTCCCGAGGATTACTCGTGCCACGCCCTACATGAGGTTGTTTAGGTGGTGACGGTGTCAGATTTCACGATGCCCGGGTCACGTGCAATAAATGGGATATATTGCCATATTGCCAATATATTGGGTTCTTGGCAATACAATACAATATGGACCAATGCCATATTGCGTAATACAATATGCACCACTTGACAATACAATAATATTGCGAGGGGGTCCATATTGCCAATATACGAGATGCCAAGCTATGCGGGCAAGTCAACACGGCTGCATGTTTATGAAATGAAAAGTGGAAACAGAAGAGGGAATGAACCATTTTCTTTCCCAATGCCACGGCTGCTCGTCCCTTTCACTACACATTCGAGCCTCTGAATCGGGACTTTGCAGGAGCAGGAGGAATGTGGCATGCGTGATTCCTCCCTGCCGCTTACGCAGAGTGAATTATACGCGCTGAACACAGAGGTAGTGGAATACCATTGCTCATTCGATAACATCACATCCTCTAAGCCCTTATCCGCCATGACTCGTTTGCCGAGATGCTCTTTTCAAGTTGACGTCTGCCGCGGCCAAATGGTATGGGTTGGCCTATGTCCCGGGGGCCTAGACCAGCCATATACAAACGGCTCAGTCACGCATGAATTGATTAATAACGGCTAGATATTATAGCCGTCGTAGTATATACATACTATAGATCCACCAAGTCATGCCATCAGCCAAGCCTAGGCCAAACTCGCCCGGTCAACCACTTGCCGATATCTCGTCAGCCCAGAAGAGCATCACGAGTCGGGAAAACGTGTTGACCATGATGTGGAATACATTCGAGTGCCAAGTCGCCCCCGGGCACGCCGAATAGCTACGCCGTAGCCAAGTAGGCAAAGGTGATACTATAAAGATGCCCGCCCTCCTCCACGTCTCAACTTGACCGACCACCAAGACACTCTTCACCTTCAAGCACCTCGTCACATATAAACACCACCAGACCTTCTCTCTCCCATCATGTACCTCTCAGCCGCAACCGTGCTCGCGCTGGGCGCCCTGCAGCCCGTCCTCGGCTCGCCCGCCCCCCAACAGGTTCCTCCCGACGGAAGCCAGAATGTCATTCTAAACTCCTGGCTCACGGGCACTAAGACCATCATCAGCTACTACGCCCCGGACCCCAAGTGCGGCGGCCACCGCCCATGGGTCGGCATGTGGCCGGCCGACGCCTGCAATCCCTATGCCGCCGACTTCAAGGCCTGGGCCTACGTGAAGAAGACCGAGGGCAAAAATGACATTGCCACGGTCGAGTTTGACAATGCGCAACTCGGACCCGGCGAGTTCAAGGCCGCCTTTGTCTGCGAGGACGGCAAGAGACAGCCCTGGATGCTCTCCAAGACGTACAAGATTGACGAGGCGCCACCTGCTGAGCCGGGCCATTGCGTCCATCGACAGAACGACATTGAGACGACGTGGACGTATACCGCGTGCGACAAGGTCAATGGACTTTGCTATGACTGCGTATATTCCGGGACCTGCGATGCCTGCAGTGAGTGCAAAGAGCAGTGCGGCCGCAAGTCCGACTAGGCATACATATGTAACTTTGGGGCTGGGGCAAACCAGAGCCTTGATCTGCGTGCGGCGAGTCAATGGCGGCGCTGGATAAAGGGCGATTGAATGGACGGAAGAAATTGCACTCCGTGTACGGGATGGCTGCTTCCTTTTCATGTTAATTTCACTAGACTATTATTTATAACCCTTTTTTATATAGTCTCTACTCAACCCAGACTTGGGCATAATACATAGAGGTTCTTGGACTTCTTGGATAGAGTTGCCGTTGCAAAGTGTACTTGACGCCATTGTCATCAATGGCTGACTACCCGGACGATGGGCCGGAGAGAGGAAAGTTGAACGCATACAGCGAGGCAACAAGGTTGCTGCAAGGCGAGTATGCACAAGCATGAGCTGGCGCCACTGGATTGCCATGAATGCAATGTTGGCGATGAACGACGGCGCGAGGTCGACGAGAAAATGCCTCGAGGGATGAAAGGAATCTTTTTCTTGTTTTTGGCAACTGTCCGACCCTGGGGTTTTCTCGGCCGATTAGCGGAGTTGTTTGCGTTATATATGGTCATCTCACGGGTTTAAACGAATTTAACTGGCCATGTTTTTCACACGCACATCATTATGTATCCCCATCAGTCTCGGTTATTTATTGGCTTAGCTCTTTGCCTGTACGTGCTAAAGCAGCGTGCATACTTGTCACGTTATGAGACTCATATTAACTAAGCTTCTTGATAAAATCATTATTCTTGTTGTTGCGAGTGCTGCAGACTCCGTCTGCAGCTCTCTTTTTAATACCAAAAAACTTCCTTTCGTCCGAATCTAACTTTCGGCTAAGTTTAGTCATGATAGCCGACGCTATGACATCCAGCAATTACACCAAGCTCTGCGACTTCAGTCTACAGAGGCATTATCCGACACACCCCCTTAGATGAGTCCCTTCCCAGGTACTTGTCGGTTCACAGGCGGTAATCACTAGCTACTGCAGTAGTCATATGATCATTGTTCTTCTTGTTCTTGTTGTTTCTAGAGCTTAAAGCTATCACTAGAAAAGGAGGTGCTGCAATCTTAATCACGTGCACCTCTACAGGGGAAGGTGTTGTTAGGGGCAACTAGGCTTGAGCCCGTAAGCGATTTACATCGCGACAGTCTCGTCGTGAGACTTCCTGACAAATAAGCTTTTGTGCCCAAGTTCATTATTTCTTGCTGCCCTTATTCTATTGTCCAGAATGATTCGTATTATTTATCTTAAATTAAGAAGCTTTCCCAGCCACCTTCCAAACTTCTGATATCTATCATTTATTCATCCAGCATTTGAGTTACGTCTGCTTCTTTAATCCACAGAAGCATCCTTATCCAACAGTCGAATGAGCAAACGGAATTCTTATGTGTGTGTCAACAATACTTCTGTAACAATGACTCTCAAAACGTGACAGCTGTGCAGACTTGCGTATTGTGATATCACGCGCTTGCATCTGTTGTTTCTTCATACTGAAGAACCCATTGTTTATGATATCTCTGAACCTTACAGATTGGTGTACCAGACTTATGGATTAGCCGTATTGGCATAGGAGCCAAATTGGAAGAAGCTCGAAGCCAGTTGCAAGAGAGACTTCAAAACCCTGACAAGGAAAAAGACCTCGAGTTGAAGCTAGGTGCGAAGGGAGGCAAACAGGATTGCCGAGCCCGGGGTGCCCAGCCGTAATATTGTGCTGACACTGAAGCTTAACAGAGGCAATAAATAGTCGTAGATGAGTTCTTAGGAAGAAGCTCATCTAAGGGGGTGTGTCGGATAAGGCTGCCTCTGTTGATTGAACAAGCAGACTTGACGTAATTGCTAGATGTCATAAAATCATTGATATCAGGAGATTAAGAGGCTGGCCAGCCGCCCTGATTTCATCAGGTGGCTGGGAAGTCTTCTAAACTAAAGATAAATGACATGAACCCTTCTGCAGGATGGAAAAAAACGACAATCAATTCTTTTTCAATACAAAAAAAGCAAGCTTAGTTAACAATGAGTCTCATAACGTGACAAGTATTTTATCGCCTATTGTAGAACGTTCTCGCAGCACCTGGCTTCACAGGGCGGGGCCGGCGCCAGTCCCAGTACATAGTAAACCGGGCATAGCCCGTGACAGTGTTCAATTCTCCTTTTTGTTGAACGTTACAGCGGAACACAGATGAAAGAAGTGCGTTGATTCTCTAAGCTAGAGATGCCGCCAAGGCACGCTATTTATGGAAGGCGCAGGCTGGACCCTGCACGTGATGCTGTTTCATGTTCAACACTTTATGTTTCATGTTCAACACTTTCCTCCTCCTCCAAGTTGTTTCTATAGCCGGTTAACCGTTAGCGCTCTGCTACTTCATTATCGAAACATCATCACCTACAGCTCTTTCACACGCAACATCTCTCAGATCTCCCCCCCGCTTCCTCGCCCGATCGGCGAGATTCTTGAAGTAATCATTCTCTCGTATCTCGTCTGTGAACTTCGCAGCATCAATCAAGGTGCGCTTCTCCTCCTATGACCAGTATGATAAATAATATGACAATAAAACAA
>NW_011942226.1:276247-282039 GCF_000187425.2 Metarhizium robertsii ARSEF 23
CAGTACAGAAGAACGCATGCTTCTTCTGTCAGGTTAGGCGGCAAAATTTCGACCCCCAATTGGCCTATGGCTTCCCTCGACCCCCAATTGGCCTATGCTTTCCTGGGACCAAAAAATACGAAACGGTGAGGGGGTGAACCTAGGCGCGGCCACTTGCCGGCGGCGAGCCTTATGAAGTACTCAAACCCCAGCCGTGCTACCTTCTGCGTGCACGTGCTTAAAAGACACCTGCCTATGTGCACGCAATTAGCCGCATACACGCTATTAGCGTATTTGACCGGCTGTAACATTACATTGAAATTTGGCTAATGACTACGCCGCTCTTCTATGGCCTTGGCATCGCCTAGTCAGTCGGGTGCTGGGCCTTGCGAGTCATTTTGACTATTTCCAACTACCGTCATGTGTAATGATGTCACCGCTCAGCTTGGCGTGTTGCTCATTGAAAAGTATTGACCATGGATCTGCCTGACTTATAGCTTCATGAATCGTCTGAAACACGCCAGTTGAAGGTGCAACCTGCATGAAGAGCAATGGATTGCCCGGGAATCAACAAACCTCAACATCTCCCATGACTTCATAATTGACATCTGCAGCTTTTGATGGCAGCACGCTGTAAGGTTAGCCGCGCCACGTGGTGCAGCGTTCAAAGACATAAATGCATGACAATAACATTTTAGCGCTTATTTGGCTCCATAATAGTGCCGCTGTAATTCTGACACTTAGCCGTAATTCAATATTATGGGTTACCATGGCTGCCTTGGCATCTGCACAATTCTCCAGGTACTCTACGAACATAGCGAGAACGGGGATTATCCAGCCAGGAGCGTGCATAGGAGTCAACAACTGCATTGCAGATAAAACAAATTGGAAACCCACACACAGGTCGATGGCACCTAGTTACGTGGTCCGTGCTCAGGGGTATGTAATGAGACCTTCATTTGGTGGCGTTACTAGCAAGGGCTTTAGTTGAGCGCACACCAACGTCCTTCAACGTGTGTTTATGACCAAATTAGCCTGATTTATCACTTTTTGGTTAAATGCTGGATGGTAGAATCAAAAACTGCCAATGGATAATAGTGCCGCTGTAATTCTGACACTTAGCCGTAATTCAATATTATGGGTTACCATGGCTGCCTTGGCATCTGTAACAATTCTCCAGGTACTCTACAAGCATAGCGAGAACGAGGATTATCCCTCCAGGAGCGTGTATAGGAGTCAACAATTGCATTGCAGATAACACAAATTGGAAACCCACAGGTCGGTGGCTACCTAGTTACGTGGTCGGTGCTCAGGGGCATGTAATGAGACCTTCATTTGGTGACGTTACTAGCAAGGGCTTTAGTCGAGCGCACACCAACGTCCTTAAACGTGCGTTTATGACCAAATTAGCCTGATTTAATTATCACTTTTTGGTTAAATGCTGGATGGTAAAATCAAAAACTGCCAATGCTGTCATTTCGGTTGTGAAGTCGGGTTAAAGTGGGGGCAGCTAATTGTACTGGCCTCAACAAACGGAAACCGTCCTCTACGACTAACAATTGGCCAATCAGAAGTTGTGGATAACAGCGAATATTCTCTCAAGTAGTATGAACGAAAACGGAATGATCCCCTGAGATCTGATGCGACAACTGACCTCAGCCCCAGCCCTATGTTCCAATAATCCGACCAACTCCACATGCGCCAGGAAGATCCACTACTCAATCAACTGTGACACTCACGGACGATGATGCAATTCACCAAGTGTATCAAAGCGACCTAGCATGATCCGTGCCGATCAGTAAGATGATTAAACTTGCAGCCGTAGGCCCGTCTGTGAGGTGGTCAAGTTAGACAACTGGGCAGAACAGACGAGAATTCATCACAACATTACCAGGGCGGGTGGAACCCGTTCCAAACTACTGAGAACCAGTCATCTATGATTTCATGACATCCAGCAACTCCGTCAAGTCTGCTGGTTCAATCAATAGAGCCAGCCTTATCCGACACAACATGCCATAGCAGGGTCTCATAATATGCGGCCGACGGGCTGTCAGTGAAACTGATCACGTATTCAACGTCCCTTTTAATCCAGAAGATAGATATGGACAGCATGAACTTATCTGAGAGGGCGGAGCGAGGAAAGGGCGTGACGCTTCGAGAAGTACGTGATTAAGGATTCGGTGGAGCAGGCCCCTACAAGAGACGTGAATGGCCGTTCTTTCTACGTACATAGGAGCCTCTGGCAACAAGAAGTCAGCAGGCGTGGCCGTGGGTATATTCTCTCGTTGCGGGGCAAATAAGGTTAATGCACTGACCTCCCTAAAACCGCAGCAGGCCCCTACCAGAGACGTGGATGGCCATTCCTTCTACGTACATAGGACCCCTGGCAACAACAAGTCAGCAGGCGTGGCCGTGGGTATATTCTCTCGTTGCGGTGCAAATAAGGTTAATGCACTAAGCTCCCTTAAACCGCCGCGTATGCAAAAAGTCTCACATGTTTACTTGAAACATCTGAGAACCTAGACTGGGACACAGCCCAGACCAATGAGGTCTGATCTCGGATGCGGCCAGCTGGAGCCAACCGGAGACGGAAGCATTTCTCGTGCTGGCTATGTGGCATAGCACGGGGGGTCTGGATAGCCAGTCTCGTTGGCGCCTTCTGCCGGAATCACCTCGGCTGGGGTGGATGGGTGTAGATGGGTCCACGTCGAGCCTGGGGCAGGGTGCCAGACATTAATGTCAGAAATGTAATGTCAGAAATGTAATGGCACTACAGTATCACGGAGAGAATCGGATCATATCTTCAAAAGTATAGTTAGGTTGATTTTTCAGGGCCAGAATCCTCCGAGACGGAAAGACTTCTTGGGCAGCAGTCTTGCCGCCCAAGCTTAAGGTCCTAGCTGTGTACAGTGCGATGTATCGACCCGCATCGCCACAATCTGGTCGAGCCTGGGGCAGGGTGCCAGACATTAATGTCAGAAATGTAATGTCAGAAATGTAATGGCACTACAGTATCACGGAGAGAATCGGATCATATCTTCAAAAGTATAGTTAGGTTGATTTTTCAGGGCCAGAATCCTCCTAGACTTCTTGGGCAGCAGTATTGCCGCCCAAGCTTAAAGTCCTAGCTGTGTACAGTGTGATGTATCGACCCGCATCGCCCATAATCTGACAATTAGCCGCCAGAATCTGGCGTTAGGTATCAGAAAGACTTCAGACAGATCTTAGCGTCCCCCGAGGTAAATGGATTCATCAGCGAAGGGACGCGTACAGAATCGACTGACGCCAGGACATGCCTTCTTCGTTTGGACTCCGCGGTTGCCGCTCGGATATCGCTGCTTGTGCAAGGATACACCCACAGACCTTTATCTGACGGGACGAGGGCACGAGCATGTGTAGTGCGACCTTGCGGAAAGTTCCATCCATCCACTGGCATCATAAAAGTGGGACTCCACCTCGTCGTTGCCCTCACAGACCAACCGTACAATGGCTGGTCAACCACCGGAAGTTCAGCCAGCAGCTAGGGAAGTTATGCAGACGCCTATAAAAAGCCGGTGACACTTGTGAAAGGTAGAGTCAGCGTGGAATGCTTGAATCCCTGGAGGTTCTGGGTGGCATTTCAATGCAGCTCTGAATACAAGTGTTGAGTGAAAGAAGCACAAGAGAGTGCGTGGCAAACAAGCGAGCCACCCAGGCAAGGATTAGAAGGGCGCAGTGGCAGATTTTCTGCGCTAATCAAAAGCAAAGGTTCAGTGCACGAAGATCCCAGGTATCCAAATGGCTGATTGTGGATGCCAAGTGCTATCCATACTAAGCATCCAAGCGCTTGCAAGGGCATGACGTCAGAATTTGTGCAAACTGACAACGCCTGCCTGCATTGACCCCACTGTAAGTATGAACCGAGCAACCTGCCAGGTTGTGGCTGGTGGCGCTCCGTGGCACAGCGGAGGTTCAGCAATGAGAAACCAGCTTTCATTTTTTGGAAGAGGGGAACTAGAAATAAGTCTCGTAACACCAAAACCACTACTGATTAGCGGCAAACTGTAATGCCTGCAAGAGTGCCTAGCTTGGGACGTTGGGACACTCACAAGCCACACGTCTGGTGGGCCCTCAGCGTTTATCCACATGTTAGATCATGATGGCTCCACGTTCCATCCCGACAATGCGGCAGCCTACCGTTACGAAAGCTGGTAAGGCACATGTGTTGCAAAACCCATGTCAGTTCAGATTCGTTGCATAGATACCAAGCGCGCCAGCGTCCCACTATGCACTACTCGAGTTGATACGTGTTAACCAGCCGTAGCCTGGCATGTTGCGATGTTCTGTATCGTTGGCTCAACATGAGATGAATAAGCGCCCTGCTGCGCTAGTATTTGGTTTTTCATAGGGTCGCGCTCGACCATCTTTGGTATCAAACCTTGGAACACCCAGCCCCTGGTGAACTAAACTCAAATCGTGGACCATACAGTGATGGCATCTTTCTACATCCTGATCTCGATCCCAGGTCTTAGACTGTCTCGAACTCGACAGCGTGATGCCGGCAATTTCTGGCCCTGCTGGGGCCTGCTTCATGCATTAGGCTGTTATAGAGCCTGATCCTTGCCTTGCGAGGTTTGCTCGGATTGCATTTCGTCGTCCTTCGGAAGCTCTGACTCGCGCTAACTGAGCCCTAAAGTGGGGCCGTTCCCCTACAGGCTCAGCTCCCGAGCCGAGCCGACGATATCGTTTCCACCCAATCTCGGATTTCGGGCCCCGGCGGTTATCGTATCACATGTCACACAACACGATTGTTTGGGACAATGTGGACAAAATGGGACGCCTTGATTTTCCACCTGAAAGAGCACTTATTGCTGGACAACGGAGCAAATAAAATACCATTCTGGAAAGAATCGGGCAGGCGGACGGTATTGAATTGACGGTAATGGCTTCTTGTCATAACGAATGCCAGTGCCATCCTACTTAATAGCGAAATGACATTGAGAGCCCTTCGTTTCGTCGTAATGGATGTTGTAGATGCTTCGCCAATCATCATCATACCAGTTTGCGGTCATATGCAAGTTCTACTTGGCAACAGTCAACCTCCCACAAGCCTCTACTGCATGCTTGGTCAATCAAAACTGTTCTTATATAACGAGCCAAGCAACCCCACGTGAATCTGTGCCGGACTCATGACGATCTGTCTCGTACCCTACGTTGATCGCCACGTTATTTACCAAGACATATTTGATTTTCGTCGGAAGAAACATCATCGCGAATAAAGGGCTTGGCATCTAAACCATATCCAAAAGCTCTCAAGATTGCGGAACTGGGAAGCTCGCGTTCGTCCCGAACCCCTGGTTTGCACACGAACAAAAATCGGCATTGGACCAACCAAGAGCTTGCGGTGGTCAACAACATGATCAAGATTCGAAATTGGCTCGCATTGTTCCTAGGCTCTTGCTGTTTGCCTTTTGCGACTTGTCAGACTTCAGAGATAGAGAAACCACAATCAGATTATCCGTACTGCTTCTATGAGATGAGTAAACGCTGCACAGGCCAACTTGACTTCGGCTGCTTGTGTCTCACAGACATCGGCATGGTTGGATTTGCCCAGTGTGCGGGAAAGACGGATCTGGAGGCGTCCAAGGCGTGGGAACAGTTGACATACGATTGCAAAATAGCTACTGGAAGCTCAGTACTTTGGCAGCGGGAAACATTTGAAAGAGAGGCTGCTCGGGTGGCCGCGGAGTCGGACGGGGGGAAAGCCGGGACAGGCAGGGCTCCGATCAACTATATCAACGTACACTGGAGGCCTTGATTTAGTTTACGTGTAT
>NW_011942226.1:282139-289877 GCF_000187425.2 Metarhizium robertsii ARSEF 23
AACGCCATCGCGTTCCCCCACCACGTTTTCTGCCCCGGTCCAATATCCCGAACCTCCAGATGAGTTTGTGCAGGACCGTATTACTTACGTGAAACGCGTAATAGTCGCAAATAAAGGATGTCGCCCGGGGTCATCACACATTTGGAAGTACGGTCTCCAATACATTCGAGGTAGTGATAAGAAAGAAGTGTATTACTGTCACGAATGTGTGGTTGGAAAGTACAAGCAAGAATTGTTTGTTATCAATGGTACCTCTAGAGTCAGAAACCATCTTGAGCAGAAACATCGGATTGATTCCCAGACGGGTATCAGGAGGAAAAACTCTCCGCAGAAGTCGGTACTTGGTCTACAGAAGGATGCGGCTGCTTCCAGTGCCTTCTTCTGGAAGGACTCGATTGAGAAGTTCAAAGAGCTTCTGATCCGCTGGATTGTATACTGCCACATTGCTTTCTTTCAGTTGGAAAATCAGTATTTTCGTGAACTTCTCTTCTTTCTGAATCCAGCACTGATGAACCACCTCCCGAAGGCAGCGAGAACCATTCGAAGCTGGGTGATGACTGCCTTCATGTCGAAGAAGGAGCAGCTCAGGGAGGATCTACAACATTCGAAGAGTAGAATATCGATATCATTTGATCTTTGGACTTCGCCAAACCCGTACGCTATTCTAGGCGTCGTCGCCATGTGGATTGATGCTGCCGGCAAGCGAAGATCCACCGTTTTGGGCATGCGCCGCGTCTACGGTGAACACACTGGCGAGAATGTTGGATCAATTGTTCTTGAATTGCTAAAAGAATACAACATCGGCGGAGACTCAATTGGATACTTCATGCTAGATAATGCCTCGTCAAACGACACCGCTGTTGACCTCATACTCAAGGAGCTCTGCCCGTGGATGGATGCGAAACAGCGTCGTCATCGCCGGCTTCGCTGCTTGGGCCATATAATCAACCTTGGGCCGGAACTGCGAGAAATACCTGGCAAAGCTGGAAAAGCACCATTTACGCGGAGACTATGCAAAGGTAGAGGAGCTCTGGAAGAAATTTGGATGTTTGGGTCGGCTTCACAACCTAGTGCGATACATACGGCTTACGCCTCAGCGTCGTGAGGAGTTTGCTACAATAGTGGTCGGTGGCGATCTCTCTGCATTTGATGGACTTGAGCTGATCCAGAATAATTCGACACGTTGGAATTCATGGTTTTATTCAATTACGCGTGCATTGAGTGTTCGGGAACGCTTGGAGCTCTTCTCCGCTCGCCATGTACCTGCAAAAGGCTCTCAAGGGATTGCGAACTTCAAGCTAGATTGAAAAGATTGAACTCGCTCTAAAAGACTTCTACGTCGCAACTTTACTTTCCGAAGGGAGGAAGACGTCCCTTGCTGACTGGTTTTCGACCCTGGACTGCCTTCTTCGAGAGATAAACGAGACGAAGGATCACTATCATGACATCCACACCGAGGATGACAATAACTTCACGTGGACGTATCCTCAAGGATGCGCAGATGCCGCCTGGTCGAAATGCGCCGAGTACTACAACAACCAGCAACTGAACTGGCAAAATCGATTTCCCGACGATACTGACCTTCCGCCAGCATACTATGCAGCTCAAATCCTCGACCCATATCGAAAATGGGCATGGTTTAGACAGGAGTGGGTTCTTTCAGGCGACAAGGAAAAGCAGGGGTGCTTTGATAACGCGCAATCGGCCGTGAAAGAACTCTGGGAGACGGAGTATAAGGGAAGGTACCGTCTTGAGATGCTCCCACCATCAGGTCGGAAGGAGAGGGACCCGGATCCGGCATTTGATCGTCAAAGGGAACATAAACGTATTCGAATAGACGCCCCAGTCTCTGCGGCCGATCCGTATGAACAATACATTTCTACCGACCGACTCCATGACGATGAGGCCGGTTGCGATGAAGCTATTGCGTACTGGCTATCCCGCTATGACTCCCAGAGAGATCTTGCTCGCTTTGCTCTAGACCTGTTCGCCATCTCACCCATGTCGGATGAGTGCGAACGTCTTTTTAGTAGCGCTAAGCTTACTGTAGTTGATCGCCGTGGCAGGTTGAAGGCTGATATAATCGAGGCATGTGAGTGTCTACGAGCCTGGTACGGAAAACCCGACGTCGAGGGCGATAGTGATAGCGAGGATAGTAAGAATGACGATAACGGCATCATTTGATAGCATAAATGACTACTTTTCTTTCCTCTTTATCATGCTTCAACCTCATTCTTGGCGGTCTAGTTGGTCGGACCGGTCCGACCAACCGGTCCGACCAAAGTGGCTTTGTCTGGTCTGGTCTGACCCCCCAGACCAGACTGTACGAAGAAGGCAGCATCAAAACCCTCTATACTAGAGTGCTAGTTGACGGTGGTATCCGCTGGAACTCTGCGTATACGATGATTGAAAGAGCTCTCAAACTTCGCCACGCCATCGATCTCTTCTTCCTCAACTATAACCATACAGGCAAGGAATATGATATCTCTCAGGATATGCTTACTCCGCAGGATTGGATTGATTTGAAACACTTCCTCGATATTTTGAAACCGTTCAAAGACTTAACAAAACGCATGGAAGGCCGAGCAAATAAAGCAGGCCTTGAGGGATCACATGGCTCCCTACACGAAACAATCGAGTCGCTGGATGTCCTCTTCAAGGAGCTTCAAGAGGCAGGAAAATTTGCAGATAATCATCCACAAGTCGTATCAACATACTATTCATATGCCATTGACGCTGCTCGCATCAAGCTTGAAGAGTATTTCGGCCTGACAGATGCTACGCCGGCGTATCGCTGTGCAGTTGCCCTACATCCTGCAAATAAATTTGCGTACTTCGAGTTGGAATGGAGTCACAACAAGAAGTGGATCAGTGAAGCAAAGCGAGTGGTACGCGAGGTGTACGCCCAATACGAGGAAGAGGCCGCAAAGAGAGACGTGGTTGGAGCGCAACCTCAGGAAGAGGTGATTGCCGACGATGATGTAGCGTTGGACCCTCTCCAGCAAGCCCGTAAGCGTCGTCAGCGACTTGCTGCCACTGTGGCGTCGGGCTCACTAGGAGCCAAGCGCATTAAGCTCACGTCTGAGCTTGATGAGTTTATGGCTCGGGCTAACAGGGCTGATGTGGAAGTTGAGGATCCGTTAGAGTGGTGGGTTGCTCATGCGGCTGACTACCCGATCCTGTCTAAAATGGCATTTGATTTGTTCAGTTGTCCAGCGATGAGCGCTGAGTGTGAGCGGGTATTCTCACAGGCAAAAAAGGTCGTCACTGATGAACGGAACCGTCTCCAATCGGATATTGTTGCAGCGATTGAGTGCCAAAAACATTTGCTTAGGACTTGTATGTTATCGTAGAATTGCCTATTTGGGAATAGCCGCCAAGTAATGTCAACCAAGTAAGGACTTTTTGTGACCAACCAAGTAAAGCAAAAGCTTCAGTCAACCAAGTCAAGTAAGGAAGCCATATTTTGGTTTACTTGGTTGATGGACACACTGGTCAAGTGGAGGGTGTGGGGAGTCTTATACCGATCAAGTTCTATGGTGCCAAGATATTGCTCTCAGAAGCCATTATGGTAGAACCTGTCGCGTTTTGAGATGGGAATTGCTACGGGGGCCTGACACTTTGGCTACGGGGGCCTGACTTTTACCGCTTTTGATTCGTCCCAAGTGTTCCTGTTAACCACCGTGGATTCTGCCGCCTTCACCCCAAGTACCCAGCCTTTTTTCCGTAGACTTACCGTTTTTGTGCGTGTAGAACTGAGTGGGTTCACAACTTCACAATTGATCGAGTTTAACTGCACTTAAGGCAACAACTGAATTGAATGAGAATTATCTGAGGAGCCACACCGAACGCTCGAGAAGGCTTTGCCTATTTCTCAGTAGCAGCTGCCGGCCAGGCAGCTGTACCCAATCTGAGGAGATTGGGTGTGCAACAAGTATCGGTAGTTCTCGCTTTTTATGGTTATGAATGCTCTATTACTACAGTACACGAGATACCAGCATTCTGTAGTCTGAAAACTGCTAGTGTATTCTTCGATCTGCGATAGCTTCTCTCTCCTTTTTTTTCGCCTTACAAGACAAAACGCCTTTCTTTTATAATCATCGAAACCTCAGTCTAGGGACGGGGGCTTCTTTGCTTTTTCCGTAGCCCTAGGGTTACACAAGTCAAAAGCCCTTATCCGACCGTAGTATATAGGTAGTCATGCAAACGCGTTACACTTTATTCCCCAAGACCTGCAAGCATCAGAACGCCTTATGATAATATTTATGTCTGCATCTAAGCATTCTACTCGCGCGAAGCTTTGCCGAGAGCGAAGTCACAGTCCAAGTGATCAACTGCGCCGACAAAAACGACAACGACCCGGTCAGCAAGCTAGATCTAGCCCTTCACTATCCACGAGTTCTAGTACAAGCATTAGTCGGTTCTATGGACTTGGGGACGACAATGCCCTTGATAACCTGTTCGCGTCGTTTCCGCAGACGTTTTCGAGCATTCCAAATCCTCATGGCTCACAAGGTCTCCATGAGCCTGCATGGGAGCTTCGTTCTGATTATGAGATCCATCTCCAAAATGACTTCTTCCGTGAACAAAGACGAAGCCAGCGAGTCATTGCGCTTATACCAGGGCCAGAGCTTGATCCATTCGCCTCTGAATCTCCTGGATCACCTCCATCCGCCCAGTTACCGCCAACAAGAACAAAAGCCGAGTTCGAATCCGCAATGAGTATAGTACGGGAGGTCATAGGCGAAGGCCGAAGGTTAACCATAGATCTCGCTCGACCATACGAACGGGTACGAGCTTGGAGAGAAAGATGGGGATGGTCCCCATTAAGCTCAGAAGCATACGACTCTCCTCCACCATATTCTCCAGCCCGTACGTCCCCACCACGATCATCCCAATCTTTACCGTTGCCCGAGAATATCATTCTACCGCCCATTCGACAATCTCAGTCCCCCGTTCCGGAGCCAATCCCGAACCCAATAATCCCAGGCAACCCAGCTCCCTCGGCCAAAGCTCTTTTTGATACTGTGAATACATTTGCGAAGGAGAACGGATTTGGGATTGTTCGGCGGAATCAATACTCTTATAAAGGACGGGTAATCAGATATTCTTTTCAATGTGACCGGTTCGGCCAACCTCGGGCCCCAAGAGGCACTGGTCTTCGAAATCGAAAATCTCGGAAGTGCGGATGTGAATGGAAAATAACTGCTGAGTCTGCAAAGGAAGGATTCTGGCTTCTTCGACAACATAAGGATCCAAAACATCACCAGCATAACCATGAACCGAGCATTACCCCATCTGCGCATCCTTCTCATCGACGCCTTACCGCACCAGTTAAAGCAACTATCGAGTCAGTCAGCCGTCGGGCAGGTATTCGGGCTAGCGATGTAGCTGCTATCGTTGAAGAGCAATTTCCTGATGCTACACTCCTGCGGAAGGATATCTATAATGCCCGTTCGTTCATTAACCGAGAGAAGCTTAATGGCTATACATCTACCGCTGCATTGATCAAACTTTTTGATGAGAAGAAGATCCCATATATCGCGAAGTGGGCTGTGGATGAGCCAGATAGACTACTTGGCCTTGTATGGACCTTTCCTTATTGTTTACAGATGTGGAAGCGCTTCCCCGAGGTTGTTAGCTTTGACAACACATATAACACCAATCGCTTCAAGCTTCCTTTGTTTCAAGCTACAGGCCAAACCTGTCTTGGGACAGTATTCAATGCCGCATTCGGTTTAATAGATAACGAGAGAAGAGAGGGATTCCAATTCCTTGCGGAGAGCATTCACGAACTTATTACCAAACACTCGATTCGGCAGCCTGATGTTATTATCACAGACTTCGACAAGGCAATGAAATCTGCTCTTAATGATCAGTTCCCAAATACACAGCAACAGCTTTGCATTCATCATATCCTTTCAAACGTCTTGCTTAAATCGAAGAATAAGTGGACCGGTGAACGTGAGGAGAGTACTAGTCCTAGCGCAAGTGAAAACGGAGATGTTCCCCTCCAGGCGGAGGTTGGGCTCAGCGCTACAGATAAACATCTGATCGCAGACTCTTCAACTCGCAATAAGATTCCTCATACCTACCAAGGTGTTGTTTTAATGTGGAAAAAGGTTCTCTATGCTGAGACAGAGGAAGCCTTTGAGCAGGCATGGAGAGATCTTTGTAAAGAGTTCGATGACCAACGAGCCATTCTACGATACCTCTATTCGACCTATCTGCCTGTTAGTGCCCAATGGGCCCGCTGCTTTATCCGTCATTATCGTAACTTTGGTATCCGTGTTACGTCTGGCACAGAAGCAAGCAATAATAATGTCAAAAGTTATCTTTTGAACGGCATGAGTCACCTCTACCGACTCATCGAGGCAATGCAGGATATGATACATGACCAAGAACGTGCCTTTACAGATGCCTGTGGCCAGGATGACATCCTCACTGCTCCCCAATACCTAGGTTCGATTGGAAACTACCTTGGCGAACTGCGAACAACTATGTCGTCGAAAGGACTTGGGCTAATCAATAAGCAATACTGTATTGCTCGCAAGTTTCTGCCGACTGGTAAGAATCCCTTTCCAGATTCAATTGGACCTTGCGACGACGACTGTACGGTTTCGATCGAACTTGGAATCCCTTGCTATCATAAAATCTACGCAAAGCTAGATTCTGCAACACCTTTTACAAAATGGGAGGTCCACCCACGTTGGCGATTACGAGAATCCGTATCACAAGATCCATACCGACGAATCCTTGACCCAAAAATTGCTACATCATTACGTGGACGACCAAAGAACACTGCGCAGGCTGTTCCAACATGTCTACCTATTACAGAAAGTAGTCAATCTGCGAGTCAATTAAGCGGGCGAAGGCGAGGCCGGCCAAAAGGGAGTCTCAAAAAGTCAACCCTGGCTAAGAGAGCGCAAAGGGCGTCTCAAGAAAGTATCACACAAACTAATAGCCAAAGTGGCACCTCGACTCGGCAACATGCAGGTAGACTTTCTAAAGTTCTTGGAAGTGGGAAGACAGCAGGTGTGCGCTACAGTGGCCGGAGGACGCAACCAAGTATTCGCAGGACTAGGAGTCAATGGGAATTGGCTAAGGGTGATGACGAGGGTGCAGGTTGCATTGTTGTGAGGCAACAAAATCAACTTGGTCCATTGATTAGTATTATCTCGTAACGGTATCACTCCTTTTATCAGGTTTTGTGACTGTTAGTGATGTGGAACGTGAGCTAAATTGCGCCGCCCGTGTCAAACAGTTACGGGCACACATCACGTGAACGGAGAATGAAGTGGTAGCAGTTGGACTAGAGATGGGAAGCGTTGTGGCAAAGGTGCCTTCGGTGAATTGAATGAGAATTATCTGAAGAACAAATGAAAGAAAAGAATGAACGCAGCTATTTATCTTGTGAGCAGCTTCGCCGCTTCGGCGAAGCTGTAACAGGTAAACCATGTCTGATACAAACTTAAGACCAGGAGTCTTTGATGATACAATGCCGCGTCGCGGCATTGTAAAAAGCAACGACTTGCCCCATCTTGAAGTCGTGATAGCTGACAGCCCGCGATCGTGCCCAATCGCCCTGGAAGTGACAAGGTTGTGGGGATTAGGTGCTGTTAGTGAAGCTTGGTTCACCGCCTTCGAAAGGAAGTACCAGTGGGCCACGAAAGTTTTGGACGAATCAAAAGTGGTAAAAGTCAGGCCCCCGTAAGAGTCAGGCCCCCGTAGCCAAAGT
>NW_011942226.1:289977-294922 GCF_000187425.2 Metarhizium robertsii ARSEF 23
GTTCGTCGGAGGCGCGGAAGCGGCTTAGCGGCGCGAGTGCGAGACGGTGCTTGAGGGTGATGTTCCCTATAGATAACGGCTTGAATAGATTTGACGAGGCCATTTTTTATGAGTTCTTAGTCGGGTCGGCAAATGACGGTAAGTTGATTGGTGATTTGGGTGTTAGACTTGCAAATATTCAGCTCCTAGCTTTGAATCACTTTCTAAATGAAAACACGGGCGGACTCGCATCTCTTAATGGATTCTGGCTTCAATGAAATTCAACGCAGCATACGCACAATTACGTATTGCAGCGTACCTTGACTATCATGACTAATTGTCGCGCCGATTTACTCATGTAAACCGCATTTATAAGCACCGGAATCTCGAGCGGGCGTAGTCGCGGCACTTCATTGCGAACAGGCGCTAATCTCTGATGCAAGGGACAGGTACAGCCAGGAGCCTCGTAAGCAACCTTCTGATTGATTATGTTCCAGATTTTTCAGCGGCCACACTGAGGGGTGATTCGAGAGTAGCGTCGCCTTCATAGATAACCAGAACTTTTGAGCTTTCAGACCCCTTTGAATAGGCAGATGCCGGCATACAGACCGAGTGGGTTGTATATGGCCACCCAAGCTCGACTCTTCTGGAAAACTTTGAATGGACATCACGACTGGTACAAGGGCACAAGAAGGGCCAATTGCGACTCGAATGAAGAGACTGCTCACAAAGAGAGTAAGAGATTCCAAGGAAGCTGTATTTTCCTATATGAATAGTGATATCACATTATGAGACTCATTAGTAGCTAAGGTCTTTTTGGACATATTCATTGTTCTTGAGATTGTCCTGCCTGTCCTCCGGAAGGGCTCGTGTGTCAGAGAAATTTTGACTCTGTTAGTTCAAACACTGAACCGACACTGTATAACTCTATATGAATAGTGATATCACATTTTGAGACTCATTATTAGCTAAGGTCTTTTTGGACATATTCATTGTTCTTGAGATTGTCCTGCCTGTCCTCCGGAAGGGCTCGTGTGTCAGAGAAATTTTGACTCTGTTAGTTCAAACACACAAGCGGTTTTTTGCCTTTTTCTCCGACAGTTCCAAGGTAACAAGCAATTGTGGACGAAACGGCCGCAGGCCAATAGAGATTTGTGTGCCGACCTGACTAACATACACGTGTAACGGCAGAATAAGTGTCGAGGCTGTAGACAATTGCGACACATGAAAGACGAACCTGGGCGCAGGGAAGTGAGAAAATCCGTGGTGCCTGTCAACTTGTGCATGAACGCGGCCACAATCGAATCAACTTGTGCTTGAACGCGGCCACAATCGAGGCTAGGAATTTTGTGTGTCAACTTATGACGGTGGGCAGCGATGGCATCGCCCTCAGCGCCGATGGGTATTTACACTTTTCCAGTCCCGACTCCTTCCCGGTTATGTCTTTTTTGCGTCAGAAACAAACGACTGCCGGCTCAAGAGTCAAGATCAACGGCATTACTAACTCTCGCGTGCAGCAAGGACCTCTATTTCAGCGTCATTAGCGGACAAGAGCTTTGGTCGGTGCCGACGGCGGCCTTGCGCGCGCGCGACGCACACAGCGAGCTGGTTGTGCAGGCGAGCGTGTCGGCCAAGGGCCAAAAGGGCGTCGGGGACGGCATGGAGACGGACAGCAATGGCATCATTTACACGGGCCATGTCGAGCAGGAGGCCATCGTGTCCTACGCGCCCGGCAACGCGACGGTCCAGACGTTCCTGCGCGATCCTCGGATCAGCTGGGTTGATACCCTGAGCGTCGGCTGGGATGGCTCCTTGTACTTTACCGTGAACCAAGTCCACCTCATGCCCGGCTTCTTCCCGGGCGCTGAGCGTCGCCAGCATCCGTATGTGCTGTTTAAGACGCAGCTGCCTGATGGTGGTAAAAAGGTTGGCACATGAGAGGGCGACGCGCATTATGCGTACTGGCGGGGCGTTTCTAATAAATAGAATATACCGTAATACCACATTTACATTCTTACGTTTTATTCTTTCAATATTCTGTTATAAACACATTCAACAGTGGATCCTTGGTTTGCAGAGCCTCCCAATCTGCCATGCTGCATATTGCTGCATCAGCCGCTAGAAGCCTGACCTAATGAGCAATGAGGCGCGGGCTGACAGCCTGCGCCGGATCATTTGCCGCAGCTGAGGGAAATAGATGAGGAATTATGTGTGGCTGGGCATAAGCCGGTTGTTGGTCTCTTGCCGCTTCCATCTACATGTACCGACGTCGCCATATCTGATTCTTTGGTCCTTGAACTGCTGCCAGCCACAACGTCATCGACTGGTCATGCTCGCCCTCTTCCGTCAAGTATAAATTTACCTCTGCTCAACTAGAAATCTATTCCGCCCTTGCAAACGACTCCCAAGGTGATGCCTCCAGTTCAACATGTTCTGCGCCAGAGCCACCGCAAATCCACACGGGGCTGCCAGACATGCAAACGCCGACACGTCAAGTGTGACGAATTGCAACCAAATTGGCAAGTCGACGCTTTTGGTCATATTAGCAGCCAAACTAACGCCCTTGGTAGTCAAAAATGCATCAACAGCCGGCGGGAATGTGTATATCTCGTCGGCCGCCGTGACGCACCGAGCCCAGGCGCCAACGCAACCCTAACGTGGCCCAATGTCATTGAACAAGCTTGCCATGAGTGGAAGCAGTCTGGCAAACCGCCGTTCCCGCGTCTAGCTATCGCCGCAGCACCGAGCTGGCACAACATGCCGCTGGCTGACTTGCGGTACCTGTACCACATGGCCCTTGTCGATGGGATGCTCGCCTTGAGCGGAACGAGCAACATGTGCCTCTTGTGGGGTGAGATGCGAATGTACGATCAAGCCTGTACTGTCGGGAAGCACAAGAACGGATCTAACTGGGATTCTCTGTTAGAATGATACAACTAGCAACGAGCTTTGGCTTTGTGGCGCACACGCTTGCGGCCACGTCTGCCGAACGGCTGGCCGTCTTGACCAAATCCCAGGAAGCAGCCAACGATGGTGCTAGATACCGCGCGCTGGCTCTCCATGGGCTGAGCAGAGAGATACAGTTGTTTTCCAAGAGCAACGCGGATGCAATACTGAGCGCGTACCTCGGCTGCTCATTCATCATGGCCGACTAGTGCGTTTGTTCCTGGATACACCGCAGACTTGCTCCCTATGCTAACAACCCTTAAACAGTCGAGCCGTCATGACGGTGACAAAGAGTATAGTCTTGGTAGGAGGATGACACGGTATAGTAGCCGGATTCTTTCCATGTTCTAACGCATTGCGTAGGTGGCTGCGCGCATGCAGCACTGGTCAGAGCAGTCTGCGTTTCGCCATCTTTTCGACTACGACCGCCTACACCGGTTACAAGACATCAACGCCGAATCACCCGCGGCAGAAACGAGACCACGGCCAAGGCAGCAAAATGTAGACAATTTGCTAGCCGAGGGAGTGCATGCTTTGAACAAGCTATCGAATTGCCTGCGGCACAATCTTCATCTGGCTGCCGTGGTTCGACAACTGCGCGACGTGTTGAGGCTGGTGGACGATAAGCAAAACGCTGACATCCCAACCCCAACGCAATACCGCTTGATCCATCCATTCATATCCTGGTACAACCGAAATGAAGCTTCTTCCTACGTAGCTATTAGCGAGAGGGACCCTGCGGTGCTTGTTTTCCTGCTGTACATGTACTCGGCATTTGTATCCCTGGCGGTGGCGTTGCCCGCGACAAACCTGCCGCTGTTTACCGCGATTCGATTCCGAGCCATTGTCGAGATCAATCGGGCAATGGAGGAAAGAGCGGGTTTCCCGTGTACTGGCTGCAATGTCTTTCACCAGGATCACGAGCTCGCGCCGCTTCCGTTATTGGCCATGCAGGTATACCAGTCTCATAGAGCTGTATACTGAGCTGGGCCATAACTATCTTGGTGGAGCAATATATCATTGATAAGTCGGTCATATGTAGAGCGATTCTTTGAAATATACGTTGGAATACCGTGACCCCCTGATTTGGATAGGCAGCATATATTTCGTTGTTACATGGTAGGCCAAATACCACAATGCCACGAGATCAATTGTCTTGGGGTGTGATGAAGAAGGAATTTCTGGCTTGGGATCTAATAGTAACTTGATGTATTTGATTGTCTCTCTATCGCATGATGTTGGTTTCTCACCTCGTTGGAGCATGGCGGAGCAGGTCGTCGTTAAACTCCATGTCCGTTTGGCCACTGGCACACCAGACATCGAACCTTTAGGACAAGAGCCAGGGCACAGGCGTGGGAAATACATGGATGACGTGGGCTGAGCAGCAAGGGGAAAGAATTGACATTTGAAGCATTTCCCATCTTCTCTGTCTTTCAAGTCCATGCTTGGACATCCCTCAAGGCATGCCGTAGCGTGCTTACCTGGAGGCATTAATACTTGCGAAAACTGTGTAAATGTTGGTTGTTCCAGAAAAGATACCTCTCCCTACGCCCTCCGTTTAGTTCCCACCTGATGCTTACCATGGACACGTAGTCATGGAGGCATATGTCTCCAAGAGTCTATCCACGATTATCACAGGCCTCAATATACAATATTCGCTTGTTGGAATCCCTAATAGATACCTTCGAGTCTATTAGCGCCTCTGTAATGCCCTCTTCAATGCTGTATTGCAAATGCCGCCATCGGGAAGGACATGTCAAGTATAGCAGTGACGTAGCCCCCCAAGCTTCCGACTTGCGATTCACTTGGCTAGCTTTTCGCCATCAAGGTTCGCCAGAATTATTGCAAAGACAGGTCGAGGAGCTATTAATTCACGCATGTCACACCTGGTGCGCTTCTTTGTCCTCCCCTATGCTAAGGTTCTTACTGCACTGCAATTCTCTCCCCCTTACCGTAAAAGAGGCCGGGTGTTTGTTTATTTGTGTAGAATTCTGTGCAATTCTGCGCCCCCCTCCCCCCC
>NW_011942226.1:295022-298152 GCF_000187425.2 Metarhizium robertsii ARSEF 23
CCGTCATTTCCTACAAACACCTTCCAGCAAGGGAATGGCAACTGTAAGTCGTGACTGAGCCCTGATACATTAATTACTGACTAAAACTATTTGCTCGGCGTTGTAGAAGAAGGAGAAATCGCAGAAGAGTTGACAGCTAGCTATGTGTTATCTAGGTTTCTATTGACATGTATCCAGCCCTAGCTTATATATCCATGATAAAAACTCTCCTTTGCCTGCCAAGTACCTAGGCGGGTTCGAGCCATGTCAGCCTAAATGTCGTCAAGCAAAACCTTCCTATTATGAGTTAGCTTAATAGTATCTTTCCGCCTAGTCTCTAAAAATACTAACATCCTTGCCCCTGCTTTCTTTGCCTCCTCCTCGGACTAGAGTGAAGTGTCTTATTAGTGATCCGCAAAGTAATGGATTTGGAATAAATAGTATCTTTTACCTGCTGCTGTACTTTCCCCTCCTACAAATTTATTAGCAAGTGTTTTACTTGTATTTGTAATATTACTTACAAGGGGAAGTAAACAGTGTACGTAAGGATCTCCCTATATAAGGATATTAGTAATCTTTTCAACATATCAGGTAGTTGTATATTAAACTCCGTCTCACCGTATAAGGAGTAACATATTTGCAACTCTTTGCCCAAAATCGGGTTTGTTTCGCTACTACTCCCGAAAAAGTAGCAATAAGCGTAATAAAAACAGGCGCAGCTAAGAGCTTCATATTGACCGAGTATTAAATGTTGAGCGTTGGAAAAGTTAGAAAACCTCTGAAAATAGGGTTTATTTGTGAAGATGGTGTAAGTGGTGCAGTAATGATCACATTCTGTAGGCTACTGGGCTATATTTATCAGAAGGGACTCGGTGGCGAATTTGGTTTACGCTATAGCGTTATTGGAAGGCCTGGATTCTGCAAAGCTAGCTGAATAGCCTAGAATGACATACGATGCGGCATTAATACAACTACATGCCTCTTTCGTATAGACCTTGGGTAGGCAGTTTGCGAATGATTCATGCATGTTCGGAGTAGGAAGCTATCAAGGCACGGGCCGGACTTGGAATCCAAGACCTTGTTGAGGCCTTGGGCTTCCAGGCTCGCTTGCTCACCGCTGTTTGATATACATTAGAACTATCCGCCCGTCGAGGTCTTGGGAAATCCAAGGGCCTTTGATATTCAAGCGAATCGTTAGCTGAATGCGAATCTGTTCCAAGCCCTCGAAAGCCCTTGTTACACTGAAACGTGCCAAAAATGAAAGAACTAGGCATCTCCACAAGAACCAAGTAGCACATTGGCATATCCCTGTATAATGCTGAAAGGCAAATCGTACTTGCAATCGACAAACCAAGCATAAAAATGACGTAGGATGTGGGGAGCAGGCTTCGCGCTAGAATGGTTTGAAGTTTTTAACTTTAAGGCATAAACATGTGATTGAGGCTATCATGCTACGTATTGAAATAAAGCTCTTGACCCGAAACCTGACGTCAACCAGCCAGGTCATCTAGTCAGTCACCGAGTCATTGAGCCGCCGATTTCAGCTGCCCAAGTGTGTTGCCCCGGTGCCACGTGCCGATGATTGATGGTTCATCGGTACCGTGGCCACTACACGGCGTAACAAGGGAGAGGCGTTGCTCGGGCTTCCAAACCTCCGCCGCCCTCACGCTGGCGCGGCCATGGCACCTCACTTGATGAATGTCATTCAGAAGTCCGGCCTTGCCAACAGGCTCGGCTATTTCACCTGCGACAATGATACAAAGAACGACACCTGCCTCCGGAAACTCGCCGAAGAGCTGTTGCGAGAATACGGCGTTGTAGAGTCCACAATCTGACACATCCCCGCGTCTGTCTGTTCCGTCGCAAACTCTCACCATCCAGAATGGTGCGTGAAGAGCTCGAAGCCGGCGCTGTGGAACGGCGCAATACGAGGGCTGAATTTTACTGTCCGATATTGGCTGTCAGAAGGAATAATGGCGCCTGCAAATGTCACTTCCGAAAAAAGCAACAACTCCTGGGCCTTCTAAAGTGTAAAGGTCACCTATTCGCTCCCTCACAGGATGGATTGCCAGTCATCCAACTCCAACTGATCCTAGGTTCCGGTTGGTTGGATCCAACCAATCCTTTCTTTGAAAATTTCCAATCGATCCAATCTAGGGGTCGAGTTGGTTGAGTTGGTTGGAAGGACACCCTTGTCTCACAACGTGACAATATGCTCACTGTACCCACAAACTTGTATCCCTCCTTTACGATACAATGTTGTAATACTGTTCCATTACTTGATAATGCAGACAAAACAGCCAATACAGTTTAACTTTATTTTAGACCACAGCTCAAGACTAGATGCTTGAACGATTGTCATGCCCGACGCTGTGGACTCCATGGGAATGCAGATCAAACCGGCCATTGTCACGTTATGAGACTCATGTTAACTAAGCTTCTTCATAAAATGATTATTCTTGTTGTTGAAAAATCTGCAGTCTCTTGTTAATACCAAAAAAAACTTCCTTTCGTCCGAATTTAACTTTCGGCTAAGTTGAGTCATGATAGCCGACGTTGTGACAACCAGTCATTACGCCAAGCTCTGTGCTTCAGTCTACAGAGGCATTATCCGACACCTACGGAGCAACTTTAGCGCAGTGACATGTATCAAATGTTGGCGGATACATATTTTCATGTGTGATAGTACAGGCTGCAGCACTGGCACTTCGGTTGTAGTCGTTGGTTAGGTCCATGCCAGGTTCCATACTGTCGCGATGTAAATCGCTTACGGGCTCAAGCCTAGTTGCCCCTAACAACACCTTCCCCTGTAGAGGTGCACGTGACTAAGATTGCAGCACCTCCTTTCCTATTGATAGCTTCAAGCTCTAGATAGACAACAACAAGAACAAGAAGAACAATGATCATATGACTACTGCAGTAGCTAGTGATTACCGCCTATATCATGGGCCATATGGGCAGGCTTTCATTCTTACTACTAGGGGGTCAATAGTCATTCCGCTTACTCCGCACGGATTATAGGACAAAAATAACGCAAAAAGGTTGCGCAGCGCGGAAGCCGCCTTTAATTCGCCGGCATCTAATGCTCTACATCATCCGTGCCCCCGCTTTGTTTTATTTCGCCGCCCCTCCCTTTGTCTTTAACCAAGGC
>NW_011942226.1:298252-302861 GCF_000187425.2 Metarhizium robertsii ARSEF 23
ATGTGATGATGCCGCGCTTCCGGCCTTCCATTCTCTCCTGTACAACCTTTTCACATCCTGGCGCCGTTAGCGCGTAAGAATCGGTATCAGAGAGTGTGGCTTTGTCTATAACGTCACATTCTACGCGGAAATGGGGCCTTGGAGGATTGGGTGTGTTTTCCCAGAAAATACCGAGTCGCTTCCGTATTTTTGCCGTCGCTGTACCCCAAAATAATGTTTATGCACGCGCTCTGCAAGGATATTCATTCGTCATCTTCGCTTGGAAAAAAGACCTAGTTTGAAAGCAACGCACATTGAGGATTATCCACTGGTGCTATAGCACCTTGGTCTGGCATGGATCATCTTGCCGTTTCCCAAGCGAGCTTTTGTCGTGTCACAATGTTGGCATCGGTCCTGTCGCATCTCCTTTTTAATGAGCTCGTAATGCCTGAAAATGGTGCAACATGCAGGCGAAGTCGATCATCACATGATATAGAATATTTTGTATTCTGGAAGTTTCATCCTATCGCTAGCTTTTGAACTGTCGTTATCGCAGTTACCAAACGGCTGACCTGGTTGGGTATAGGCATTACTGCAAGTGTCGAAGAAAGTATGAACAAGAAGAGAACAGGTGAGGCAGCAGTTGTTCATGCATTTTTCCAAGTCGAGCTTCTACATTACTGACCGGCTGTAATTGCACGTACCCGTATAGTTTCTCAATTAAGCCCTGTGCAGCTTGCGCGGAGGCGAGAACAAAATCGAATTGCTCAAAAGGCTTGCCGAAACAAAGAAAAGGAGCACATAGAGAGGCTGAAGCAAGAAATTGCAACTCTGCGACGTGAGGAACAAAACAACTTGCAACTGATCCGCCAACTGTACTCGAAGAACGCAGACCTGGAGGCAGAGATACTGCGAACTCGACAATTAATCAGTTGTCAAATTGATAATCCACCAGTTTTGTCAAATCAAGAAATTGTATGTTTTGAAGAGGGGCCAGTTCAGGCTGTCCCGGTTGATGTCGGTTATTGGGATCGCATGGCAATATTTGTCTCTTCAGGCTATGACTGTGCACAAAATCAATACCCTGTCTTAGCCGAGGCCATGTTGCTGGACCGGCAACTTGGCATAGATAAATAGACACATAGCAGGAACTGAGAGTTTGGAGGTGGCACGATATGAAGTTTATAGTTAAGTAAGCTCTGTTAACAATTTCATTATTGTTTTGTCGTCTCCTCCGTTGCGCAGTGGAACCTCGCTTTTGTGATACTGTTGCCGCCTGCCACTCGGATGATGAAAGCGCTTGTGTGCTTCATCCAATAGAGATTGCTTTATCCGAGAAATGAAACTCGAAGAAAAATTGTCTCAGTCTCCTAGGGACGGATATCACCGTCAGATGAACCAGAATAGGAGCCAAATTTGAAGGCACTGCAAGGAACAATCCGGTTTGCATGCTGGACAAGACGCAATTCACTACTGTATCCCCCCTGGTAGAAGCATCTAAGAACGAGGCTACGAAAGCCGTGTGGCGAGAAACCCTGCCAGCCACACGCACACGACGTCCTATCGCCAATCTGACCCGAACACGCAGGCGGGCAAGGAACAGTTGACATTGAAGAAGACAAGATAAAAATCGAAATACCTCGTTTCTGCAGTATAAGGAGCACTGACTATCTGATGAACATGAAACAGCCTCACGTGCAGGGTCCAGCCTGCGCCTTCCATAGATAGCGTGCCTTGGCAACATCTCTAGCTTACAGAATCAACGCACTCCTTTCATCCGTGTTACGCTGTGACGTTCAACAACTGGGAACCCAGGCAAATTTATGAGCGATGGACAGGATCGACATATGATCTAATGCTAATTTGGTTAGTCCAAGGGGTGCATCTTACTGTCTGGCACATTTATAATCAGGGTTCGACTGTTACGGGCGGTGGGATAATACAAAACGTCAAGTCTAGAGTAGCGAATGCCCCTTTAACGACGGCAGCCTTTTCGAACAACAATTTTCGTAACGGTAGTACGAGAGGATGTGTTTCACTGTGAGGCTGTGCGCGGAATATCGCTTGGTTAAACAAGGGAAATGGCAACAACTTGTTTTCCTTTCCAGAAGTTTGTCGGACAGAGTTTATCGATGCTGCATTTTATTGACCCTCTGGCGCACATAATTCGCTTCTTTGGTCACACCTTTACTACAAGTGACTCCTACATTGTGACAAAAGCCTGGCGACAACCAACCCCAACTACAGCAGGAAGAACAAGAAAAAAAGAGGGCGCACGGGACTATTTTCCATAAATAAAGACCGGGGTGACTCACTTTAAACAACTATTTACTAATGTCTGTAGTTGCCACTGTGTCTCATATGGCACGTAATGCGCATCTCAGGGTGTATCGAATCAAGTTACAAGGTATTCAGTTGTCAAAAACATGTTGTTCATTTGCTGACATCGATTTAGACCAGTTTCAGTTTACTTTGCATTACCTTGGAACGATAACACATAAAATCCAAGGCAATTGACTCCTACCAAGCGCAAAAGCATAGCCTCTTGGCAATACAATACAATATGGACCAATGCCATATTGCGTAATACAATATGCACCACTTGACAATACAATAATATTGCCAAGGGATCCATACTGATAATATACGTATCGTTTATATTATTTACTATACTGATAGACACGCTATGAAACTGAAACTCACCTCTTTCATGAAACCGGACGCCGGTATAGTTTCAGTTTCATATGAAACAATATCTAATACTTTGGCAAGCGCTATACCGATGTGCGACATGCCCTCTAAGTTGCTCACAGACGTTTGGTATTTTCTGTCTGCTTGAACGTTGTCGGGCAATGCTAGGTCCACGCCAAATACGACAAACAAATGCGACATGAAACCCGAGAGCTTCCTAGCAAAACTCAGCCTAATGGTGAGGAAAATACTTGATAATTTACAGATGAACGCTTACACAGAAGCAGAAATTATTACAGGCGAGGCGCACACAAATTTATGGCAAGAAAGCGCGATGTTGCTTGGTCTGCGTCATTTCATCGCCACCTGATGAAATCAGGGTGGCTGGGTAGTCTTCTTAACTTAAGATAAATGACATGAATCCTTCTGAAAGACAGAGACGAAAGAAAATGAACAAGAGTAATGAATTTTATGAACAAGCTTAGTTAACAATGAGTCTCATAACGTGACAATATGCTCACAGTACCCACAAACTTGTGTCCATACTTTACGATACACGGTTGTAATACTGTTCCATTACATGATAATTCAGACAAAACAGCCAATACAGGTTAACTTTATTTTAGACCACAGCTCAAGACTAGATGCTTGAACAATTGTCATGCCCGACGCTGTGGACTCCATGGGAATGCAGATCAAACCGGCCATAGGGTTTAACTTTCTCTTAGGCCGTAGCTCAAGAGTAAATGACTGAACAATTGACAAGTCTGATTCTATAGAGTGTGACGTTGCCGCGCCCCCAACCCTCCAGCTGGCCAAAGAATGTTTTGCTCTGGGCGTGCCCATTTTGGCGTGGTCACGCTCAGCAAGAGTCAGGCACCAAGGTGTAACGACACCGGCGGCGCACTTCTTCCTGTAAACTCTTGTCTCATTCCGGGGCCGTGAGCAGCATGAGAATTGATATCTGAGTGTGGTGCGATCTACATAAGTATTGTTGTTAACCGATGAGATAGAAGTTATCAGTACCCTAACACCAATATTTTGCTCTTTTTTTCAGGTTATATAAGGATTACTGGTCAAAACGTATCAACTTCGATTTGGAATGGGGGCTTCTTAGCCAATAGGGATCATTTCGTACACTTCATTGTGTGCAATCAGCTTATTATAGACCAGGTCGAAGTGAAACAGGAGCTGTTGGGGAAGCTGGATACGTCATCTTCTGAGAATCAGAGGTGGAAAGGCCAAGACTGAGTAAGAGTCGGGCTGGTCTACCAATTCCCTTCATCATGTAGTTCTCACTGTTATGGAAGTTGAGTGGAACTACTGCCGCCAAAATTACTTAATCACACAGGTCCCTACCCGCTCGTCTCACTCATACCGGCATGTCCTACTGCCACGTTATGAGACTCATGTTAACTAAGCTTCTTCCTAAAATCATTATTCTTGTTGCTTGTGCTGCAGACGGAGTCTGCAGCTATCTTTTAAATACCGAAAAAATTCCTTTCGTCCGAATTTGACTTTCGGCTAAGTTTAGTCATGATAGCCGACGCTATGACGGCCAGCAATTACACCAGGCTCTGCGACTTCAGTCTACAGAGGCATTATCCGACACCTACAGAGCAACTATAGCGCAGTGAAATGTATCGAATGTTGGCGGATACATATTTTCATGTGTGATAGTACAGGCTGCAGCACTGGCACGTCGGTTGTAGTCGTTGGGTAGGTCCATGCCAGGTTCCATACCGTCTCATAGCCCACACCTAGCACGTCTCATAATATGGTAAAACCTCAGTGAGAAGATTAAGATTTGGAACTTGTGCCTGGAACGTCGTGTCAATGACTGGCCTTTGCCACGCCTCGGTGGGGTGGATGCATGATTCTGCTATCACTAATACCGATTACGGACTGTAGCATGAGTCATATGGGCAGGCTTTCATTC
>NW_011942226.1:302961-305615 GCF_000187425.2 Metarhizium robertsii ARSEF 23
CTGCAATGGTTCCTAGGAATGGAGATAATCCGCGATAAGGATCGAAGATTGATCTGGCTCTCTCAGTCTGCGTATATAGACAAGATTGCTAATCTGGCAATACAAAAGCCAGATCGGTGGCCAAACGTGCCTATGTCTGGGCCAGAGCTACTGCCATACAAGGACAGAGCATCAATCGCATCAATCCGCAGATACCAGAAGAAGATCGGATCGATCCTGTACGCGGCGGTAGTTACACGGCCGGACATCGCTTTCGCCGTGTCAAGACTAGCAAGATTTAATATGAATCCTTCCGACGAACATCATGCAGCTGCGGACAAGGTTATTCATTACCTCAAAAGAACCAGATCTCTGGCCCTACAACTGGGGGGAGGAGACGATTTTTTAGTCGCAAGCGACGCCTCCTTCGCGGATAACTCCATCGACCGCAAAAGCTCGCAAGGATATGTCATGCAGCTCTTTGGCGGTACAATTGGATGGCGAGCAAATAAACAGGATACTGTCACTACGTCGACGACTGAAGCCGAGCTTCTCGCGCTGTCACAAGCAACGAAAGAGTCAATGTTCATCTCTCGCCTTCTCCAAGAGATCGGTATCCGCTTAGATAATTGGACAATACAGATCCAGTGTGACAACCAGCAAACGATCAAACTGGTCAACAAGGAAGTCGGACCACTGCAGACCAAACTTCGCCATGTGAACATCCACGACCACTGGTTACGTCAGGAAGCTGAAAACGGGACGATCTCGGTAAATTACGTACCAACTGGGGAGATGGTAGCAGATGGTCTTACCAAGGCACTCAGCAGTCAACCATTCAAGGCCTTCGTCGAGCGCCTTGGTCTGGTGGATATTGAAACCCGACTAAAGCAGCGGGAAATCGAAGAACTGGACACTGAGTTTTTGCTGGACAAATTCGAACTGCTGGAACTGTGAAACCCTTTCACAGTCCTGGCCTGGTGGCCAGGCCTGAGGGGGTGTGTCAGATTGTTGCGCTGCCAGTGATGAACCGCACTGTGTGCAGCCGCCACCTTTCGCAAGATTCAATCAGAATGCTGCTGCCTGGAAGGCAGCAGTATAACAGAAGTATTTATGATTGCATCATTCTACTGTACTCTTCGAAAGAGAAGAAGAAGGATAATCAACTTAATTACATTTTGAAGATAAAACTCTCTCCGTGATTTTGTGCCGCCGTATTTCTAACACTACCACGTGAAGCAGGCAGCAGTGCCCCACATCGTTGCTGCCTGCCACCAAGGCAGCAACGATGGAGGCACTCACATAGCTTAACAAGAACAAGAACAAGAATGAATATACTATCTATTTGTGCTAACAAATGAATATGTATTCAACGCCTTGACCCAACAGAGACCGTGAGTTCGATCCGGAGGACCCTAATTTCGAAGCGAGGGTGGGAACTAACTAAATTTGTCACGTTATGAGACTCATGTTAACTAAGCTTCTCGATAAAATCATTATTCTTGTTGTTGCGAGTGCTGCAGACTCCGTCTGCAGCTCTCTTTTTAATACCAAAAAAACTTCCTTTCGTCCGAATTTAACTTTCGGCTAAGTTTAGTCATGATAGCCGACGCTATGACATCCAGCAATTACTCCAAGCTCTGCAACTTCAGTCTACAGAGGCATTATCCGACAACATAATCTAGAGTTAGAAATCCAACTCTATTTACTACAGTTTCCATGGACAGGCTTAGTAGGGCATTCAGATTGAATTCTGTGTCAATATTACTCTATAGTCGTATCGTAGGGTCAACGGAGCAAGCCAGACGCCATGTCAAATAGTCTAGCTGGTGACATTATGGCAAGTGCTTGGGCTGTCTGGAATGTCTTGTTCTGTTTGCAAATGGTTTGTCAAGTAAGTTCTCTTGTACCATTATCCTAATAGAACACGGACTTTGCATCATTTGCTTATGTGCCAATTGAGCTCCAAAAATGCCGACCTAGCCATCAGAATATCACTCCCGACATCTACTCTCCCCTGATATTTACAAGAGTTTTCATCCCTCCTCGTCATTTTGTCGTGTACCTCATAACTCCATGCCCGCTTGTTGGGTACCAATTGGGCCAGCGCACGCCGAGGAGGCTGCACAAGTTCTGCTCTTTCAAAGTCAATAACCATTATCCGGTTCGTTTCTGGGTTAAACAGCATGTTGGCTCCTCGAATATCATTGTGAACAACCCCTTGTAAATGCATCGATCGCAATGACTGCAATGTCTGATCTGCAAGCCTTTTCCCCAAGCCATGGGCAATCCGAACATCGTCCAGTTTTTAACCGCCCCATGAGAGAAACATCAAATGCACTATATAAACTCGGTGGTCATAATAGTAGATTTTGTTCATGGCTCGGAGGTCCACAGTGCCCAAGAATACAGGTATGCTGACTCCTTGGGCTGGTTCGAGGCGTTCGTAAACGGCGGCCTCGTGCTCCAGATCCTTAATGAATGCCCGTACAGTCCCTTTCCCGACAAAGGTATAACCGTAAGTGAGCAATGTGACTCGAAACAAGACTCCTCGCGAGCCGCCATCAGCTAGAGGCGTCACTCCGTTGTCAAGAGACTCCTCCAGCTGGCTTTTCAAAAGTTTGAGCCACTGTGTATGACTAACGGGATGGTGCACGCTCAAGCTAGCAAGTCTA
>NW_011942226.1:305715-308233 GCF_000187425.2 Metarhizium robertsii ARSEF 23
TGCAAGGGGTGGCGTAGTATTTTTGTTTCAAATATTTATTGGAATATAGCTATTGCCTAAACAAGCAACGTCATCTCAACACGTTGCCTTAATTTGGCGTCTATTCCCTTTATAATATCCTTGATACGAACTCTGCCGGCACATCGTGAAGCCGTAGCAGTTACGCTTGAGAGTTTACAGGAGCCTTTAGGTCAAGTGGAAAGGCTCCCTTCCAGCCCACAGGCGCGCCAACCTTGTCCATAAACTCAATGGCATGCTGCTCCAATGTCTTGTTCTCCTTTGCGAATTCGCTCGCAAGTGGCCCTTGTCGTCTCCCCTCCGGCACGCCAGCAAGTTGAGGCTGTCCTTGACTAACGCGATATTGGTCGTATACCGGGTTGTAGTCTCCGTTAATGACCCGGGCGAAGGGGGGGTTGTTGACCCATTTCAAGTCGGGGAACTCCTTCTCAAAATCCTCAGCCGTCTGCCACCTCTTTCTCTCTTCTTGCCGGATGCCGCCAGCGCCCTTCTCGGCCGACACATTCTTGGGAACCTCGAGCCAGGCCTCAACCTGGTCCCAGCGTATTCCCCCCACGGCAGCAAACTCGCGCTCGAGATATATGGGCCTGAAATCAGAGTGTGCCAAGTCAATCATATTTGGCGTGGCGTGGATTCGATATATCCATCCTGCTTCGTTTGGATTGTCCTTGATAGCAAAAGAAACAGCGACTGCAAATTCCGTCGAGGTTGCCGCGTAAGCCGATTGGAAATCCCTGTCGGGGTAATTATCGGTACCTAAATTGTGCCACCACAAACTGTATGACCTTTCTGTCATGTCTCCCGTGAACTCGGGCGGGATTCCGCCGTCTTTTTTATACTGTTCTGGGGGAATCTGGTCGCCACGGTAGACGACGCTGGGAAGATTTTGTGATGTTGGCGTAAATCGTGAGACGGGAGAAGCACCCAGCGGGACAGCCAGGGCAGACGCCAGAATCAGGGCAGCAAAGTGCTTCATGGTGATGGATGGGCTGTTAATGTTGTAGAGATGAATTGCGAGTGGTCAAGATATTGGTTGCTATTTTGCGAGGTAAAGGGCATCTTTTATATATTTTTTTATTCTTAATAAATTTTTACGAGTAATAGATTAATAGCGTGATATAATGTAATACTCGTGCCATGCCCCACCTAAAGGTGGGTGGAGCGTGGCACGAGTAGTAGTTCCGTAAAGCTAAAAGTAAAATGAGGCAGTTTATATTTTAAGGCATATACTTACGCATAAATTTATAAGCGTTCAGCCGTCTCGTGGTACCAAATCAGCGCATGGTAACCCTTGCAGCACAGCTGCTATGCAGACAAGCAGATGGTACATAAGCGCATCCTAATACAAGTAGCAAAGCTGGCATGACTTCAATTATAATATAAACTAGCATCATGACTTGTCAACAGAAAACGCTGCGCATCAGCATTGATTACGTGCGTGCATTAAAGTCAATGCAGGTTGTATTGGCATAGTGGTCGGTTTCCGTTAAACAGGTGTTGAGTAATATAAGTGAAACTAAAAGCATAAAAGTAAATATGCTAGCAGCGTAAAGTGCTGGGAATATAACTTTTATGCAAGTAATGCGCCACTTTTCTTGACACGTCAACATCATGCTACAAGTAAATTACAAGGGAACAGCCCCACTTTAAGACCTAGATAGCGAGTCAGCTTTCTTCGACTTTCCTTCCAGACTGAACAACCGCTTTAAACATGTTTTAAGCTGTAATTGGCAATAGCAATGGTGCCGATGAGATCAATTGATGCCTTTTTCACATTTGCCAAGGACGGGCCAGCCTTTGCAACAAGCCTTGTTGGCTTACACACCGCACATGCGACATGGTTCGCATAATAATGTCAATAAGCCAAGTTGATTAAGGGGTCGGGTTACATTATTCTCGGCCCGCTCTTGTTCCAAGGGAACGAGTGGGACTTGACCAGGGCCCTCTCTCCAGTCGTGTTGCGCGCCAGCGACGCCTGCAAAGGACCCCAGATATCATTGAACATTGAACATGAAGCTCATCTGGCGCATCATTCAGCGCTTAATCTTGTGCCGCGGGTGGCTGAAACACCAGTTGACCCAATGAGTGCAACTTGGGCCCCACATAGGTGGCTTGCGTTCCGGCAGCTCGGATGGCAGACACTGAAGTTGTCTAGCGCCATGTGGCGTAAATAAGAGGGTACTTAGATGGATCCATTTCCTAAAGCGCGGGAAACGACGCGTGAAGCGTTGTATATTTTTGTCGGATAAAACTGCCTCTGTTGATTGAAACACGCAAGCATTTTGCCACCAGAGTGGCAAGTGGCAACAGTAGTCGTCATACTGCTGCCTGGAGGCAGCAGTATTCCGAAAGTATTAAATATCTTGAGTTTCTAGAGTTTAGGAGAGGGAGGAAGAACAAGAATAACAATTTTTGAAAAAGGAGCTTAGTTAACAATGAGTCTCATAACGTGACAGTTATGAGCCCGGACCTGCGCTATAGGTTGTAGACAAGACACAAC
>NW_011942226.1:308333-309662 GCF_000187425.2 Metarhizium robertsii ARSEF 23
GGACGAAGACGGGAACGATAATAGCAATGCCTTGGACGAAAGCCCTCTTCGCTATTGCTCGCGGCAGCCTTCCACAAAGTCAGGGCCTCGTCGCCGTGCTCGCCGTGGTCCTGCCCCTGGTACAGGAGGGCGGCCAAAAAAATCTCAAAGGCAAACTCGATCGTCGGGGCCGCCACGACAGTACCGGAGTCCAGTGATGATTCCACCGGAAGAATCGGCCGGATTTCACGCACAAGATCCGGTGTGGAATGGGGACCTGGACGCTTGCGCCTTGACTTGTCGTGATAAAGCAATCCTCCGTGAGTTCTGGACAAAGCTGGACAATGACCAAATGCAATTTTGCGGTCGATGCCAAGAGCGTTGGTTCCAGATGAAGATCGGTTCCGATGGCATTTGTGCGCGTTGCTATCGAAAGGATGATAAACGCGGCCCTGAAGAGCCGTACTTCTTCTCTGTGGACAACCAGTTGGATTTTGGCTCCGTACCGACTCAATTGCCTCAGCTTACACCTACTGAAGAGTCTTTAATAGGCCGTGTTCACGTCCACGTGAATATTATGCTTGTGCGGGGCCAGCAGTACAAATATCGGGGACATGTTGTTCACTTTCTCCGCGAGGTTGGCTTGGTGTACAACCAACTCCCGCTTTTGCCGCGGGAGTTGAACACTGTATTACTCCGTCCTTCCAATACGTCGTCCCATGCAAACCTTAGCCGGCAATTCACCCGCCAGTTCCGTGTACGCCGCCAGCCAGTTGCCATATGGCTTAACTACCTCCGGCGCCATCATCCTGGCTATCGATGCATCGTCATCGACGAAGAGCGGCTGAGTCAATTGCCTCAAGATGTATCGTCATCGACGAAGAGCGGCTGAGTCAATTGCCTCAAGATGGCAATGTCCTGGACGACATCCCCCAGAGCCAGGTGGAGGCTGCCGAAGTTGGACCCGAGGAAGATGAGGAGGCAGAACCGGACCTGGAGGACGAGGCTGCGGTGCCGGACCTTTTGGCCAAGGACACGGAGCTCGATGCTCTCAGGCAGACTTCTCAACAAGCAGTACTGATTGATAAGGCCGGTACTGATACTGATTGATTGATATAGTATGTTACTGATACTGATTGATTAGCTTATCAGTAAGTGCCAAGACATGACGTCATTGTGCTAGCGGTGCGACAGCAGTTGTCATCGTGTCTCAGATCCAATCACATTGGATGCTCCAACCCTATCAAGTAGGACGGCACCGAAAGTGCCACTCGTCTTGACGCTACGGTCAATTGACTACAAGGACTACATCGAGCACGCGATGCGCTGGCATGACGGGCGTTTTGCACG
>NW_011942226.1:309762-318488 GCF_000187425.2 Metarhizium robertsii ARSEF 23
TGCAGAAGGTGCGGAAGACTCTACAACTCTCCCCTGTAAAAAATTTTCCTCCCATGGTGCTGTTAGCAGCCTGGTAGTGGGGCGAGAATTTGCAGGCCACTCGACCGTGCTTTCCGCTGCGAGCGCCCATCGTGGCACTAACAGCCCAGAAAATGACCTTACGAGAGTTCACCATCTTCTGCAAAGCCGGTCCTGACAATCACGTCCACTCGGACCTCATAGTCTCTTTCTCTTTCGGGGCCAAGGAGCTATGGGTATTGGAAGGCCATCTCTTCTAAACAAGGGTGGCTGGTCGCGGAGGTTTTCCTCCCTGAAGGCAAGCTGCTCGACAGCCTCTGATTCCTTCGAAGGGTTTTTCCCTGCCGCCTCCCCGGCGCCATTTTCATCGCTTGGTTACTGGAGGATGGACTGCGGCAGCAGCCTTGGCGAGGGTGCGAGAGAATTCTGACCAGGAAAACCAAGGGGATGACCAGGCGTCTATGCAATTGTGCGATTGGACGACAGCAGGATCAGCCAACTTGCCAGGCAACCCCAGTGCGGTTCGTCTATTGGACCATTCAGGAATGAGAGCACATGTAAATGCCACCGCCCAAGAGGGCTGAGATGTGCATCAAGCTTTGCTGTGGCTGAACCATCGGAGTGGGGTTTGGGAGGCCATGAGCAGCTTCGAGGAACTATCCGTTGCACTCCCAAGCCTTTAATTACATATTGGAAAAGGACATTGTTGACAGGGCCACCTGCTACAGTCACCATCTCCAAGTTGTAGAAGGCAAGCTTTGGTTGCTTACCGTGTTATTGGTATCTCCGGGGTAGCTGAGTTGGGGATATTTGCGGAAGAAAAAAAAAACCCTTTGAACCACGTCCAGCTGCAGTATACAACACCCAATAGCTGGCACTGGTAGTCTCGAGTTAAAAGAGTAGAGAGTGTCGAGGCAGAGTGAGGAGTCACCGAGCTGGCGTGCCAAAGCTGAAAAAGGCACCAACATTTCTGGCCAACTCCAGCCGCGCACGTTGTGGCTGCTGCGCAGATCCACAACTACTAGGTTTGGCTGGCTGTCAGAGATCTCCGATGATCCAAGGGCAACGCTTACCAGTGCGTCGGAACCAGGCCCGAAGGAGAATAAAAAGGACCCTAGTTCGCCATGGCGTGGACTTTGACCCGTACCCGCGTCTCGATCAGCATCAAGATGATATCCTCTGTGACCTTGAGATGACTCGGTCCGTCCCTCTGCCCGACAACAAGGATCATCCCAGCAGCGTACGACGAAGCTTGACCGACGCTACAGGAGCATCTGCATCTGCGCACAGCAAACGTAAGCCCCCGGAGCGAAACCATGCTCTCAACTGTTGCAACCAAAGCTAATTCAACCAGGCTATAGGTCCACTACTACCATGACTCCAGAACAGCTTGCGCGGAAGCGGGCCAACGACCGCAACGCTCAAAGAGCCATTCGCACTCGGAGAAAGGCCCAGGTTTCGCAGCTCGAGGCCGAGCTGGAAGCACTCAAGAACAAGCCGTACGCGTGTTGTCGCAAGTTGCTTCAGCGGAACCTGGAACTAGAGTGCGAACTGGCCATGATGAAAGGGAGCCCGCTTCCATGCCCGTCGCGCGCCACACCTACAGGCCATGCAGACGAAGGCACGACAGCCGCCCAGTCACCCGAAATGCACGGCGTCAACGGCCAGTCCTATCCCAATGGCGAGGACTCGGCAAGGACCCTGCTGCTTTCCCCCTCGGGCGGCTGTGACTCGTCTAGCGAGACAACCAGTCCAGTCGCCGTGATTTACCCCAAGTGCGGCCTGGAGAGCAGAGACGCGCCTCTGCAAGGCCCAATCGCCGCCGTCTATGCCGCAGAAAGTGTTGCCATGGCCAACCCGGCCCTCGTAACCTGCGGACAGGTCTGCCCAACGATACCAAGTCCTTCCATACCAGACTTGTGGCCTACGGGGACGACGTACGCAAACGACGGCGGCATCATGGACGGCCTATACCCTGGAGGTTCAGAATATCGTGCCAACAGCGAGCACAATCCCTTCACATTTTCCGCAATGATTCACATCAGCAACACGCATACGTCTTGTGTTGGCACATCGCCTGGTGCGTGCCAACAACAGCAGAGTGCGTTATAGCTGAGCGCAATGGTTAACGAAATTTGTATGGTGTAACGATTATGTTGTACCTTTTACTCAAAAGCGGCCGTAGGCATCAAAGGGGTCTTTGGAGATTGAGGCAATGTATAATAGGAAGCATGCCAATGTACTACAAACCAGAGATGTGGAAATGTAATTTTGCAACCCAGATTGACAGGCTGGTTGCAGATTGCCAGCCCAGGCACTTTGGCGTAAGGATGGTGGCTTGGGGAAATAGCAACACCACGCTGGCCGGGACCGGCGTCTAGTCTGAAAACAAAACCCTCGGCGGCATTTTCTTCCAAGCGAAAGCTGAGGCCGTACAGGATCCTAGGGGAACCGCCGTCAGAGAGGATATGGGCATTGCCAGAGCGAAACTCATCCTCGGTTGCGTTTTGGCAATGCTGCTGGTGCCGACGAGATTGTAAGGCGGGCTTATATGAATGCTATTAAGGAACATAGTGTGAACAGGGTCTGCAAGCTCACGGGACGGATCGGTGTTGTTGACAACCAGGTGAAAGCCTTGGGCAGAGGACTTTGCTGGATAGTTGCTGCCGGCCTGGCTGACTATGGAAGAAGCGGCCGCAAGGCTAGCGAGGATGAGAGCAGCAGCACACATCATGTTGAATGATGTTGTGTACAAGGTTTCAAAAATGGAGCAAGATGCGAGCTCTGTTTTGGTGGTTTCAAATGACAGACTGCAAGAAGAATTGTGTGTTTGGAGCGGATGACAGATGAGAATGATACACGACGAGAACTTGGAGAAGATGGCATGGAAGACGCTCCAGTGGTTGTAATACGTCTGGTGTCATTAAGTTCGCGCTTGACAAAAGTATTACGTACTGTAACATGAACCTTTGCCATGATAAAAAAAACATCGCGATTAGCCCTCTCGGCCGTCAGCACATTGGGTAGTCGCGTTCGACTCGACCGTCATCAGTGCTGGTGCCACAACCTTCAACTGTTCCTTCTCTACCCAAATTTGTAATGCAAAGATGGAAATCGAGCCCACGATTGCAACACTTTTGACTCCGCGCGGTAATGGTTGGAGGAGCTCGGGCTGCCCAAGAAAGTGCAGACTTGAAATGCTCGAGACGATTACAAAATCGGCGCGACTTCTGTATGGTCTGGTCCATGCGCGGTACATTGTGACAACTTGTGGCCTGTCAAAGATGGTGCGTAGCTAACCCGACTTGACAAAGTCCCAAGTCTCGTCCCCAGCTCGACAAATACAAAAAGGCAGAGTTTGGCAAATGCCGGCGCGTATGTGCCGCTCGCATCCACTTCTCCCGATGGGACTCAGTGTCCCCCCGTGAGTGTGGAGCACCACGGGGCCGACTTCAAGAACCCCCCCAAGTACTGCACTGTACTACCACCTCACACTTCTGTTTTGCTGTCCATTTTCACTCCAGCATATCCATTCTCCTTCAACCTGTCCGACTAAATAATTTTATAATATCACAACCAGGGGTAAAACCAGCTACGGATACGATCCCTGTCACGCTGACGTCAACTAGTTGCCTTATCGACGGCGACTGATACATGGGCAACCCCTTTAGATACTTGGGCACCCTACAGAGGGTATCCCCATGAGTCCACACTTTTCTGCAGAGACTTGTCTGAACGTCTCGTCCACGCGGACTCTCTAGCTTCCTTCGGAACCAAACGGCTATGGTATTGGAAGGTCCTTCTAAACAACGGTGGGCTGTTCTCGGAGGGTTTTCTCCTCGAAAGCAACTGTCAGGCAGTCTCTGATTCCTTCAAAGGGTTTTCTTTTTTCTACTATGATGGTTTCAAGTATGAGCCTCACACACCTCATTTGACTGAATCCTCCACGTGAGGTATGGGCTGAGAAGCTCACTATTACATACCCATGTATCCTCTTTGGAGGGACGACCATGCTAATATAGAAGGCGTTGAAGTTTCCCAGCTCTTAATCGGGCTCCCAACCTGCTCAAATCTACTTAGTACTCCCTTATCTATGATGTGTTTCCCCGGCTCCCAGTTCGTGGTGGCATCAGACCATTTCACCAGAAAGTGTGTTGCCTCCACCAAGTAAGTAGGCAATCCATTCGGTAAATGCCGAGATAGACACTTGGGTAGGCAGCTTAGATGGACTGCTGCACTATAGCTGGAGATGGTATCGCCGAGCTGTCACCGCTCATCCCCCTTCTATTCGTCGCCGCGTTTGTCAAGGGCCTTGAGGCTGTGCCGTTAGTACCAGGGTGGGATGACGGAGCCAAATGCATAGTTAGGCCGCCTAAAAAAATGAATCTACTAGCTAACTGCTAACAGCTGCGGGGCTGTGAGTTATAGGGGGAAGAATTCTGGGGAATGTAGATGACGATGAATCTAGCTCGATGGGGAAATGGCTTAATATGGCAAGGTTTGCAGCTGAGAATACCTAAGTTTTCGGCAGCTGTCGTGTTCAAGACAAGCTTCATGGCGCATCCGTCTTGGAAATATCTGAGCTACTCTGATCAGTCGAGGCGGCCCTGGAAGCACTCTCAAAAGGTTATTGCCCAGCTGAAATGAGCTGAAATAAGCTGAAATGAACTCTTGGAGTCAACTTTTTTTTTTTTTTTTTTGAAATCAAGCAGCTGAAACATATAATCACGGCTAAAGCGGCAGGCGAATACCGAGTTATTCAAGTCGCCCTAACAGCACCTTCATTTCGTAATTTCATGGCCAAAACCTTAATAACTCGTCTTGCCAAAATGCCCCCAGGCCAGCAAGAGCCGAGACTCTTCATAGATCAAGTACTCTATGACAGCTGAGACAAGTGGCTGTCGTAAAAGGAAGCTATTGATACGTACCCCATTGATTATAACTAGAGATATAGAGGTCTCGGGAAAAGTATATAAACGACTCCCGTATCACCTCTTATTTGACTAGCTGCTCTGTCGACAGGACAACTTTAAACATATAAAATATCTTTGAAGTCTTCTACTTGAGGTTCCAAAATCTAATCGCAATCATGAAGTATATGACTGCTGTTCTTGCTCTAGGCGCTGTTGCCGTTGCTGCTCCAGCCGAGGTTGAGAAGCGCCAAAACACGTGCCCAAATACAGCTGTTAATGTATGCTGCAATACTGTCGCCGGCATAAATCTTCTCTGTCAGACTATACAAGTTGGGCAGTCCTGCTCGGGTACTTCCTACTGCTGCGAGAACGGCGCATCTGTAAGTATAGACCTTTTCTTATATAGTTATGCAAAATACTAACTATTTCTCTAGACAGGTGGCCTCATCAATTTGAACCTTGCCAACTGTGTCAAGATTCTCTAAATACCAGCTTTATGAACCCTCGCTTGGATGGATCTTGTGGGGAAGTGATTGAGACGTGTTGTAGCTGTTAGTGGCAGAGGATTCGAGAGTATTTTCTGCTGGCTTTCCCGAGTTTAAGGGGTCCTTACACTCTTTTACGTTCTTAAATAGAGGCTTGAGCTGGTGCAGCAGTTCATCCGTCAAGATCAAGGCCTTAATTAAGGCAGCAGTATTGCAACAAGTATTCTAGTTACTATAGTATGATCCCACTCTTCTATATAGGAAATGAAGAGTCTCTCATTTTGTGTAAGATGCCCCAAAGTAATTACACTATGTGACGCTGTTATGAGCTCGGCTTATATGACCTAATTAATTAAGCAGACTGTTGTTGAACGTCACAGCAGAACACAGATGCAAGAGACTGTGTTGATTCTACGAGGGAACTGCGACGGCCCGTACCATCCTTAGTTAGGATACCAGCGCAGGCTTATTAACCATCATGAAAAAGCACTCATTACATACCGGTATTTTCAATATTCGACTATATTTGGCATTATGCACCAGTCTATCAATTTATAAGCACTGGGGAGTGCACAAAGCCCCAATCCCTTGCCCTATCTTCATGTTTGAGCTCACCTTAGTTGTGAATCGAATTACTAGATATAACGGCGTCTCGAACATGATGGAAGAGAGTTTCTTATCTCGAGATATGGCAACATATGACAATCCCGGAGCATGACCTTCCCGTTTTAGGTTCATGACTACTTGTTTCAGTGTCAATACTTGCGCTTTGTGTACCGTGATAGCGTTAATGTCGGATAAGGCTGCCTCTGTTAGTTGAACAAGCAGACTTGACGTAATTGCTAGATGTCATAAAATCATCGATATCAGTAGTTGAGAGGCTGGCCAGCCACCCTGCTTTCATCAGGTGGCTGGGAAGTCTTCTAAATTAAAGATAAAAGACATGAACCCTTCTAAAGGATAGAAAAAACAAGAAGAACAATAATTTTTTATTCAAGAAATAAGCTTAGTTAACAATGAGTCTCATAACGTGACAGTTGTGGACTGGCTGAGATAACAGTGTTATAAGGACTCGCACAATGGACAGTATATGCACGCAGATTAAAGATGCAGGCTTCAGTAACTGAAAAGCTCAAATTAATTATGATGATTCTAAAGCGCCCAAGACCACGGAGTCGCATCCTTCAGACAACAAAACACGGTTCCTGATCTAGCCAGCTCCAGAACTTGCCACCTGGCATTGGTAAGAGACGTAGCAATCGTGCTCCGGAAAGCCGCTGACTTCAAAGTATCAGGACCCCAGGTATTCACAGCAATGATATTCCCAAGTCTTCTCAGTCTGTTAAGCGGCAGCTCTAGCCCAGAGTTTGAGAAGGATTTCTGTTCAGTTCGGTAGCAGGCCTGAACCGAGTTTTGTAGACAGAAGATACGTTGGTCAAACTCGACCCAACTAATGGATTCGATGCTTGTTCGACGCTCTGATAACCAAAGGTCTAGAAGTTCGAGATGGGACTTCCGCACGTGCTGCCTATAGATGTCTCCATAATCTAGAAACAAAGACCCCCCGTCCCGTAAGCGACGAGTTTTAGGACCGTCATCAACTGCCTCGGAAAATTCGAATCCCCTTTGTTCGTATTTTATAAGTGCGGAGGCAACTCGTTTTGGAACCTCTCCACTAGATTGCTTCCAAAATATGCTCTGCTTCTCACTCGCTTCCGGATAGTACATATGGCTGGCACACCAACCACCCACGAAGCACTGAACATGGCTGCCGTAGAATTCTTTAAGGAAAGACATGGCACTCCGAACATGAGAGTAGCACATTCCTATCATGAGCTGGACACCTTGTTTTTCGTTCTTTGTCTGGATACAGCCTTGCAAAACGCTAAACGAGTTTCCCACGGAATCTTTGTAGAAAGCCCAACTCGGCGCGGCTTCCAATTTCGCAGCCTCCAATTTCAGTCGATGCGACGAATATGTAATTTTGAAGGCTTGGGAAGTTGACATTTTCTGCCTCACGCTACGAAACGCGAGGACAACTTCATGTAACGCTTCTCCAAGCAGAGCATCGGCACTATGATGGTCCAGAGTGTCTATCCAAGACCACAGTGCTTCAAGAACTCCTCGACTGACATGTGCTTCTCCCTTCTCTCGAAGTGTTTCAACGATTTTGTCCCCCTCAGGCTCCCAGGTCACCCCACAAAGGCTCAATGCTTGTACCATATCGGCCACGGACTCTTTATATCCGGGTACGTAGAAGTCCCAGTCTGATGATTTCCTGGCAGAGCCTGGAACAAAATAGTCGAGCCCACGAGAGCCGCTGAAGATTGCTCCGGTGTCGAACATAACTGACATCAGCGTGAGAGGATACTTAAATGTGCGAGAGAGATAGTGCACAGGGTTTGCCCTCTTTTCGTAGCAACTCTTCAGAACTGCGCTGTATGGAAACGCCTCTTGCAGAGCTAACGCATCACTGATGCTAAGCTTGTCCATAATAGTTTGAATCTGGTCGGATTTGTGATTGGATGCCATGATCAATGATATTTCTGCTGACTTATTCTGGTCCTGATTTGAATGTTGCCTTTGTGGCCTGTGTCCATCTTTTTGGACTTCACATCATTTATAGTTACCACTAGACATTGGAAATTTTGCCTCAGTGTTCTCCTAGTAGAGGCTTTATTTAAGCGGAGACGTGCTAGTAACCATTGCAATAGTGAATTGTGGTAACGTTCTCAGATTGGTTTTACTGTGTACAAGTTACTTCTAACGCCAGGTAGTGAGTTTACCGCCAATGAGATTCGCAGCTCATATTACCAGTAGGACCGTGGTGGTGTAAGGCAAAATACTAGCAGCATCGCTTATTTAGGAAGTTCAAAATTGGGGTCGGCAGGAACGGTTCATTGTGCCCTACCAGTATTGAGCGCTACAGACGATCCTGGTTACTAGACGCGCGTACACTACGCTACCAGTCATTAGATTCTTTCTAATCCCGTCTCAGCATTACCGGTAGTACGTACCGGTAATAACCATGTTACTGGTGGCATCAAAATAGACATCCCGCAGGTGCCAGTAATTTAGACTCCCGTAGTGGGCGTTCGCAGTAACTTGGCGCTCTGATTACTAGTACCCTGATGGTACCAGTAACTTAGTCGGTACGGTTAATAGTACCCTGGTGGCACCGCTAACTCCGCCGCCTTCGTTACTGGCAGCTAGTACGCTTCCCCCCTCTGCTACTAGAAACCGGGTCGTGTTGGTCTGTGGATTACTACCAACCACCCACAGTCCACTTATTTATTTATTTATTTATTTA
>NW_011942226.1:318588-319990 GCF_000187425.2 Metarhizium robertsii ARSEF 23
TCCGCTCTGTTGATTCCGTGGAGGTAGGCCAGGAGGCCTATTTTGCCTGTCCGCATCTGTGTGATCACGGAGCTGATCGCTCTATGTTTATCTGTATGGGTGTTTAATGATTTCTTTCCTGGCCGGATTCCAAGTCGGAAGAGTTCTCTCCCATGCTTGGCCTTAACCCATGACTGTTTCCACTCCTCCTTCATCGTTGTGCGAATGATAGATTTCGTGGTGGCAGTGAGAGTTTGAAGCCAATTTGGTTCTTGAGGAGGGTCCACCGAGGCTTGTTGGCTTGGATCGTATCCAGTAGCTTCCTTGGCTGCTTTATCGGCTGCCTCGTTGCCAGGCACTCCGACATGTGCTGGGATCCATCGGAATTGTATCTCCCATCCTAGGTCCCGGAGCTTGTCAAATGCTTGTATAGCTTCAGCAAGGATGTATTGTCCAGATGGGCTCTTGGGATTCCGCATTGCCTGGATCGCTGCCTGATTGTCGGTAAATATGACGCATTTTCCGGGTGTGTTTGTCGCTGCATTGATGTCAAGTACCATCTGGAGCGCTAATACCAGCCCTCTAAGTTCTGCTGCGTATACCGTGGATTTGCTTGATGCTCCCATGTATTCTGTTCGTTTATTTGGGAGGCCATGGATATGAGGTTCCAGTGTTATCGCGGCTGCACCAACATGGCCGTTGATTCCGCTTCCGTCGGTATACACGCATATGGTCTCTGGATCTGTGGCGTCATGTTCTTCGATTGCCCCCTCGGCTGATTCATTGATACATACGAACGGAGGGATCCACCAAGGTGGGACGACATGCGGCTTGCGTTTTTCGAGTTTGTCCAGTTTCAAGTCGTATTTGTGTTCCAGGATGCTCGAGAGTTGATCCAAAGGGCTGTGTTCATCACGGTCTTTGCGTGTCCATCTCGTCATGTTAACATTTCCCGGAACCTTAGCCATATCCTCATACAGAGGGCTCTCTGAATACGCATCGCTGTCTCCAGAGCCGTTTGTTCAAGTTGTTGTTGTACCGGAAGTAGGTGAGCTTCTACATCTACGGCCGCTCCCGCGGTTGTCCGAAAAGCTCCAGTAATGACTTGGGCTGCTCGTCGTTGGATCTTCCTGATGGTAGCTATCATGTAGGCGCCTCTATTTATGCGGCCTTTACCGGGAACGTGCCAAGCTGAGCACCCGTATAGCATCTGAGGTATGATCATCGCCCTGTATACCTGTCGAAGGTTGACCAAACCCATTCCCCATGTCGATGAAGCCAGTGCTGATAATGCTGAAAGCCGCTTCGTTGCTCCTGCCTCCATCTTTTCGCGGTGATAGTCCCATCGGAGTCTCGTGTCCATTTGAATACCTAGGTATTTGCACGAGGGGGAGGCTTTGATTGTTGCATGAGGCAGACGGAG
>NW_011942226.1:320090-323584 GCF_000187425.2 Metarhizium robertsii ARSEF 23
CGTAAGCGATTTACATCGCAACAACAACGATTGTGGAGTTTCCCGGAAGACTTGATTTGACACGACAGTGGGAGAAGCCCTACTTCTAAATATACTAGCCAGTATACATTGTACAGTGTGGCTGCGTACATGGAGTCACTAACTCTCAACAATTCTCCTCAATACACTAGAAACTAAATATATCTAATACTTTTCGGAATACTGTTGCCACTTGCCACTCTGGTAGCAAAAAGCGCTTGTGTGTTTCAATCAACAGAGGCACTTTTATCAGACAGCAGCCGCTCTGCCTGCTTTTGGAAGATGGATGCTTGATCGGCGACCTTGGTTAAGCCTTGAAGAATATCCTGCAGCTCTTTTGTCGCATCGCCTTGTAGGCTTGTACGACCATCCTTTATGTCCGGTAACTCGAAGATCCATAAGCCTGGAGGAAAGTCAGGCTCTTCTCTTATCTCGCGGGCCTTTCGGAGCAGGGACTGGACTTTGAAGTATTGTTTATCGCAATCCTCAATGCTAATAGCAATAGCCTTGTCGCTATTACTCCGGTAGTTATCGTAGCAGGTATGAGCATTAGACGTCTCATTCTTCACTTCAACAACCACGTCACCATATCTCCCTAGTTGGTCCTTCTGCTTCAGGCTCAATTCTGCAAGCGGGTTTGCCTTCTCGAGGTCCTCATCAGGAATCTTTTCTATTTTCTCTGGGATCTCTTCCACCACCACCGGATTTTCCGCAACCTTTTTCTTTTCCTTGGTTAGATCGAGACTCCACCCGCCTAAGGCATAGGATGCTAGACATGTGTTGTGGCAGGAGTCGGTAATTGGTGGCAAATTGTAGGCATCGCACTATACTTGCAGTTAGTTTCAATTACTTAAGAAGAATAGAACGTCTCTCGCCGGTATTTCACCAACAACTTACCTTGCATTTCCCTGATACATCTGTAATCTTTGGGATCCCCTCTGTTATCACTACCGGATGTTCCACCCTGTGTACCTCTGATTCGAGCTCGGTACAGCTTCCTTGCAGTTTGATGCGAAGGTTTTCATCCTCCGGAGAGTCCGTCTCAAGCTTATAACAAACCTCCAGGAGCTGGTTGAGTCCCGTAAGCCACTCCGGCGCGGGCTCTGGTGGTCTCTGCTTTCCTTGACTCTGGTCTCTTTGACGTTCGCACGCCTTGTCTACATCATTAGGGTACTTTTGCTCCCCTCTCACCCAACAGATAAATTTCAACTTGAGCTCGTTTCCATAAATCTCAGGGACCTGCTCTCCTCCAATTGCTTGCTGGATGTTTGTCATTGCATCATCGAACCACTTCACACCCCGACCAATGGGATTATCCCACTGCTTGACTTCTTCAAGTGCATTCCTTGCATACGGCGCTAATTGCATAAAAGCAACCGCACCCCCCGACCGCGCCCCGCTCTTCAACCGTATGTTGCGTGACTTGTAGTTGCATCGGCCATCGCGCTTCCGGCATAGTTTGTTCTTTGACCACGAGTTGTTAGGCTTCTTTATATTTCCCTGGACATTACCCCCATCCTTGTTTAGCCTGTGAGACTCGCTCTTGCTCTCGGGCCTGGGAGAGTTTGGCACGCTCCCAACCATGCCCTTGATAGGGGGTTTGGATCCTCCCGGCGGGGGCGTAAGCCCGCCGAACCACCCCTTCATGCCCTTTACTGTTTGATCAGCAATTTGTTCGCTTGGCGATGTCTCCTTATACGGCGGACTCTGGGGCGCTCTGCCAACAATAGTTAGCTCTGCGCAGCTTAGTCCGAGAAGGGCAAGGCAGGCGATTGAAATCTTCATGTTGATGTTGTCAACTGGTGTGTAATACTAAAAACAAAAGCTTCGTCTAGACGTAAATAAGAAGTAACTTGAGCCTTGTTAAAACATGGAATTATGTTTAAGGCAAGTAGCAGACTTTATATTATTTTGTTAAGGCTACTTATCACGCTTTCGTACTAAAGCATAGACTATAGCAGTAGCTTCACGACTCAACGTAACATTGCATAGCTGAAGGCCTTGCATAAACCGATTTGTAGGCTTTTGTTAGCATAGACAATGCTACGTTAGCATAGACAATGCTCCGTTAGCATAAACAATGCTGCGTTTGAATAAACCAGGGCAGGTAGCTGTGGACTCGCATGACTTGCATGACAGGAGAAGCATTGCATGAACTCCTGGAATACTTGTACGCTAATAAACAAATTGGGCTTCGTTTCGCGGCAAGACGGGCAATGGACTCCTAAATCAGATCCATTATCGCTATTAGCTCTAAAGCCATAGTTCATGTTCAATAACGCTGTGCATCGGCTTCAGTAGTAATGGATGAAAGGAAGTCTGGCCATGGTACACAAAGAAACAACCCCATCACGACAAGGTACCTGTCTGTACCTACTTTTCTAGGGCCACCGACCAATCCAGCCTACTTTAGCGATTGTCCCATACAAATTTTGGACCAATAGAAACTTTTGTTTCAAGCCTGCACCAAACCCTCATTATTCAGGAAAACTCAAGAACTAATGTATACACAGCCTTCGGCTGAATAAGCATGTATGGTTTTTCTCCTGACTCGCTTGCCGAGATTTTCAGCCCAATAGACTTGCGCCTTTAATGCTAATGCCACTACTACCCTGTCCTAATATCGCTTGGGCTTACATAGCCGCGCATAGCCCTTGCGTCAAGAGATGCTCTTGTAAAATTATCGTGGGGCGCTTTTCAAGCTGACTGACTAGGTTCCTTGGCTCAGGTTAACGACGAGTCAATACTGTAATTTAACTCGGGAGGGGTATTCAATGTTGGGCCATAGATATGCCGAGAGACCTGAACGTGCCAAGGGCGACCGGCAAATCTCAGCTATGTCTCGACAGCATTCATGCGCTGTGTTGTGGCTTAGCACGACGTGATGTTGTACTATGCGTACTATGGCATTGTACATCCATCCGTACGTAGTTACTTTGAGTTTTGCGGGTGTACTCTACAAAGGCGCGGGTCAACGAATATAATTACGAACATATGGTCCACCTCAACGCGCCAGCAATACAAGTGGAGGCAAAGAATCGGGGCAAAGGCGCAGCGCAAGCGACAAGCGACAACGCTGGAAATCTATCCAACAAATTTCCCGTTGCTAAAGGCGCAAGGGTAATGCTCACGATTAATCTACCTTATGGCAGCCAGCCGGCCTAGTGAACGGAGCCCAGGGCACTGTGTACGATATCGCCTGGAACGCAGGTGCCGACCCATATAAAGATCCCCCAGCGGTTATTATGGTAGATTTCGACAGCTACGACGGACCGGCGTATCTAACAACTACCGAAGGCAGGAAAATCTTCCCAATACTCCCAGTCACCCGTGACTTCCCAGTGGGCAACGAGACCTGCGCTCGCACGCAGCTCCCCCTAATTGTGGCGTTTACTATCACTGTTCACAAATGCCAGAGCCTAACGAAGGATGGAATAGTTACTGACCTCTCTACGCGCGACTTTCAGGCCGGTATT
>NW_011942226.1:323608-324615 GCF_000187425.2 Metarhizium robertsii ARSEF 23
GCCCGTCCGTGTTTTTCAGTTGCGACCGTCAGAGCCTCTATAACCAGACGCCCACGGAAGCTGTCTTTTCATGTGATGCTTTTACGGCTAACTATATGGCAGGGATGAAGATGCGCCTCGTTGACCAACAAGGCCGTCAGGCTCAACAGCTAACCAGCCCGCCGTATCCACCAGTCTACCTTGACTAGACGACGCCTTCCTGTAAGACATTACTGAACCTCACTGTGTATATAGTATGAAGTTAGACCAGGCGTATCAGGAAGCAGTGTACAGACCTCTGATTCAGCCAATCTAAACAGAAGTAGATAGAACGACGACTGTCGTTTAGTTATCCCCATGCATTGAAGCCGTATTCTCTCCCAGGAAGTTCAGTCGTGGGGACACGATCTTTACCCTTCGGGCTGGATATTCAGCCGTTAAGTCCCTTGCCTTGGCAACTTAACGGGTGTTCGAAGTATTTTATTGCCGACATTTTGGGTTCTTGGCATACAACATAATATGCACCAATGCCATATTGCGTAATACAATATGCACCAATCGACAATACAATAATATTGCGAGGGGGCCCATATTGCCAACGTATTTTTTACGTTATTTACTACACTGACTAGTGATGCAGGCGGCGACTACTCATGATAGAAGACTGCCAAGCCTATGCGTGTGGTGATTTGCGGCTACGACATTTGGCGTTTCACCATGTAGGATGGAGCGAAGTCTAATTAAAGTTGGAGCAGCCAGGTACCCGTCTCAGAAAGGGACCAGCCAAGAGTACCCGTCTCAGAAACGGAATCCGACGCCCTCGACGGGGCTGACGATTGACCAATGGGAGCTTGGAGATAACGGCTAATATTCCCTTTCGGGTAGTTTTGACAAAAACGGAAAGGTCATCTGCGTCTGGTACCTTAAGCCCTTGTAAGGTTTAAACAATAATTCAGCCTTGCAGGGGTGCTGAATCGTGCCCGTTCCACTTCTTTGTTAGGGGGGTTTTGACAATTTGCCCTTGCATA
>NW_011942226.1:324715-326944 GCF_000187425.2 Metarhizium robertsii ARSEF 23
TATCGGGCTCAGCCCGTTACAGCTACACAGTCAATCAGCTTCATGGATCAGACGCTCATATACATACATGGATATATTTAAATAAAGTGTTATTCTGGATATGCATGAATAGGCATATATATTGCTGGACCGGTTGAAGATAATATGAATATAAGACGATCGACGCGCATGTTCATATAGCCATGCCTGGGCTGGGCTGCGAAACTGACCTTTACAATCCGAGCTGCTGTTGAGACTTCTCATGTTATTTTACATATTCGGTTGTTCCTTTCCTGATCCCATAGATAAGTTTCCCGGAACAGATTTATCGTTGCTGGATATCATAAAATTACACCACTCAGACTTGCCTATATGAATAGTAAGTATACTTCAGTAAAAAAGTGTACTATCCACTTTATGCCAAAGAAATATACTTCGTAGTACGATAGTACGATAGTAAAGATAATATTCATATAGTATGATAGTAACATAGTAAAGTTAATACTAAATTTACTTCGGTTCAGAATTCGTCATTTTCTCGCCAAATCAAGTCGTCATTCAATCCAGCTCATCGTCTACGTCTTTATCTGCATCTACATCAATAGCTGTGTCAAGAATAATGCCATTGCCACCCTCAATTGAGAGAGTAATTAGACCAGATCGTATCCAGTTACCAATACACTCAACCTTTTCCACGTTGTTACACATCATGCGTTCTCTATCCCAGCTGAGAGTACGTCTTCCGCCAGAGAATGCTGATTCTGGATCTGTTGATTCAGGAGGAATCGAGAGTACATCAATAGCCATCCGAGAAAGGCGTGGATACGTTTTAATCCGCTCCTGATTAAGCCACCAGAGGAGGGGAGAGCAAGTAATCCTAATCGGAGGACTTTTGATAAACGTATCAAAATCATCCACATCAGGATCACTTTCTTCCCATACAGTAATCTCATCAAACAGATCATCCAGCTCATTCCTCGACCGCCGAGAACATGTATCAGCATCTTCTGGTGAAACAGCGCCACCTACAGGTCCGGCCTCTTTATAGTTCTTTTCCCAGAATACGCGCGTGTTTTCAACAGCGTTATTGATCCAGGCCATATCCCAGTTATGTTGAATGTACCTGAGTCGTTTTGAAGGATCAAGAAGGAGAGCAGCGGCATATACAGGAGTGTTATCGGTTAAAGAGTAGTACTTGTCGAGAACAAACCAGCCCATATGAATACAGTGAAGAAGATGCGGATCATACGTATCTTCTGCGCTATAAGTTTTCTAGATAATACGGTTAGCTCTTTAGTCAATTTGAAGAAAACTAAACAAAGTACCTGCCTTCGCCTTTTCGTAGTGGTGGAGTAAAGCATCCATGATCATCAAAGTATGGGAGAGATTTGATCCTGCACCTTCTCCTAGCAAAGTTGCAGCCGCAAATGGCTGGAGAAATTTGTGTGTTTTCTCGATAAATTCCCAATCAGATATAGTCAGTATATTGTCTCCAAACTCTCTTTCAAAATCGAGAAAGAACTGCCGTATTTCGGCCTTCTTCCGTAGCGCATTAGATAACAGCTTATACCAAGAATTCCACCTAGTATCGTTGTCAATGCCAAGGCGCAGGCCTACTTTCATATCCCATTGATCACAGTGAATTGATGAAGTTCGTAGCCACACAGCTAGATGGTGTATTTTGCGCAAAGCAGAGATCTGACGCCATCCGGAGAAGTTGGCCAGCCGCTGATAGTTTGGATCAGCTGATTTGCCCTTCTTGCAAAGATACTTTCTTGTTTTCGATTGCTTAGATTCCTCCCGCGCGGCGGTATTTAATGTTTCGTAGAACTTCTCATACATTGCATCGCCAGTCGTATCATCAGCGGCTTCGAGGGCTGCAACCAAGGCTTCTTTCGAGGAGGCCAAAAGGAAAGCCTGAAGGGAGAGATTGAGAATATGTGCCACGCAGCGAATACGGTGATGCTGTGAATCAAAGTCGACCTAATGCATGATGGGTTTAGTGGGTTTAGTTCCAAGCTGAAGGGTGAAAGGATGAGACAAAACCTCACGTTGTGATTTCCCTTGAGAAGTCGAGAAAGGTGTTTTAAACATGTATCATTTGATGTAGCGTTATCACTCGTATGATAACCTAACCTTCTAGGAAGGCCGTAGATCTCGAGCACCTCAAGGATTAGCTCTGCCTGATGCTCTCCACTATGGCTTTCTGTGCACTCGGGCATCCCTAGCCAGTGTGGTAAATAATATGAC
>NW_011942226.1:327044-329218 GCF_000187425.2 Metarhizium robertsii ARSEF 23
GATGGATTGATGAGCATCTCTGGCTGAACCGCCACGTACGTTGGATGCCGTCGTATCTTAGACGTTCGAGAATAGTGCGTGCTTCGCCGGAGCCTACTCATGATTAGGGGTTCTGGTAAGCTTCGGTCTTTCGATTCAGCCGCATCATCGCTCCTTAGGCTTGAGGTCGGACTTGCGCGTGGAGAGTATTCAAGACTTTGACATCCAATGAAGGCTGGCGAATGAACATGCACCGGTGATGACTGCTGTCGGACACTCGGTGACGGAGTAGCATAGAAAGGTTGTTGCGTACACAGCTCGGGAAAAAGCTACGCGACATTAGCTATCAAATCTAAAATGACGTACAATCAGAGGCTACTGACCTGTCGCAGAGGAGGTAGCATCATTGCTTCAGGGGTCACACCACGTTTACTGCTGTTTTGAATGGCCAATGTCCTGCTAACTCCGTTTGACATGGCTCTCAGTCAAGCCAACAAACGTCGCTGCGATGTTGATACACCAAAGTGGAAAAAAGGTAAGCCAAGTATAGTCAGGCTTGTAAGATGCAGTATTTATGGTTTTGAGCGAAGAAAACTGCAACGGCAAATGGTGCCGTGGTATATTCTGGGGCGCTACTGTCGCCTGCCAGGCGAAGGATTCCGCTAACAGAACAGAGCATCTTTTTAATCCAGTTGGCCAGCCGGTTGGAAGACTTGGCCGCATGTAACGGCATGTAGCCTTGGCTGTCCGAACCGGCGAACTAATACTGCCTGTTCTGCATGACAGATGATTTTACATCAATGCTCTGTTATATGAATTTGTACAAGTATAACTAGTTACGCTACTCAACCGTAGTTAATTTCGTGGTGCGATATGTGTTCTCTCTCGCGAGGACCAGAGACTTTGGGACGATTCAGGGAAGAAGAACTGACTCAGAATAGACCGGCGGAAGGCTTGCTTACTTGGCCAACTAGTGTCATGTTACCAGACGAGCGGTGGTGGAGATCAGGTCTCAGTTCCGCTCACGGCCATGTACTGGATATTGCTCATATCATCACAGTGTAATGCTCGAGTTACTCGTGCCACGCCCTCACTTTTTAGGTTCTGTCTTCGCCTGCAACCTCAAAGAGGGGGTTGCTCGACGCATGGTATCAGTGCTAGTCAACCTTCCCCTGTATTATTACTTTCTTGGCACGTAGATGTTAAGAAATTACACTTAATTTATACCGAATCCCTTAATAACTGCGATCAAAACTATTTTCCTCGCGCCTCTGCGCAGCCCTCGACGGCGGCGATGGCAATGGCTACCACCAGTCCGCATGACATCCCATTTCCGTATGATCTGGGAATTCACACCCCAACCGACCTTGCTCGAGGGGCACGCGCAGCCCTTCTCCGAAACAGTCCTTCCGCCGTTGTGAATCGCCCAATTGGCTCTTTCGGATCTAGCCTGCAACCCGCACGCCATCTTCACCACTAAAGGCCGTTTCTTTTGCCAGAGCCGCGGAAGGAGCTCAACAGGCTATCCCCCTAGGCTTCCCCGAGCTCTCCTCACCCAGGGAACACCAGCCAGTCTCAATCCTAGAATCAGCGAACCTGCTCGCGCGCCAGAAAGGGGAAGCATGTAACGCCAAGCTAACAGTATTCAGCGCCTTCTGCCAGTCATTCGAAGAGACCGCAAAACAGTTGTCAGAAATACGGTGACACTATTAGGGACAAAAATTTGTGATGTATCGTTGTCCATCCTCTTCTTCTTTAACTTGAATAATTGAGGTCTTTTATCTTTACTCCCCAACCACCTGAGTTGGCCAGCCTTCATATTTTGTAACCACTGAGAATCTAACAACAGTTTGCATCCGAACAAGCGCCAAACCTTGCCAAACACTTCTGCAACAGCTTATAACGATCACAGATCTTAAAAACCGTATGGGGAGTGATGTAATTGAAGCATCAGAGTGTTTGAAGTCATGGTTTGGGATACGAGACTTTCAAAGCCCAATCTTGTAGGCGCGGTAGTTGAATAATGAGGGTCCCGTCCAATATGTGGGATATATTTGTCATGTTATGAGACTCATGTTAACTAAGCTTCTTGATAAAATCATTATTCTTGTTGCGAGCGCTGCAGACTCCGTCTGTCAGCTCTCTTTTTAATACCAAAAAAAAACTTCCTTTCGTCCGAATTTACTTTCCGGCAA
>NW_011942226.1:329341-329530 GCF_000187425.2 Metarhizium robertsii ARSEF 23
CGGACCAAGCCGCTTGAACGGCGGCTGTGCCGCCTATCACTAACTCCCGCGGCGGGTTGACTCTAGAACCTTCTGTGGAGGTGTATGGGGAAGATATAAGGCGCTATTATTATGCCACGGAGTATATAGACTTTCTTTTCTTCTTTATCTTGATAGTACACAGCACAGGGACTAGTTAGTTGAATCAAC
>NW_011942226.1:329630-333821 GCF_000187425.2 Metarhizium robertsii ARSEF 23
GAAAAGATTGAACTCGCTCTAAAGGACTTCTACGCCGCAACTTTGCTTTCAGAGGGGAAGAAGACGTCCCTTGCAGACTGGTTTTCAACCTTAGACTGCCTTCTTCGAGAAATAAACGAGACGAAGGATCACTACTACGACATTCACACCGCGGATGACAACAATTTCACATGGACGTACCTTCAAACCTGCGCAGATGCCGCCTGGTCTAAATGCTCCGAGTACTACAACAACCAGCAATTGAATTGGCAAAGTCGATTTCCTACAATAACCAGCAGTTGAATTGGCAAAGTCGATTTCCCGAAGACACCGACCTTCCGCCAGCGTACCATGCCGCTCAGATCCTTGACCCGTATCGAAAATGGGCTTGGTTTAGGCAAGAGTGGGTTCTTCCAAGCGACAAAGAGAAGCAGAGGTGGTTCGATAACGCGCAACTGGCCGTGAAACAGCTCTGGGAGATGGAATATAAGGGAAGGTACGCCGTTGAGATGCCCCCGCCACCAGCCGAGAAGGAGAAAGGTCCGGACCCAGCATTTGATCGCCAACGGGAACATAAGCGTATTCGAATAGAGGCCCCGGTCTATGCGGCTGATCTGTATGAGCAATACATTTCTACTGACCGGCTTCATGACGATGAGGCAGGGTGCGATGAGGCTGTTGCGTACTGGCTGTCCCGCTATGACTCCCAGAGAGATCTGGCTCGTTTCGCTCTGGACCTGTTCGCCATCTCACCAATGTCGGATGAGTGCGAGCGTCTATTTAGTAGCTCAAAGCTTACTATCGTTGACCGGCGTGGTAGGCTGAAGGCAGATATTATAGAAGCCTGTGAGTGTCTCCGTGCCTGGTATGGTAAGCCCCAAGATGAGGATGATAGTGATAGCGAGGATAGTGAGAATGACAACGGTGGGATCAATGGATAGTGAGCATATAGAAAAATATATTTTCTCCCAAAAGTATAAACGTCACGTGAAACTCTTCGTGGTCTTGTTGGTCTAACCAGTCTATCAGACCGGTTAGACCAAAGTGGCTTGGTCTGGTTTGGTCTGACCCCCCAGACCAGACCGTCAGTGCGCCCCTCAGCTTCTGCAAGGCGAACAACTGTAGAGTGTCTATGCCGTGGTAGTCGGCAAAAACGTACATGCGAGCATGAGATAGGAAAACTTCGGTACAATCATCTTCAGGTTCATTGCGAAAAGATGTGCTTTTGAATGGACGTGGTGGATACAGTGACGTGAACTTGGTCCATAACTCGTCTGCTTTGCTTTGGACAAAACCCACCGTATTGGAGCTTGTGTGTTTTGATTTTCTTCTGATTGTTGATTTGGGCGTTTCCGCTTCGCCAATTTCTTCTGCTTTGTCTTGTTCAGGTGAGTTCTCTTTGACTGGTCTTTTTCTAGGGTTGCCTTCTTTATAGCTGCCAGTATAAACAAAGTCGCACAAGCGAAGGAAAGTCTGCTCATCTGTTTCTGACCAGTCCGCGCAGAGATCGGTGGCTTCTTTCATGGGGCCATTGACGAGAACGTCTAGTTTCGCGGACTGTTTGGCAACTAGAGAGGAATGAATCGTGTACTCAGTCCTGCATGGGCCAACGACGAATCGGAAAACTGGGGAGGATGAGAAGCTCATTGCATCGATTAAGGGCGTCGGCAAACCACCCAGGTGCTTCTGAATCTGCTACTTTACATTGGAAGCAAGAGTCATCCTGCTTGTTTAGAAGCAGAATGTTGTGGTTCTAATAAATAAAGTACTCCCCTTGATCGTGACCGATGCCCAATTTGCCATTTCTTTCACTTGGCACCCAAGCACACTGCCCCGGACGTACAAGATGAGGGACGTCGGCGGATTGGATGACTGCCTTTGTCACACACACGATTGTATGGGACAGCTTGGGCAAAACGAGAGACTCTTGATTTTCTACCTAAAAGAGCGGAATTATACGAAATTAAATACTTCTGGAATACTGCTGCTTAGGCAGCAGTATTACGACTTCCTATTGCCACTTGCCACTGGTAAGTGGCAAGTTGCCACCTAGGCAGTGATGCTTGCGTGTTCTTGACAGAGGCAGCATTGTGCTTGAATGAGCGACCTGATCTTAACATCCTCCGCAAAGCCATTTGGGTCCTTTCCAAAAAGAAGTATCCGCGCGACGAGGTTAATAACATGGCCCATACAACGTAGGCGACGCCATTCCTTATTGAAGTTGTATTCGAAAGCAAGGTCTTCTAAACAGGTGTCGTTTTCGCTGGCATTGTCCGCTACGAAGTATCCAATTTGGGCTTTCTCGATCCCGAACTCCGTGAGAATCGACTTAATTGTCTCCGCGATCTCGACGCCAGCGTGACTGGTGGCTTGCTCAGGGAGGGCAAGAAGGAAGGTGTAAAATTGGTTATCATCACCGACAAAATGAACGACAGTGCCTGCTCGAAATCAGCTAAAGGCAGAATTATGGCATTAATTCTCGCTTACCAGCAAAGCACTTCAACTTCCTACTTGTCCACAGGTCAAACGACACATGAATTTTGGACTGCGCGGCCCTTAGCAATTCTGTCACAACCCCCTTGTGCTTGTTGTACTCAGCAATAATCATCTTTCGCAGCGTTGTGTGATGAGGAATGCAATGGTGTAACGGGCCAAGCCGCTTGAACGGCGGCTGTGCCGCCTATCACTAACTCCCGCGGCGGGTTGACTCTAGAACCTTCTGTGGAGGTGTATGGGGAAGATATAAGGCGCTATTATTGTGCCACGGAGTATGTAGACTTTCTTTTCTTCTTCATCTTGATAGTAAACAGCTTAGGGACTAGCTAGTTGAATCAACTCGCTAGAGGCCTTTCACACTGACAACACCTTCCCCTGTAAAGGTGCACGTGACTAAGATTACAACACCTCCTTTCCCATTGATAGCTTCAAGCTCTAGATAGAACAAGAACAAGAAGAACAATGATCATATGACTACTGCAGTAGCTAGTGATTACCCCCTGTGAACCGACAGTTGTAGACACGTACGTCGAGTACGGTGGATTGCAGCGGTATTTGCAGTAGAATACCAAGTTCTGTTTTGGACCAGCGCGCTCAGGTTCGGATCCTTGAGGTTTTCGAGTGTGTTCCCAGATTGTATCGGCCGTAGTAATACGTTTACGTTTTGACCTTGTCGAAGTCGAAGATTCAATGGAGGGTAAGCGGTTCCAGTCATCTACCTCAGAATCTCTCTCCATTGTTGCAGCTATAGGAGACCCGCGGTCACTGGGTCTGCGGCTGAGGAATGAGTCCATCGGAAACAATCATGAGCCTCAAGGAGGTGGCACAATCTCACATGGAATTGTGTGATGTATTCTTCCTTTCTTACCCCATCATCTGGCTGGAAAGATGCAGGTCTTATATCCTCATTGGAATACGTGAATTGAGGGTGGTTGGCCAGCATTTCAAGGGATCTATGATCCTGTGAGTCTGTGACAGCTCACAATCTGACAGAGGTCCACGTTTCGATCGGAGCGGTGGTTACCTTAAGCGATACCTTACATTAGTCCACGTTGCCCAGGCCTAGATTCAGCAACCAACATCCCATTCCGGGAGCCTCTATTGGGAAGAGTGGCCTTTCAGGATTAGGGAAAACAGCGTTGGGCATGCGTGAGATGCAGTGGAGTTACTTGTCTGACTATCTTGACCTCGGCACAACTTTACCCCGTGTATGGTCATACTAAATCATACGCCGAAAGCTGTATGGTATATGTATATGCGTATTGTATGACCTAAATATGATTTAACTAAACCATACGCGTATGATTAGAAAGCCTGCTCTCAACTACTAGAATCCATGATTTACCGCATACAGCATTTACGTCAAGCCCGCTTGTTCAGTTAACAGAGGCGGCCTTATCCGACAACCTCGCTACACCACTTCATATCGTTTCAATACGTGAACTCTTTGATAATGATATATTCACGGTGATTTCCATTTTTAATGTGAGTGTCGCGCAGCACTCGTGACGAAATTGTGAGACATTGCTACGCCCCATGCACCTGACCTCACGAAATCTGACTGTTGCCCAGCCTACTCTATTTGCAACATGCCAGCTCACACCATCTGAAGACCGAACTCAGGTCGTTGACCTGCCTTGAGGATCCGACAGGTATCCACAACGCACCGCGACCCGACGAGAAGTTTCCATCCACGAATCGTCCATCTCCTGTTTC
>NW_011942226.1:333921-337216 GCF_000187425.2 Metarhizium robertsii ARSEF 23
CTTGGTTCAAGCTTTTGTTTTCTGTGAAGCTTGAGTTGGGCGTCTGCAGTCATTGGTGGCGATCAACTCAACCCAACCAATCTCAGCCATCTATTGAGTGAGTTGGCCGCTTAATAAGCAACTCATCCGTTGAGTTGATCAACCCCGACCCTATATTGAGTTTGATTGACGTTGAGTTGACTAGTTGACGGAACACCATACCCGCACGGCGGGTTCCACAGCAAGAGCGCGGAACCCTATCAGTCAAGACAAGCTTACTCCCACCCAGGGTGGTCATCAATTCCATTCCATCAATTTGACGACGAAATTGAGTTGGGTTGACAGCTTACTCAGCATTTGGCCCGTGTAGTTGAAAAAATTGATCAATTTCGCCCGTCAATTGAGTTGATCGCACCACATTGAAGACGTTGAACTACCCAACCCCCGTCACGAGGCCCACCATGCTACCATCCTCCCTCCCCATTATGATGCTGCTCTCAACCTCTCCAGACACATCAATTAACGAGTCCACTGCCTCAACCAGCCCGCTCCGAACCCAAGATCTCAATGTCTGCGTAATCCCTATGGTGCTAGCTTCCAATCGGGTCCGTAGCGGCGACACCATCTGCCCACTAGCGCTAAACAGCCGTTCACACTCCGCAGACATTGGCGGGACTGAGAGAAGGTCAAGAGCCATTCGCGACAATCGTGGGTATTCGTTCCTCTTCTCCCACCAATATTGCACAGGGTCCGTCACCATAGCGTCGTTCTTGGCGTCGGGATGTGACAGCCAGTGGTCATACTCGTCCTGTCCCGCGTTCATTGAGCCCTGACCGGAACAGGTTCTGCCTGACAGGGTCGAAGTCCTATAGGCTCGGTGTCTCTCGAGAGCGCTCATTACCTTGAAACGCTTCAATGGGGGTTCTTCGTCAGGCACCGACTGTGTCGGCAATGATTTGTACTCTTCCTCCCACAGCCTCCTGACCAACTGTTTGGCCTTATGGAGCCATGGTAGCTGTTCTTGATCGGTCCATGTATTCTCAAAGTAGCCCCAACGGGAGACTGGGTGTAGGACAGCAGATGCATAGTACGCCGGCGACTCGTCCAACTTCGTGTAGTACTCGTTCAATTTGTCCCAACCGAGGTTGATGTTTATCTTGAAGTGCTCCGGATCAGGGTAGCTCTCCGCCGTTGACTTCCACTCTTCTAACCTATCCATCAAGAATTCGTAGGTTGAGGCGACATCCCACATATTGCCGTACGACTGGGCACGTTCTCCTTTGCGTAGCCGTCTTTGACCATCGCCCTCGAGCATTCGCAGTGCTTCCTCGAAGTCGATAAGCACCTTCTCCATCAGCTCGATAACCGTCCAGTCCTTCTCGCTCAGAAGGCTCTCCTCACGGAGGCACAATGGCAATTCTTCCTTCCTCCTCGTGCCCTTCCGGCGTTCCCTGTTGAACTCGATCGTGGTCTTCTCAACGAGATCTTCGAGGAAAGGGCGCAACTTGAGGGCCCGCCGAATCATGTAGAAGGTCGACAGCCAGCGGGTTTGGTTGTCGCAAACAACGTCCCACGGCTTCCGTGCCCGAGCGCGAGGGCTGTCAGACCGTTCCAAGAATTCTTCTTGGAGAGCACGAAGCCGATACGTCAGCTTGTCGGACCGATGGATCCAGTGAACTAAGTTGTGCAACTTCCCAATGGGGCCCTTTTTTCGCCAGACCTCGTGTTGTGCAGCATCAACACCGGGCTCCCCATCGACCTCGGCTTCGAAAGCCTCGGACTTGTGCCCAAACAAGAGAGCCTTTACCACCAAGTTCAGCACGTGGCCGAAGCACCGCACTCGTCTTATCTTGGGGTCCAAACCCAGCGCTTCTGCAATTTCTTCCGCGGCCGTGTCCATGTTGGCAGCGTTGTCCAGCGTTATATACCCAACCTTTTCAAGAATCTCGTAACTCTCAAGGATTTCCGTGATTTGCGCAGCAATATTCTCCCCAGAATGAGATATCTTCAGTTCTGGCAGACCAAGAACAAGCTTGGAAGGCGCCCCGCTACTGTCAATGTAGAAGCAGACAATTCCGTACAGGGCGTGTCGGTTTCTAGAGCGCCAGCCATCGAACGCAATATGGATTTGGCCTGGTACTGTCCTGAGGTGGTTGATGATCTGCGACTTATATCGGAGATGGAGGTCGGTTATGCGCCTTCGGACGGTGTTGTGGGAAATGTGAGCATTTGTTGCTGCAACTGATGGATTGAGGTACTCAAATACGCGTCGAAGGCGCCAGTGCTCAGGCTGGCGAAAGGAGATGTTCGCGTCGACCACCCATTCGAGAAGCAGTCGCTGGAAACGATCCTTGTCGAAGCGCTGGATGAGGGCGTTTGCGATGGCTTGCTCTTTTGGGTTGTCGATGTCGAGTTTCAGCATTTTGACAATATTCAACGAAGGTGTCTTTTCTTTCAGCCGTTTTGCGAGTGCGGGCAGTCTTCTGCCAGACTCATCAACGAGTCTATGTTCCCTGTATAGGTGCTTCTCAATGTTTTGGGTACCAAGAGCAGAAAAGTCTGTTCTTTTGGGCTTCGGCATCTGCAGACAGGGCTTGCAAACCCATTTCCTCCTGTTGGGCGAATCGCAAGCTTGAATATCGAAGCCATGTTGCCAGACCCACGATGTCTGTTTGCCAGCACGTTCAGAGACAGTGAATCCTGGGAACTTATTCCATGGGAAGGCCTTCCAATGGTCGGCTAAGGGGCTCGGCTCAACCAGAGAAGCACCGGTAATGCTACAGTCTGAAGTTCGGCGGCGCTTGACTACTGGTTTTGAATCCATTGGCATCGCTTGAGAAGAGCGGACGCTAAGGTTATGTTTTTGGGACAAGGCTCTCACGCGACAGCGGAGACGCGTTTGAAGTACTGAAGTAAGTTAAGTACTGGGTACAGCGGGCCAGGTGGGTTCATTATGTACTAAAATGTACTGGGTACAGGACCCCACCAGCCGGACCTAGTGGGGCATTGGCCGCTACCCTGAACCGAGGCAAAATCCAGACATTTTCAACCGGTTGTCAACGTTGAAGCCATCGAGGTGGGATTGAGTCCATCAACTAGATGGCTAGGTTGAGTTGATTGAATTGATGCACGTGACTTCAATTTCAATAATATTGAAGGAGTTGAGGTTGAGGTGGAATTGATGACCAGCCTGCTCCCACCCAGCCTCCTCCTTCCGCGTCTGCATTTGCAAACCCTTAAGCCATTCTCCTATCCCCTCCTCCTCAATCACCTGTTCTAACACTGCTTCATCCGCTTTGTCCAACAGTATAGGATC
>NW_011942226.1:337316-342103 GCF_000187425.2 Metarhizium robertsii ARSEF 23
AATCTGCTTTCAGCCCAAGCTTCGCAAGAGAAATTTGCAAACGCGAACAGGTCACCAGCACCAGCTTATCGAGTAGGAGATATGGTTTTGCTTAGCACGCGAAACATCAACTCAGTCAGACCCATCCCAAAACTCGATCACAAGTTCATCGGTCCCTTTCGAATAGAGCGCGTCCTCGGATCTCACACCTACCAGCTCAAACTGCCACATGAACTATCTTCAATTCACAATTCATTCCATACCAACCTTCTGCGACCATCACCAAACGACCCACTCCCCGGGCAGCACAACCCTCCACCCCCTCCTATAGCGTTAGATGAGAAAGGAGAGAGGCTCTGGGCGATCGATAAGGTACTGGACTCAAAACGTACAAAGGGTAAGGGCTTCCAATACCATATACTATGGAGAGGCTTTGGTCGCGAGGAAGCGACATGGGAACCCTTACACAATGTCGTCCCGAGAGGAAGCGACATGGGAACCCTTACACAATGTTGTAAACGCCCACATAGCGATCAAAGAGTTCGAGAAACGCTACAGAAACAAACCCAGACCCACAAGACGAGAAATCCGAACCGCCCGGTCCCAGGCGAGACAAGACGTGGAGGAAACGACGTGATGGAACAAAGGCAGTCAAAAGTAAGGGAGTAAGACGAGACCATATGTAAGGGAACGGCCCCACTTTAGGACATAGCTAGCTCGAGTCAGAGCTTCCGAAGGAAGCTCTTACTCTCCTTGTGAACAATCGCTTTATCCAAGTCGCACTTGACCTTGCTCGTGCCCTTGTACCGTCACAAGAACTGTGCAAATAGCTGGTCGTTTGAGGTATCACACGAGTGCAGGTAATGCCAGACTGGCCCACACGAAGGCAAGGGATACGGATTTGGCCGACATTTTGTTTGGTTTGACTAGAGTGAAGAATAAAGTATTGAAGACTGTGAGCGTTGATACACGTGGTGTCGACTGCAAGATTTCCTTGGAGAAACCGCGCGGGGAGGTGCGCCTTATATAGACGACTCGAATGTTCTTTTCACGCAACAACTCCACCACACGACTGCTTGTCTGTCCTTGTTCTTTTGTCTTTTTTTTCCCTTCTCCTTTATTCATTCTCCGGACCATGTGCCGGCTGCTGAAACCCCGGCAGCCCTGCCATAAGGCGAACCAGACATATATGTTCCGGGCCAGTCACGGATATATCCAATTCGCGAATCGCCCGGTCCATTCGCGAATTCAAAGTAGCGGTGTGCGTCTAGATTAATTTCCTGACAGACTGACCATCCACTTCCCTACTTCCTTGACTTCCTGCATACTATACAACCAATAGGTCAAAATGGAACCAACAATTGCTCTGATAAATCCATTTCCAAATGATTTTCGGAGTGCATTCAAATCCTACATTCAGAGCCCAGCGTACACCCATAGAGAGCGCATCGAATACGCCAAATGGCGGGAGTTGCATAACGTGGTTGCATAGCGAGTGCGCCAACATAGCGAGTGCGCCACGTTGCCTCAAAATACAGACATGCTCCTTACATCGCAACACTCATCAACCCTTCAATTTCTCGGCCATACGCCTTCTTTAGCGGCCCAAAACAATCAACATCTAATGGCTGAAGAATATGTGATGAATGCGCTGGCATGCAGAGCGTGATAATCTTATGGTCCTTGCAGAATAGTTCAAATTCCGTTGAATGGTGGCTTTCGTGCCCATCCATGATTAGAAGACGATATGCACCTTGAGTTCGCGGCTTAGTATGCTTTTCGAAGTGTTGGATCCATTCTACGCCTTTCTCATTTGTAGTCCAGCCATTAGGAGTCGTGGAGATGACCCAATCCTTTGGTAGCGCGCTATCTTCGTACCAGTTCGCGAGATGATGCAGCCCCGCGACGATGATAAACGGCGGGGTAGCCTGGCCGCGAGAATTAATGCTCTGGATCATGGAAACCCATTCTCTATTACCTGGCTGGGCCAAAGTTGGTTTGCCATGTCTATCTGAGCTTGTGACAACCATGGTAGCTGAGGTCATGCCCATCATAAACCCAGTCTCATTGTCACGGCACCAACCTGGCTATGGTCACGTGCCTCTCTGTACTTAGTCTGGACCACGTCCTACCTCCATAGTTTGCCCTCCTCATAGCACAACATAGATCTTCCCTGGCATCCTAGGTCTGCCCCGTGATACTCATCAAAGTTGTGGAAATCCTCCTCTAGTATTCCGTATTGCGCGACTGTGTTACGCACAAGCTCAAACCAGTCCCCAATCACCTTTGGGTCTTCGCATAAGGCCCGCTGATAGTCATATCAAGGCGTAAAACGCGTAGTTAGCTCTTTGTGGCGCCTGACGAAATTTGAAGCCCATCGTGGTCCCACGGGAGGCGCGTCGCGATCTGCGAGCAGTCGATTCGCCATATCTTGCACACCAGTAAGCCGGGGAGAAAATGATCGCGAATTCAGGTCAAGGATATAGTGAATAATGGTGGATTCCTCTAGGTCCGTGAGTTTTCGACAGTTAGGTGTAGTATCGCGTCTTGATTGTATATGATCACGTCTTCTCCTTAGTGTATCTCGAGAGACGTTGTAGGTCCTTGCAGCAGCCCGGATGCTTAGTTGGGGGTTTTGCTTAAGAGCTTCAATGGCTAAGAATAATTGGCTTTCATTGGAGACAGAATCCATAATTTTTGGTGGAGATATTCTGATGTGTAAATCGCTTACGGGCTCAAGCCAGGGGTTAACCCCAAACAGTGGCTGAAACAGACCTCACGTGAGGAGGCCTCAACACCTCTTCAGGCATGCGTTATCCATAGTTAGATAGATTGAACAAGCAAGAACAACATCATGATCACAAGCGCGTAGCCGTTTGTGCCTGTGATAATTATCACCCGATAGAAGCCTTGCGCTTCCAACAACGACCTTATCCATCATTTTGAGGGCATCCAATATTTGTTGTTCTAAGCCCTACAGTTGGTGACCGGGCACAGTGTTATTCAACACTCGCACGATGCAATCTGACAAGATGTTAGGCTGTGCGTTACGGAGAAAAGACCCTGCGTATTAGAAGCTGCCCGTTCACAGGTCTAGAATCATGATAGCCGAGGCAATCTGTGGTAGTTTGTTTTGAATGCGCACAGCCTCGGTGGGAAGTATGGAGAATCGGGCAAGCAAAATATATCTAGAGTTTGAGGTCATGGGCTTTGCAATAAAGTATGAATGTGTAGATGATTAAGGGCCCTAGAATGGAGTATTAGGTCCTGTGCCCAAGCGACGTCTCATGATGGTTGTTTATGCGAGCGTAAATTGCCCAAATTCCCTAGCAGAACAGTGGGGTCAGCCTAAGCAGTCATAATTTCAGCGCCCCTGCATAGCTGACCTATTGCTTAAACTGTACAGGGGCTCAGCGATGCCGGCATTGCCTATTCATGACAAGAGGCTGCCAAGCCTTTATATGTAGCGGCTTGTGGTCTGAAGAAACGGAACCTGGCATCCTCGACGGAGCGGACGATTGACCAATCCGAGCTTAAAGATAACTAGCGGCTATTTCTCCCTTTCGGCAGTTTTGACAAAAACGGAAAGGCAACATGCCACGCAGTCTCATGTCCCCACTCCACAATGAGATTAAAATATGGAGCTGTATTTCCCCCATGGCTCCCTCCTCACTCTTCCCAATGTGTCAGATATTACCATGAACAACCAAATGCATAAACATATACCCGTTAGTCAAGGTGCGGGGCCCACAGCAGCCCATCTAAAGGGCGAAGGATGCAGGCTGCGACTATGAACACTGATTCCGCGTGCAAGGCATGTGACGGCAACCACGACCTGGCTAAATGCTATTATGCGTTTCCAAAGACAGCCCCTGACTACTTCAAGGAGAGAAAATTGACTCGAGATGCATTTGAACATCGCTTAAGGACTGACCCTTCATTAGAGGAGGAAACCAATCACATTATCAAGACTAACCAGTTTGACGAGTCCGCATGACTAGAACTAGTTATCGGGAGATGTGAGGCACCCTTCGTGTTGCTGTTCTCCACGGAGCGTACTCCGCTACCCTTACCTTGCCGGTTTTACTAGATTGTATGGAAGTTACTGACTACTAGTATAAGATCATGATCAATACTGGAGCACAATCTTCCTAAATAGTGGGAGATGAATTGCGCCAGCGATCATACGCATTGATCTGATTCAGGTACTGTTAGGGAAGCTGGCTACACCATCTCTGCTATGAAGTACCTGTGAGACAAGAAACTATGGGCGAATCAGAAGTGGTAAAAATTAGGCCCGCATAAGAGTCAGTCCCGCTTAGCCAACGGGTCAGGCCCGTCTAGCAATTCCCTTTCGAATACTCGTGCCACGCCCCACCTTTAGGTGGGGCGTGGCACGAGTAGCTACCTGAGGAACTCTCTCATTGATGCTGAGGGCTAACTACTTAATATAACAGAATTGTTGTTCACTAGCAGACATCGTGTACCAATGGGGGAAAAAGTCAACTCATGGTTCTGCATATGCCCAGCTTTGGGAAACTATATCTAGTCTAAACGCTGTAATAGCAGTGTGATGAGGTGGGTGAGGAAATCGCTGATTGATTCTACTTTTTTCTTAAAAACCGAATTCCTCCATAGCTGCTCAATTCTACAAGCAGCATAAAAGCAGACCAAGGACCGCAATGGGTCCACATCATCTCCATTATCCACCGTACTCCCGAATGTGTAGGTCACAAGCTCTGCTATGTCGACGCAACTCTCATCGTGCAGCACGAAGCGCGTCAGTCAGTGATCGGAATGGTCTGGTC
>NW_011942226.1:342203-345921 GCF_000187425.2 Metarhizium robertsii ARSEF 23
CGCAAAACTATGCTACAGACGGCTTCAGAAGTGAGAATTAAAATGCCAGACGATTGCATAATGCACCCAGCTCAGACGCATACGGTGAGAGAGAAGTTTCGGGTAATATGATCCAATTTATTATAGAGTTTGTTAAACAGCGTGGTTAGTAGAACGGTTCCGCTGACAGCACGGATGATATTTGAAGGCTAAAAATTCTGCCAGGTGGCCGGACAGCAAGAAGAGGATTCCAGCAGTCTCCAATAGGTATCATCAAGGGGAAGGTCAAATTTAACTTACTTCGCATTACAGGAGAGGTGTGTGTCAAGCGTGTCACGAATCCAGATATGTCACGCTTGGCAAACTTGACAGTCCTTATGCGTTTGACATGGCTTCTGACTAGCGGGCGTACTGTGCAGCATGGAATCAGGCAAATTATTTATAACTACTTACGAAATTTTCGCTGTTAATACAAACAAATAATCTACGTTCGGAAGGAGTGCTACCAACAAAGTTCGTAAGTTGTGGTACCATCAACAAACCAATTTGGCAACCGCTTCAGTTACAATGACCTCCCTGAGACAAGGATGTTGACAGGCTTATTACTACGGACACACTCGAAGAGTCCTAGCCAGGGTTCGGTGGGGAAGATCGATGGCATGAAACTCTCAACAAAATAACTTTCGGCACCGAGACAGCCGGAGCTGTATAGGCAGAGTATATATATGCTATGAGGTGGAGGAAAGTGTGACAAGGAAATTGTGACAAGGAAAGTGCGACAAGGATATTGTGACAAGGAAAGTGTGACAAGGAGAGCGTGGCAAATCTCGTGTATCTGCAGCACGTCTCTCTCCGCATTTTTTTTCGTATGCAGTGGCCATACTATTAATACCCTCTGTATACATTCTGATTTTCAAGTCCGTATTGCCTGGCATCGCAAGTACAGATTATTTGGCCTTGTATTTCATGCTGTTGGAAATGGTGCTTGCCTAAACGGCCAGTGATGACAGGCTCCTTCTGTTCATCGCACTAATATCGTTATCTCCCATAATAGAATACGATGGATGCTTGGAGTGGTTTCGTAGTTTGCCCGTGTGATAGCAGGGCTGGACAACCGTCATGTGAGTGGCTATTGGATGTGCCGAGCCCATGTCTCACCTTGCATTGATCATGACTCGCATCAGACCGGAAGTCATGGGTCATAGAAAACTAGTCGGCAGATTGTAAATTTAAGACAATTGAAACAAATGCAATGGCCGGAGCTGGTTTGGCTGTGGGGTCCTGACGTGAAAGCCAAGCGGCGGCTGATACACGGACACACTTGATACGTTGTCATGCGCATTAATGATGGGGTTGGCGAAACTACAAGGGGCTACAAATTGCCGCGATTTGTATGGTTTGTTCGCAGGAGAGGAGCTCGTCCGCAGCCGGTCCAGCTTCCTAGAATTTCGGTTGAAGCCGTGTCTAATGGGTAATGCGCAGAAAAAGCTTCACAAAAGGGGTAATGACTTGCCGCTACCAACACAAGAACTCGCCCCAACACAAATTGGATCACTTCCATGCCTGATGCTCGTTTGTCTCGCGAGTTAGCCATTTCTAGGCCGGCAGTCCTGCCTCTCTTTACCCTCTCAACGATGCGCTTTATCCTTCGACGGCATGCCCAATGGCTGGTTCTTGCAGCCGCGCTTTTACTGACCAGTCTTTTCTTCTTAAAATCCGAATATCTCGCTCATAAGACCGCAACGTCGGCCAACCTCATGGCTTGGCACAAGCTGAGGGAGTCCTCTGAGCTGGGGGAGGTGGCCCAAAAGGCAGGAAACAGCACCTTGGGGTTTGGTTCTATATACTTCATCAATATGAAGAAGCGATACGACCGTCTCGATGCAGTGTCTCTGCAAGCTTACCTGTCTGGTGTGGACGTGATGCCGTATTCCGCTGTGGAGCCGGAAATGATAAATGACGTTGGTATGCCGCCTACGAGAGTCTCATTAAAGGAAGGTGAGAAGGGCTGTTGGAGAGCACATGCAAACGTAAGTGCCAATTTGCCAGAATTCAGGTTTTTCGGTTGCTGAAAAAAAAAAAAAAATGGCAGATTTGGTCTGCTATTCTGAGGGGTAAACTCCCCCCGGTGCTCATCCTTGAGTCGGATGCGGCTTGGGATATCAACTTACGTAAAATCATGCCAAATCTGAACAAACATTTTCGACAGTTTTTATTCAACATCAGTTCTGCCAGGATACCTAATCCCGGTTGGAATGCTAATTTTGACGAATCTATTAGTTGGGAGAGGAAGGAGGCAACAGATGATCCTTGGCTAAGCGACCATTGGGATCTCCTTAGCCTGGGCCAGTGTCACGAAACATCAGAGAACAGCAATGTCAGCTCGATTTATCACGATCCAACTGTGCCGCCGGGTAAAGACTATTTCGGCAGGGTGTTAGGGCGTGAGAGGGTCATCAGACAAGCAGGAGGTATCGTATGCACTACGGCCTATGCCATCAGCCAAACCGGAGCGGCTAAGCTATTGCTCAATACCGCTGTGAAACTTGATGCCCCTGTAGATCTGGTCATTAGAGAAATGATCTTGTCCGGGGAGCTTGTGGCGTACAGCGTAATGCCACCCATCATCGCACAATGGCAGTATAAGCCAGATATTGGGATGGATCAGCGTGGAGCCAACAGTGACATCAATGGGCCGCAAGGAGAACAACAGTCAACTAAAGACCCATGGCCGGAAGTCGAACAGTCTGGCAGCGTATGGATAACCAAACCAAGCCATCCGGATGTTGCATTTGAGGCTATGGCTCTGAATGTTGCCTGGCAGAGAATTTTCGGAGAGAAAAGAGAAAAAAGTAACAAATAAGTTATTATGAAGTGGCTAGCGGGCTTAGGATATTCAACACACGTGGCAGAACCTCGGCACAAGCCACAAGCCGTCCGGTCATGCTATGAGACTTATCATTAGCTCCGTCTCACTGATGTGGAAGAAAATTTGTTGATGTATTGGATCCGTTGTCTCAATCGACCGAGGCAGCTTTATCAAACACGTCCATTACGCCGCGTCCCTGGCAAAGTGATTCACGACTCCGGTTATTGGCATTAAGAAAGTTAAGGCATGTTGATGCTCCTATCCTAACGTCCAGATGTTTTATTCGCTTGGATAAATCGGTTTACAAGCATGGTCCTCTAGCTTGGTGTTAGATTCTCAGTGACCACAAAATATGAAGGCTGGCGCTAGCCAACCACCTGAATTTAAAGGACCTCAATTCTTCAAGTTAAACAAGAAGAGAACAGACAAAAATACATCACAATAGTTTATCTCCATAATAATGCCACCGTATTTCTAACACTTGGCATCAATCGACTTCTGAGAGTCGTTACTTGACTTTTTAAGCTAAATAACTCAAATTACTTCGAGGAATAGGCTTTCTCTGTGTGATTGATAGTGCCACCTTATTTCCGACCGATTCCTACAGCACTCGTGCCCAGGCCGACTTGTTTGGAAATCAGCTGGTGGTGCAAGCTCGTGAGCTCCGAATAAAGTAGGACATGTCACGAATAGAGCCAACGCACTCTCACACTTTTTTTACGTGCTGAAAAATGGATGAGAAAAACTTGCGTTATTGGTTAAAACTTGTATGTTGCGGCGTCCCATCCCGTAGATGTTTAAAAGTACACAGGTAAGTTACCGTTGCTGCCAGCGCTGCTTCGGGCGTGGGAGGCAGCGAATGCTGGCCTC
>NW_011942226.1:346021-353403 GCF_000187425.2 Metarhizium robertsii ARSEF 23
CGTCGAAGTTCTTGTGCCGCCGGGCTGGCTTGTATTCTTTCAACCATCGCATGAGGATCGAGCACACTGGTACCCAAAGTGCTGGTGTCAGCTCCTAATACATCCAGACAGTCCAAGCATTGGGTCTTCAGAACTCGATAGGCTTTGTCCGCATTCTCAATCCACTCATCCAAACCTTCCCAGTCTACCGGTGTGGATAACTGCTCAAGCCTTTCTATCTGTTGTAGTTTCTGAGCACCTCTCAGCCATGCAAGCCAATAGTCATCATCAGGCGCACCTCCGAAGGTCTTCTTAAGCGTGAGCATGACATCCCAAAGCGGTTGAAGCTCGGGGTTCAAATAAGATCTTGGAAGCTCTGTTGCAATAAGGTTCTTTGACGCCGTTTGAATCTGAGGGAGCATCGCGGCGATAAGAATGAAGCGGCTAGCTTGTGTAAAATATTAACGTCCAGTGTCTGGAGAAGAGGCTGTTGAGTAAACTGGCTCGATGTTAGTAAAGTCGATGTTGCGATTATTTTGTACAAAGTCATGATGCGAAAGAGTTAGCAATAGAAAGCTTTGTAGGCATTGGAGAACCTTTTAGTTTATCGACGGGCTATGAACAACTATGGTTGGGAACGGAATTTCAGAGGATCGCAGACGCTTAAGCCGTTACCGATAACCAGGTTGCCACCAAAGCTCTCGATACCCGAGTGTGAATTGTAGTACTTTTGATATTATGGTATAAGCACAGCCAGTGGCTTGCAGAAAGACCGACAACCGTGTACTCTCTAGGGGTCACCATTAGGAGTGAGCGGAATCGGTGAGTTAAGAGGACTCAGAGTCGTCTCCAGCAAACCATGGCAAGGATCGCCTCTGTAGTGAGTCCCCCGAGTCCGCACGGAGCAGTACCGTTGCTCGTTACATCCAACTTGCAATTGACACTTCGCTCCACACTGCTCTGACTCAGAACATGAATTTACGAGATTGCGTCACCCTAACTGCACATCCTACCTGTACTGCATTACGATACCAAGCCAGCTCTGGGGCGCCTAGAGGCTTTCGCATTAACACCCACTAAGGGTGAAACGCGAACTGATGTTCTTACTCTAGTAAACTATCTCATTGCATATAGATGATAAATTGCATTAAGCTCAGTATTATTTGTATAGTCTCGGCATATCGATCGCGACGACCGAAAGGAAGGCCGTCATTGCGACCGGCATTGACTTGTGGCTTTGCTTGGGCATTGGCTGCCTGGATACTTTATTATATTTCCTCTGACCTTCACTACAAGTAGTCTAAGGCGTAGTTATAGGAATGCATAGTGGATTGTTGATGAGTAGCAGCACAATTCATGCGGTGTAGTGTCGGTAGAAATGCTCACTAGACCTCCACATTGATGCATATTATGGGCTACTTCATGAGTCAAGCCAGTTTCTGCTATCAATATATGCAGCAGTGCAATTTTACGAGCCAAGAAATCCTGCCGCAGCTGAAGGCCGACGCTTGAAGGCCCTGCTCCAATTGTCGATGCGTCTGATCGGACCCAGGTCCCTGGACACTGCTCCAATTGTCGATGCGTCTGATCGGACCCAGGTCCCTGGACATAATGGCATAAAGGATTTGCTTGTCATGTCCACGTGTTATTGGGTGGTGGCCAGGATACCATAATTTCCTGTTCTGAATGGCATGACTTCTACTGCTGCACGCATATTGAGCAATAACAGTCGACGCACCAGATAACGGGTGATGGTGATAACGTGAACGAACAAATATGTGCGCCTCGCCTGTGATAATTTCTGTTTCTGTGTACGCGTTGATCTGTAGAGGCGTACGTATTAAGCAATTGTGGCACCAACAATACCTGCTGAACTGTGCTAGGCAAGCTCTTGGGTTTGGTATTTGTGTCGACCTAGCCTTTCCGACAACGTTCACTTGTTTTGCCTATCAAGTCTCCAATATTCAGCAGTGGACTGACTCCACATGGATGCATCCGGCATTCCACATAATGAGTGATACCTTGGAGGGAGGAGCAAGACCTATTCCCGAGCACGATGGGAAAGGAAGGGGCTAGAACTCTGGAAGATACTGGAAAATGAGCAACACTGTCTCTCCACTGTCTCTCCGACCTGACCACAATGAACAGTCTGGCGTGTTTCTGTCCATTCCGGAACTGCCGACTGACAGTCGGAAGACACTGGAAAATGAGCAACTCTGCGTTTCCGAACTGACCACAATTGATAGTCTGGCGTGTTTCTGTCCTATTCCGGAACTGCCGACTGACAGTGCCAATTTCCGCCTCAACGCATTTGTTAGAGTGATCCTACCCGACCGGGGCATCCACCAATTCTCCCGGTCCACTTTGAGGACTTGGGTCCCATGACCCTTTCCACCTCAACGCATTTGTTAGATTGATCCTACCCGACCAGGGCATCCACCAATTCTCCGGGTCCATTTTGAGGACTTGGGTCCCATGACCGTATATATCCCTTAAAGGCGTGAATGTATCGGCAAATCGGCTGAGAAACAGAAAATATTGATCCTGTATGCGCAATCACGGCGATTGAAAAAATGAATTGTGTAGACGTAGATTTTGACTCTGTTGATTCATGCGTACCGTCAATTCGGGCCGTTTCACCAACTAAGCTCCGTGAAAGTAGCATCAAAAAATCGATTTGTGGTCAGTGCCTACAATTCATACAACCGGCATACTACACATAATAGAACCTTTAGTTGTAGAATGTGTGAAAGGCCTCTAGTGAGTTGATTCAACTAACTAGTACCTATGCTGTTTTCTATCAAGATGAAGAAGAAAAGAAAGTTTACATACTCCGTGGCACAATAATAGTGCCTTATATCCTCCCCATACACCTCCACAGAAGGTTCTAGAGTCAATCCGCCGCGGGAGTTAGTGATAGGCGGCACAGCCGCCGGTCAAGCGGCTTGGCCCGGTACAGAATGAGCCTCAGCCCGTTACAGAATGAGCCTCAGACAGTAGCCGTTGGGTAGTAAGAGCTCATACTACGGTTGTACAACTTGGCCCTAGTATGGTGCGTCGCACATTTACCCTTTTCCTTTTCAAAACACCTGTTTTTAGCGTGTTGCAATTTTACATTTCCCTGTGAGAAAGGGAAATTTAAAGTTGTCCCCCCACCCCCCAAAGAGTGCATAGCACGTCTTGTCCTTCTCCCAACCCCCCTGATAATCTAAATTGCCCTGTTGATGACTCGCGTAAGGCAAAACTAAGGCCCAAAATGGATGGAATTACCGGAAATGGAATGAATGGCTTCACGCTTAGCGAGGGGTACCTAGATTTATCATGTTTATCATGTTTATCCAGATCGCTACTTGTTACATCCTAGACCGAACAAGCTTATCACGTGGTAAAATCAACCTATAGGGGTCAATAGCTGCTGATAGAAAAGGGGGCAACAATTGAAAACACTTACTATTTGCATCTTTGTTATTTTCTCTCATTCGCATGACTTGACGCTTCTCACGATGAAACCCCCTTCTGGGACGTAACGCCAAGGGTTTATGCATTCTGCCGAGTTACGAGTCACGCGAGGTGCGGGCCATGAGACAAGATGGAGCTTGGCAACGACTGTTGAACATGGCTGTCTCTTTAGCTAAATTTCCCTCTCTTCTTTTCTGGCCTTGTATATATAGCTCTGCAGGTAGCACCCAGATTAGAGTGCACCAAGGCAAACCGAATACACAAACCTACTAGATACCATTTCAACCTACGTTGCCTATAGTTGCCACTTGACTATATTACCGTCAACTTCTCATTTTTTTTTTTTTTCCAAGTCATCACGCTGCCACTATGCTCGCCCTGTCGTTATTGCTAGGTGCCGCGGGGGTTAAGGCGATGCTCGGCATTAAAGTTTCGACTGTCCAGCTCTCAGACAATGAAATATTTTGTTCTGACAATTGTGCCTTTAGCGGCACTTACTTTGGGGACGATGGGAGTGTGTGCCCGGAGAAGGAAATTGTTGTCCAATTGGATGACAAGGGCGTTGAGAACCCCGAACCCTACAAGTACGTCTGTGCAGAAGCCGCATCAAAGACGCCCGGCTGGTCGGTGCGCCCGCGCAAGAACGGAGAAGAACCACCAAGTTGCGATGTTCAAGAAGTAACTAAATCGTTGCCCATGGACGCCCAGTGTATCAGTAACAAGCAATTTGGCAGTTCTGGAAAGCTAGAGGTAGCTCAATGGTCAGATTTGAAAAAGCAGCTGGAATTGGCCTCGGCAGGCCAAGAGGGCGACAAAGTTGACAAATCTACTTCCAACAAGGCCCCCAAACAAGAGAATGTAAGTGAATAGCTGCCCCGAGCCTTTCGCCTTGACGTGGTGCAATATACTAAAGCGCTGGCAAAACTTCACAGACCCTAGAGAATTTGAAAAGGGAAATAAAGAAGGCGTGCTGTTTTAGGGCATTGTCTGTAGGCCAATGCAGGAGGGCCGAGGGCCAATGTATCCATGCATGCAGCCAGAAGGAATCGCGGGACTGCCCTCGCAAGAGCCAAGAGCAGCCAACCGTCGAGGAACTTGCCCAGTGCGTGGAAAAGGTGGAAGTCGGCGACCGTTTCGCCGATGCGGAGGACTTACAAAAGGCGGCTTGCGACAAGGGAAGCCTCTCCAAGAGGGCCTAGAGCATCTCCAGTACCATAGCACGGCATGGCAGACTTGTCGCTATGCTAGTTCCCAAGTCATTATGTAGCTGGCGACGAGCTTTCCATGGAGCTACTTTCTTTCTTTCTTTCTTACAGTTTAACCACTCTGGTAAAACTGCTATCAAATAGACTAGTTGAGAAAAGAATCATAAGACCGTTGTCACAGCACCATCACGACTTGTCTAAGACATGAGCACAGACCATTAGCGCACCGTAAAGCTGTAGTCTAGATAGCTTCCTCTTCCATCCTCCTTAAGGCACAACTACGTTACTACCAGCACCTTAGATTCGCCCCGTGATACGCGATACGCGGCATTGTGAAAAGCAACGCTTTACCCCATTTTGAGGTCCTGATATCTGACAGACATCTTAATGAGACTATCTTAGCGCTGGCCCACTTATTTGGAAATAAGCTGGTGGTGCAAGCTCCGAATAAAGTGGCACATGTCACGAACAGAATCAACACACTCTTTTCATATGTAGATTTTGTGTGTTGGCACGGTGACATCCAATAATACCAACCAACTTGCCTTCTTGTTCCATAGAACAAGGTAACATAACTGTTCTATTACATGATAATACCGACCAAGCAGGCAATACAGTCTAATCATATTTTAGGCCGCTGCTTAAGAATGGACGCTTGAATGGCTGTTATGCCCAACACGGTGTCCCACATTGATGCAGACCCCCCATCGCCAATAGAGTTGAACCTTATTTTAGGCCGTAGCTCAAGTGTAAATGACTGAAAGATTGTCACGTATGACGCTAGGGAGTTTGGGCACATTATGTTATCAACCAGTCATCTGCTTGTATAAATGCACGTCACAGAGAAATACAGGAAGTCAGATGATTCATGCGGCAGTAACGATCAGAAACAGGGTGATAATGCCTCGGCATAGTGACTCGATTGTGGAGAGCACAAGGTAAGTTTATATGTCAGGGGTCGTTCACATACATGACTGCAGCTTGGCGTTAATGCGCTTACATCGCTTAATTAGACGAGAAATAACTAGGCTACGGATTACTAAGAGTCTACAACATGGTTTTCGAAGGACGTTAAGGATTCCCTGGTCCCACGACAGTTGTGTGCGTGTGTACCTCTACAGGTCACCAATTAGAGAAACGCAGGTGTCCGATGCAAACACCAAGTTGGATTGATAATTAAATAAACTATAGACGCCACTAGCAGATGTCCAGGAGGGGATAAAAGCATCGAAACTTCTTTGCAATGGCATACTACTCAGGCGTATTCGAGAGCATATGGCCCAGGTAAAGACTGCAAGACAGCGTTAAGAGCTCTATAGTACACACCATTAAAAACCTACTTATATGCCAGTGCCGTGTTTGATTACGTGTAGCTAGGTGGACACCTGGACGAAACGTGCTTTCCCAATGACTTTTATTCTGGTTTCTGTTATGTCAGAGATCCAGTTCAGGCCCGCAGCCAGCAATGCTATACACCGACTTGAGCCGCGAAAATTCACTAGCTGACAACATTATGCTCAGGAGGTATATGCAGACAACAAGGTGTGGTAACGGATATAACGATGATGCCAGGGATGGAAGTCACAGGGGCATACACAAAATGGGTTGGAGGGGAGAAAAAGTGACATAAGTCATACACACCCAACATCAGTACAAATCATCGTTCTAAGAAACGAAACAGCGACACGGCAGACAGCATACAACCTTAATGAAGAGACTAAAATCAGGAAATTGAACCCGTGAGATGAGTGAGTGCCTTCGCCACCCTCTGGCAGGATAACTGCATGACTCTGTATTAAAAGGCATAGCTTAGAGACTATGGACATGAGTCATAATGGTAGTAACTTTCCGTCTTGCTACCAGGATCATATAGTAGTCTCCATGCTTAATAGACGCCGCATATATTGTGACGGTTTTAATGTGTTCAGTCGGAATAGCCTGAGGGCATATTTCCGTCGATCCGAGGCATAATTTTAGGAGCTATTGTAAGGGAACGGCCCCACTTTAGAACTTAGATAGCTCGAGTCAGGACATCCTTCGGAAGCTCTTACTCTCCTTGTGAACAATCGCATTATCCAAGTCGCATTTGACCTTGCTCGTGCCCTTGTACCGTCACGTCTTTGCAGCGGGTTCGCGATACGTCGAAATGGCGCGCCAAAGCGGCTAATTTAGTAGTTGGTAATTCGTCAATATAAAATACTACGTGACACCTTGCACTTCAGAGCGGTGGTGCAAGGTGTACAATCAGCCGAGGCTGCAAGTCTCCGGTCAACGAGAAGGCAGTCACTGAACAATCAAGTATCTACAGTCATACATTTATTGCGTCATCTACGTTGGTAGCATCAACTGGAGTTACGTGGTCCCGTGGCCATTCTTATACGGATTCTGAGTGAGAACCTGCCAACTCCTAAGCTTTTGGTCCCTCATCTTCATCTTGATACCCTCCGGGGGAATGTATATGTCAGACGATTGCGGTCGAACGGGGCATCCAGCATCAAACCCTGCAGCGTTTTCACACGCGAGACGGCCACATAACTCAGACCTGTCTGAAAGTCACGGCAGGATAGATCTGTCACAATCCTGTCTTCGGTGATGCTCTGCGACTTATGAACCGTAATGGCATAGCATACGATCGGGGGAAACTGAGTGCGAGTGCAGAGTGTGGCTCCAACGAGGAAGTCCCTGTCTACTGGTAGAATCGGAACGGTCTTCCTGTCATCCGCGGTGGTCAGGAATGCC
>NW_011942226.1:353503-360999 GCF_000187425.2 Metarhizium robertsii ARSEF 23
ATCTGGATATCGATATAAGGGCCGGAATTTCGGTGGATATCGATATACGCAGGTCTGCATACACCTCATTAAATCATATACGGAACTTGGTTGTATCAATCTAAGTGTGCGACGGTGAAAATAGGTTGCCAAGTTATGCATTGATCCCACTCTCCTGTCAAAGGAATCGAAAGGGCAGTGCTTTCTTGGGGATTAGCTAGGGCGGCCGAGGTGCAGGACGACGCAAGGAGATGTTAGGCTGTGCAATTACGGAGAAAAGACCTTGCTTATCAGAAGCTTCCCATTCACAGGTCCAGCATCTTGGTAGCAGAGGCAATCCGTGGGGGTCCGTTTTGAATGCGCACAGCCTCGGAAAGAAGTGTGGAGAATTGGGCAAGCATAATATAACTAGAGTTTCAGGCCATGGGCTTACAATAAAGCATGAATGTGTAGATTGAAGGCCCTGAACTCGAGTATTAGGTGCTGTCGTCCAAGCGAAATCTCATCATGGCTGTTTATGTGAGCGTAAATTGCCCAAATTCCCTGGTTAACACGAAAGTGGGGTGAGCACTAACAGTCGTAATTTCAGCAGCCCTGCATGGCTGACCTATTGCCTAAACTGTAAAGAGGCTCAGTGATGCCGGCGGTGACTATGCATGACAGGAGGCTGCCGAGCCTTTACATGTAGCGGCTTGTGGCTGCGGTGGTGACTATTCATGACAGGAGACTGCCAAGCCTTCACATGTAGCGGCTTGTGGCTGCGGCATTCGGCATTTCTCCGTGTGGAATGTAGCGAAGTCCAATCAAAGTGGGAGCAGAGTGTCTCAAGAAACGGTACCCGGTATTCTCGACAGGGCGGACAATGGACCAATCGGAACTTGGGGACAGCGACGAATCTTCCTTTTCGGGCAGTTTTGACGGAAACGGAAAGTCGCCTGCCACTTGGTGGCCACAACCCGGTCCATGTCCTGACTCCACAATGAGCTTCGACAGTCGAGATAGTGGCCGAGAAAACACCACATGAACAGGCCACTGCGGGGTGGAGAGTCCACGCTGCAGTACATGGCTTGGCCCGCAATTTAGTGGTCAGTGTAGGAGGGTCGGTGTTGGAGGAACAATGCAGCTGCCACATTCGGCGCAAGAAGGATCGAAACTGGAGGCCTTCTCCTTTACACTTGCCAGCATACTGTCAGAAATACGGTGGCTGTAAGGGAAAGGCTCCATTTTAGAACTTAGATAGCTCGAGTCAGAGCTTCCTTCGGAAGCTCTTACTCTCCTTGTGAACAATCGCTTTATCCAAGTCGCACTCGACCTTGCTCGTGCCCTTGTACCGTCACAGTGGCACAAGATCCCAGCGAAGACCGAGTATTTTTTTCAAAGTAAGATCGAGTTAAATTTTTTCTTCTCCAAAGAATGAACAGCCCGTTTCTCATACAGTGATCGGCATGGCCTGGTCTGACTTGGCCTTGGTCTGGTCTAAACCGCCAAGCCTTGGTTTGGCCTGACAATTTCTGGAGACCATGGTCTACTCGTGCCACGCCGCACTTTATTTGGAACTCGCAAGCTGCCAGATTGTGGCTTGTTAACCTCCGTCACAGAACGAAGGTTAGTTCAGTATATGAAAACCAGCTGTTCATTCTTGGAACAATAACAATCAACTTAATCTTACTTTTGCAAAATCAGAGTTTTCGCTATGGTCTTGTGCCACCGTATTTCTGACAGGAACTCACGAGCAACGTCGAAGGACGGTGCAGGCCAGCAAATTAAGCCACTTCCTCTGATAGCTCGTGGCACTGTCTGCTGGGCCGAATGCTGCCAAGATGTTGCTTTAGCAGGACGGGCGAATCGTGCCACACCCCATTTTTTTGGGTCAAGCAAAGACCCAAAAGAGTGGGGCGTGGCACGATTAGCCCATGAGACGAAGCTGAATCGTTTAAGTGACTTCTCCACCAGCGCCAGCATTGTCTCCGTATTTATTACAGTTAAAAATGGGGAATTACAAGATGGGCATGACATTTTGGTTACACGGGCATGACCTTTACCACTCCCGATCTGATTCGCCCAAATTCTGCTGATCCACGGGTACTTGCTTGCAAAGGCGGTATCGTGAGCTTCCTTGACAGCTCTGATTCAACGTATTCTTGTCCGTTGTCGCCGGTTCGCGCACGGTCTTGGAAGCAATTGCTCCCGTATTACTTAAGAAGCTCGCGTTCTAAATCACAATCGTATTCTATTAGTCAGTAACTGCTATGTATTATGCAGCTGCCTGTTCATTCCAACCTCATCAAGGAGGAATGTACTCACTCGTGGCACTACCGCTAAAAGTTATTGCAAGGGCAGAGACAAGATGGATGGAACCATCTTATTGTGCTGACACAACAGGCTGTTCTTGGTTGCCATATGCAGTGAGCTGTGGCCAAGGTACTTGTGGTGGACGTGGCAGGCCGCAGAATGCAGTGGATTTTAACAAAAATTATTTGGGCGAATCAGAAGCCGTAAAACTCATGCCCGTGTAGCCAAGGTGTCATGCCCGCCTAGAAATTCCCTAAAAATGCCTCGACATTCCGCTGACTCGTCACATACCGAGGGTGACGTGTCCGCATTCTATTTATTAGTTCTTGGTCTGCGGGCTGAGTGGGGTGAATTATTCGACATTAAGGTCAGACTCACCCACCCCCGATCACGGGTAAGCCCGCATGCACCTACTTAAGTAGTCTGGTTGTTCTTTCTTTTACATGCTGTAACGCATCGCTCTCCTTTACATCATTCAATACTTTGCTCCCTATTTGACATTCTTCAATACATAGATCTATCTTCTGCACTTACAAGGCCGTTTCTAACCCAGATAGACTAAAAAAATGAAGCCCCGTACTATTATTGTGGCGGCATTTGCCGGCGTGACTGCCGCCGGCTACGTCCAATCCGCCCAACAAGGACATGTTTGTGGCCGCTAGAAAAATTCACCCTTCCTTAGGGGTGCGTTCGCTAATATGGCCATGCACATAGAAAAATCTTACTGTTGAAGAGGTCTGCGAGTGGTACGAGACCGGACGAGGCAACTCGGAGCGAAAAGTCAATCAAAAATGCCGAGTTCCTGCAGCAAAATGCATCCAAGACCACCTGGGCAAAGGAGAAGTCCCTGGCGACTTTGAAACGCTCAAGACAGAGGTCGATCTCTGCACTTTTTCGCCCATGTTTGGAAAGGTACGGATTAATTCCAATTGCCCCACCCCACACCGGGAGATAAAGTTTAAGCAGTGGCTAAAAGATTGTTTCACAGTCACCCACAGAATTTCCGACTATTATTGAAACCCAATTAGACATTGATCCTGAGAAAAACCGTCGGCTCACGAGTTGGTGTGTTATGGATCATGCTACCTGGACCGGGGGTAGACTGGACAACCCCGAAGACACTGATTGGATCATTGCGTGTGTTGCCCGGAAAAACCTAAACCAGGACGGAGATGTAAGTAGTCTTTTGAACGGTAGCAACTGCGCAATTTTAACTTTTCAGCATTGAGCTAACGCTACCGGTAATAGACAGTGAAGAATCTTGTGGCGACGAATGTACGGATAAATCTTGAAATGGCATGCAGTCAAAATGTAATAGCTCTGTCTTGTCTAATATCAAGTCATGTGCTAATATTACCTCCAGGGAACAGAGTTTAATTGCAAAGCCGCGCATACAGGGAAGCTAATATATGAGTTGTGCTCTGACGAGGCCGATCCCAACTTAGAAATCGTATACGAAATGGTTGAGCAATATAAGCAGAAGGAGCAAGATATTGAAAATTGTAAAGAGAGGTTACAGAAATCTCCGCCTAAGATTCGGAGTATTAAGGACCTTGACCAGGTCTGCGAGGAATACGGTGTTGAGGTGGGTGTCCTGCCTGGATTTTTCTTTAAAAAAAGAAAAAGAAAAAAAGAAAGCATTGATTAAGGCTAACACGGCGAAAACATTTAGTGTTTTGGATGCAAATTGTCTGACAAGGACGCTTCTTGGGGTGGTTCTGAGCCGCACAGCGATCTTGTGAGTCTCAGTTACATCGAATCAAATTTTCTTCTAGTAAGCCGTCTTGGTGCTAATTATTATTCATCTAGCGCTACATTAACTGCCAAACTAGACCGCAAACTGCAGCTTCAACTCTACGACCCAGCGCCAACGAAATGTCAGGGGACCAGCAACTTGCGAATTTCTGTGGCCGCCCTCAAGCTTGAAACGACAAAGTTGCAAAAGGCATATATAACATAGGGAATTGCTACACGGGCATGACACTTTGGCTACACGGGCATGACTCTTACACGGGCATGACTTTTACCACTTCTGATTGGTCGCATTGTCTCTGTTAACGACGCTGGATTCTGCCACCTCAGCCGCGAGTACCTGGGCCATTTTAACCTTGCTTCTGTGTAATTACTTCATTTCGGCTAAGCTACTACGCAGCAACCCAGTGGTCGCGCAGTCCGGGCGACCCCTCGACCTTGCTTTTCTTCATTTTCGTAGCTTTTAATAAACCATAAATACGGCACCCTATGCTGTAGAGACAGCGACCAATTCTTTCACTACAATCTTGTTCTCTTCTCAAGACGTGTAAGAACGCGTTCACAATGTCAATGTCTTTGCCTCGCACACCTCCTCGCAGGTCGCGGAGCCCTAGTCCCAGTGATCAATCACAAAGAGGAAAGCGACACAAATCCAGTCGGCGACGCAGATCTAGTCCTTCCACAGTTGAAGACCGACCACAATCCGCGAGTAGCTCTGCTACGAGTATCGGTCAGTTCTACGGCCTCGGGGACGAAAATGCACTCGATAACCTGTTCGCCTCTTTCCCGCAAACACTTTCAAGTCTCCCACACCCCCATGGTTCACAGGGCCGCCATGAGCCTGCATGGGGCCTTCGATCTGACTATGAGATATATCTTCAAAATGACTTCTTCCGTGGAAAAAGACGGAGGAGCCAGCGAGTCAGAGCGCTTATACCAGGCCCAGAATTTGATCCATTCGCCTCTGAACCTCCCGAATCACCCCCATCCGCCCAGCATCTCCCAACAAGGACAAGAGCCGAGTTCGAGTCCGCAATGCGCATAGTACGAGAGGTTACCGGCGAAGGTCGAAGGCTAACTGTAGACCTTGCTCGATCATACGAACGTGTACAAGCTTGGCGAGAGAGATGGGGATGGTCACCATTAAGTTTCGAAGCATATGACTCTCCTCCACCGTACTCTCCACCTCGTAGGTCACCCACACAACCTCCTCGAATATCACCGACGCCCGAAAATATTAGTTCCTCGCCTATGCGACAGTCTCTATCTCCCGCCCCGGAGCCAATTCCGAACCCAATAATCCCTGGCGACCCAGCGCCCTCGGCCGAAGTTCTTTTTAAGACAACTAACGCATTTGCAAAGGAGAACGGATTTGGTATTATTCGGCGGAATAAATATTCCTATAAGGGGCGGTTGATTAGGTACTCCATTCAATGCGACCGGTTTGGACAATCTCGGGCCTCGGGGGGTTCTGGTCTTCGAACCCGAAGGTCTCGGAAGTGTGATTGCAAATGGATGATAATTGCTGAAGCCCTAGAGGAAGGCAAGTGGCTTCTTCGACAACATAGAGACCCGAAACATCACCAGCATAACCATGAACGGAGTATTACGCCATGTGCGCATGTTTCCCACCGCCGCCTTACTACACCAGTTAAAGCAACCATCGAGTCAGCAAGCCGTCGCGCGGGTAACATCACCAGCATAACCATGAACGGAGTATTACGCCATCTGCGCATGTTTCCCACCGCCGCCTTACTACACCAGTTAAAGCAACCATCGAGTCAGCAAGCCGTCGCGCGGGTATTCGAGCCAGTGATGTAGCTGCTATCGTTGAGGAGCAATTCCCCGATACAACACTCCTGCGGAAGGATATCTATAATGCCCGTTCGTTCATTAACCGAGAGAAGCTTAATGGCTATACACCTACTGCGGCATTGATCAAACTCTTTGATGAGAAGAAGATCCCATACATCGCGAAATGGGCCGATGATGATCCAGATAGACTACTTGGTCTTGTCTGGACCTTTCCGTACTGTCTACAGATGTGGAAGCGCTTCCCCGAGGTGATTAGCTTTGATAACACATATAACTCTAATCGCTTCAAGCTTCCTTTATTCCAGGCTACTGGCCAAACCTGTCTTGGAACTGTGTTCAATGCTGCATTTGGCTTAATAGATAACGAGAGGAGGGAGGGGTTCCAATTCCTTGCAGAGAGTGTTCGCGAGCTCATTACAAAACACTCAATCAGGGAACCAGATGTCATCATCACAGACTTCGACAAGGCTATGAAAGCTGCCCTTAATGATCAGTTTCCAAATGCACAGCAACAGCTTTGTATTCATCATATCCTTTCAAACGTTTTGCTTAAATCGAAGACTAGGTGGACGGGCCAACGTGAGGACAGTACTACTAGCCCTAGCGCTAGTGACAGTGAAGGCATTCCCTCACAGGCGGATGGCGGGTTGAGCACTACAGATAAGCATCTGATCGAAGATCGGTCGAGTAGTGATAAGATTCCTCATACTTACCAAGGCGTTGTTTTAACGTGGAAAAAGGTTCTCTATGCCGAGACTGAGGAAGCGTTTGAGCAGGCATGGAGAGGTCTTTGTAAAGAGTTCGACGACCAACGAGCGATCTTACAATACCTCTACTCGACTTATATGCCTGTTAGTGCTCAATGGGCACGTTGCTTTATCCGTCGTTATCGTAACTTCGGAATCCGAGTTACGTCCGGCACAGAAGCAAGCAACAATAATATCAAAAGCTATCTATTAAATGGCATGAGCCACCTCTACCGACTCGTCGAGGCAATGCAGGATATGATACATGACCAAGAACGTGCCTTTAGGGATGCCTGTGGACAGGATGATGTCCTCACTGCTCCACAATACCTAGGTTCGATGGGAAACTATCTTGGTGAACTACGAACAACCATGTCATCGAAAGGACTTGGGTTAATCAACAAGCAATACTGTATTGCTCGCAAATTTCTGCCGACGGGGAAGAATCCCTTCCCCGACTCTATTGGACTTTGCGACGACGACTGTACGGTCTCTATTGAGCTGGGAATCCCATGCTATCATAAAGTCTACGCAAAGCTAGATTCTGACACACGTTTCACTAAATGGGAGGTCCACCCACGCTGGCGACTACGGGAATCGGCATCTCAAGATCCATACCGACGAATTCTTGACCCGAAAATTGCCACTGCACTACGTGGAAGGCCAAAGAATACAGCGCAGATTATCCCAGAAAGCCTAGCTATTACATCAAGTAGCCGATCTGATAATCAACCAAGTGGGCGAAGGCGAGGTCGACCGCCAGGAAGTCTCAATAAGCCAACTCTTGCTAGGAGAGTGCATAAAGCTACTCGAGAAACCATCACACAAACTGGTGGCCAAATTGGCATCTCAGCCCAGCAAGGGCCAGGTAGACCTTCTGAAGTCCTAAATGCTGGGAATACGACAGGCGTG
>NW_011942226.1:361099-364949 GCF_000187425.2 Metarhizium robertsii ARSEF 23
GTGCAGCGGTATTTTGCCTGACATGACCCGTTACATTGGCCCACTTTGGTGAGACAATAAGCCGTGTGATTGAGTTATATGACGGCGCCTATTCTGGAGGTCTATGCACATGGCCAGCGAGCCAATATCTGGGATGAATGAGTGACCTGGGTAGAGGTATTCCAGTCTCGTGTGCTTTCCAGAGACATGATAGCAGATGTGACTTCACATAAAATTTGATGGTACAAAACTGTCCTGGAACCCTGCTGATTGGTGGTGGACGACCCACCGAAATGAGTGTGTGGTGCAAATGAGTGTCGAGATGAGTGTCCCCGGTCCCGATCATCACTCCAGTGATGCTTGCGTGTTCTTGACAGAGGCAGCATTGTGCTTGAATGAGCGACCTGATCTTGACAGATCCCTTCGGTTACTCCGACGGCATACCTTTTATCTGGTACAATTTATGCACAACTACCAGTGTGTGTGTTGGAAACTCCTAGAACGAATCATACAATACTACTACCAAGAACGAATGCCCTGCCTATACATACTCATGTGTCAGATTGCATCGTGCGAATGTTGAATAACACTGTGCCCGGTCACCAACCGTAGGGCTTAGAAGATTGGATGCCCTCAAAATGATGGATAAGGTCGTCTTCATTGATTGAACAAGAAAATCTTGGTGTGATTGCTAATTGTCATCATAACGGTTGTGAATGGACAGAGATAGCAGAAAAACGCCATTCTGAGGGGTAAAGGCTCGGGCGAAAGGAAGTAATTGCTATTTAAAAAGGCCTGCTAGAAGAGAGACCTAAAACAAGGAGCAGAGGAATAATCAACTATTTTTTTTAAAAAAGAAAAAAAGAAACGATAGACGGTATCCCCCCTGACTTGTGCCACCGTATTTCTAACATCATGCTATAGCCTGCAGTGTGTATTGGTCAATGCAGAATCATGCATTCAGGCACGGTGCGCAGTTCCACCCCTTGTCTGTTCTTGACGGCTTTGTGCAATCCGGCACTCGACCTTGTTCGTGCCCTTGTACCATCACAATATTATGGATGGGTCCCGGCCGGTGGCTGTGACGGTACAAGGGCACGAGCAAGGTCAAGTGCGACTTGGATAATGCGATTGTTCACAAGGAGAGTAAGAGCTTCCGAAGGAAGCTCTGACTCGAGCTAGCTAAGCCTTAAAGTGGGGCCGTACGTAAAAGGCCCCCTGCCCCCTGCCCCTGAGCTCCGCACAGCTTATGCCCCGGCTTTTGCAGCGATCAGCAAATACTCCCTTTCGGGTATTTTTGACAAGAACGGAAAGGTCACCTGCCATGTACCCCGGTCCATATCCCGACTCTGACTCCACAATGCGTTGTGACAAGTCACAAGTGACAATCCACTACTCAGCTAACTCTCAACACTCATGAAGGATGATGCAATTCACTAAGGGCACCAAATCGACCCAGCACCTTCCGTGCTTACCAGTAGAACTAGCCGTTTCAGGTTTAGGTTTCGACTCCAAGCCAGCGCTGCTAACAGTCCGAACATAGCGCATGACCTGCTTCATGGCCCAGTGAAGTAAATAGTGCAAAATACCGTATACGATATTTTTTCAACCCCACACTGCACTGGATTGTTTAGGAATTCGCTGCACTGCACGGTATACGGTATTGCACTGTATTCGAGCAATATCGTATTGTAATATCATATCGCACGCCGTGCAAAGAGCCGCCTGGCCAAAGCATGAAGCTAACCTGATTAAGGTAATAAGGTGGAGGCTCAAGTTTGGCTCTCAATATTTGACCCGACTAAACTAGCAGTCCGTTTGACTTGGCCAAACTACACTACCAGTCTCCTGAGATAATACAGAGTAAACTATTAGTGCGTCCGTCACTGCCAGACCAGACTGCACTGTAAAATTGTGGTCTGAACTGTTAGTCTACGCACGTGACTTATGGCATTCCGGAGCAGCCTCTGATCATGGTCTGTCACACACACGATTGTATGGGACAGCTTGGGCAAAACGAGAGACTCTTGATTTTCTACCTAAGAGAGCGGAATTATACGAAATTAAATACTTCTAAGCAGCAGTATTACGACTTCCTATTGCCACTTGGCACTGGTAAGTGGCAAGTTGCCACCTAGGCAGTGATGCTTGCGTGTTCTTGACAGAGGAAGCATTGTGCTTGAATGAGCGACCTGATCTTAACATAATCAGAGTCAATTCGGCTTCGAGAAGCGAATATCCTAGTTGCACGTCTCATTAGCGCGGTGCGAGTAAAGCCATGGGTCGGCGGGCAGGTAAACTTACATTTACACCCACTGCCGCATGCAAATCCTGCTCCGCGTAATAGATACGATCGACGAACTCTTTCAATTCCAGGTCCGTGTAGATACGATCGACGTAGTCTTTCAAGTCACGAAGTGCAAGCAGCTGTTTGTCTGTCATGTCTTGCAGCATTCTATAGCTCGGGTTTTCTGTATAGTCGGCTCGGCCGACAAACGAAGCGTTTGCTCCTGGACTAGCAGTAGCTAGCCCAATGATGACATTGATGAGGGCGAATAGGGTTGTTGCGAAGGCCTTCATTGTAGCGCCAGTAAGCAATTTTGAAGACGATAATGAGGATCTAGAGCGTAATGTTTTGGAGTGAAAATGAGTTGCAACCAGTGAAGCTGAAGCAGTCTACTTCCCGTTTTATAGTTCCTCACGGTTCACTCTTGAGTGGTAAACTGAGAGGGATACCTACCTCGCGCCAGGGTGAGACTGGGATTACGTTCCAGAGGGGCATCCAAATTATGCATGTCTTGGCGTGAAATACGAGCATATTGGATACGGGTTTTAAAATGACATTGCCCTGGTATACTCAGCTTGGACCGTTACATTACCCTTCCAATTATGGGAATCCTGGGTCCGTACGCATCCATCGCAGCAGAATGTCCAGAAAGCTCTTCACTCACACGCCAGCAGATTCTGAGTCAAGGGGCTTCGGTCATGCCGTTTGCTTAGTTGTCTTCTGTTTTCAACGAACATTAATCGACTTGCCAAGCTTCTACGAGTCAGAAAGCCCGGGGGTTAGCGTGCGAGTTAACACGGGACTTGACCTTCCCGATCCTCGTGGGCTGTTCAAGTTTTTTTTTTTTTTTTTTTTCTTTTTTTCCCTTCTCATAAGAAGAGGCTATGTCAGGTACCTACGGCGGAAACTTTTTGTAATCTGCTTGCTGCCTGCGGTCTAGGTTTATAATGTCTGTCGTTACTTCTTTAGGCAATTGGCAACAAATGAAGAAAGGCATTTGGTGGAGCCATGCGATGAACTGAAAAGCATTATCTCCCATGCAATTCCCTGCTCTGCTCCCAATCAGTCATCCGTGATTTCTTCAGCATTAATTATCCCTTGAAGCATGCGTCTCTGGGCATCCTGCGTGCTGATCTGCCGTTGACGAGCTAGTGGGATAACAAGCGGAACTTTGTCTTGGTTGTGAGCCCTAGTAAAGTTTTGTTACATTGGCCCTAGAAGAAACGATAAAATTTTCTTAGTGCACAGAAAATTTCGGCTCGGCTTCAACTGTGCTATGCCGCATTGAAACCAATGGGGCATCATCCCACGAATCTTATGCATTTCGGTGCTTGCTGAGCCATATGGCATCTGGCTTATGAGACGAGACGGAGCCAGGCATGCCCATCAGCATTACCCATTTAACTCCGGCATGCATCGTAGGTACCCAAGGCTCCACGATAATCAATACATAACGTCATGCAACCCAGCAACAATCAATAACAGTTCCATTTCATATTATGTGAAACCTAATACTGAGCAGCACCTTGGATTTACCCTTCGACCTCATGTAGGCCATCGCACTGTAAGGGAACGGCCCCACTT
>NW_011942226.1:365049-367357 GCF_000187425.2 Metarhizium robertsii ARSEF 23
ACTCCTAATGCCTAATTGCAAAAAGCCTAGAATCCCCACTGTAAACGGGCGACAATGCTTGAGACATCTCACTTGAAACTTCTCAACCTGTTGGCTAGTTCTGCTGAAAACCCGCTTATTGCGACGGGCCCGCGGCAAATTATAGCCACGGGACCCGTGGTCGTACCGCGTCCCATTCACTAATCCACTACATCCACTACATCCATTCCACTTCACGACAGCTTCAAATGGATCCACTTCACTGACGGGCTCCGTGGATTAAGGTCCATCCATTCTTCCACCGGCGGCGCCAGTGGGTTCAGTGGAGTGGATTGCAACTCTGCCTCCGGGTGGTCATCAATTCAATCTGGGGTGTCGATTGAGTTGAAGCAAGGGTGACACGGCTTGGTATATGGTACGTGCACGCCCGCACGGTTCACATGGTGATCTTTCGTCTACCAAAGGGGTGCGTTGATTGAATTGATGGCCACCCTGATGTAACTACCTGGGTTACCCCTGCTATTACTATGGATTGGGGTGTTTCCTGAGAGTCATGCAGTCCATCTCTCTAGCTACCCGACTGCTCGAATGACTCTTCAAAATTAAAGCATGAAGGATTGGCGGCTCGTTTGGGTGCGAGATAGGGACGTATAACTATGCAAAATATAGATTATGCACATATAACGTATTAGTGTGCGTGTACGTGCGAGGATAAATACCGCAAGCTGCCTATCAAATTATTGCCTTGCAATCCTATTATCGTGGAAGATCAGCCTGAGCTATCCTCTTCATTTATCCGTTAAAATAACCCCGTTTATCAGCAACCCAACTCGTATCTTTACAATGATACCGAAGATTGCTATTACACTAGCTATCGCGTTTTCTGCCACTTTAGCATCATCTGCAACTATTAAAAAGAGAGTTATTGGTGGAGAAGATGCTCAGGATGGTGAGATAAGATCTATCGTCAGTATTCTGAATGAGAACAGCACGCATGAATGCGGAGGTAGTTTGCTAGACAGCACTACTGTTCTTACTGCTGCTCATTGCATAAATGAAGACCAAATCCTGTCTGTGATGGCTGGAACAGTGGTAAATATACTTCTCACTTTTCAGTCTAGTACTTTAGTGCAGTTGATAGAATATTAAGTGGCATAAAGCTAATAATAGTGGCAGGACGTTGAGACCCGGGGCGGGGTAGAAGCAAAAGTTGCATCTTTTAGGAAGCATCCTAATTACACGCGGGATAAGAACAATGGAGGCCCTTGGGTAGAAAATGACATTGCTGTTTTGAAATTGTCAACTCCGATTGAGAAGAGCAATACCATTGACTATGCCACACTGCCTCCGGTCGGCTCGGATGCCATGGTTAATTCCACCGCGATAGCTGCAGGCTGGTAAGTACCATGGCTCAGCACTGTAACCTGTACAAACGTAGTAGGAAAGATGCTGATTTGCAAGACAGGGGCATACAAGCTCCTATACTTTCTTTGGAAGGCAACTTTATACCAGCTAAAAAACTTAGTAAGATTGTTCTTACTATTCGCGCACGCGAGGATTGCGCCAAGTACGACGACGGTGTAGGAGATAGAGACACTATTATATGCGCTGGTGGAATAGGCAAGAATTTGTGTCTGGGGGATAGTGGCAGCCCTCTTTTTGACCAGGAAACAGGACAGTTACTCGGTGTCATGTCAAGGGGTATCGAAGTGAGCGGGTCGTATTGCTACTTTGCTCCCGATGTGTTTTCCAGAGTTGGCAGCTACATCTCTTTCATTAACGAGAATCTTGAGAATTCTGTTACAGGCCAAGCCGCTTGAACGGCGGCTATGCCGCCTATCAGTGATAGGCTATCACCAACTCTCCCAGCGGGTTGATCCAAGAGCCTTCTGTGGAGGCGTATTGGGAAGATATAAGGCGCTGTTACTATGGCACGGAGTGTGTAGACTTTCCTTTCTTCTTTATCTTGATAGTAAACAGCATAGGGACTAGTTAGTTGAATCAACTCGCTAGAGGCCTTTCACAAACTCCGGTTTTGGTCCTAATCCTGATTCTCAGACGACAAATTACGCCAACAAACAACCCGCCCAATTGCCCAAGTTATTAGATAACAGCTTCAGCCTATCCGAACAAGCGCCAAAACTTGCCAAACACTTATGCAACAGCTTATAACGATCACAGATCTTAAAAACCGTATGGGGAGTGATGTAATTGAAGCATCAGAGTGTTTGAAGTCATGGTTTGGGATACGTGACTTTCAAAGTCCAATCTTTAGGCGCGGTAGTCAGGGTTGAAAGCCACTCCATTCAATCCACTGGGTGCTCGAGTG
>NW_011942226.1:367457-391065 GCF_000187425.2 Metarhizium robertsii ARSEF 23
TTATAAGAAAATAAATTTTATAAAAATATTAAATTTTTATAAGAAAATTAAATTTTTATAAAAGGCTAAACGGAATTATTATTACCCAGGACAATTACTATCCATTTAATAAATCAGACAACAGCGCCCTGAAAATCAGGGTAGAAGAAGAACCCCAAAATCAAATACAACTTCTACTACGATTATAAGCTATACCGCCGCTAGTATTAACAAATACTGGCGATTAGTAAAGATAATCAGCCGTAACTGTGCAGTAATCAGGGGTTTTATAGTGGTAAGGAGGTGGCTATATTTAAAGAAAGCAGTCTGGTATATGTAGGTCTTATACGCAACAGTGCCGGCGCCTCCTGTTTTTTACGCCAGGCCACTATATGGTACAGTAAGTAACCATAATCCTACTACACCGGTTATTAGTTTACTATCAATTGATCCTTTAAAAACGGACGCCACAGCCTTTCTTTTTTGAGGTATACCCCCAGCCTTTATATATAAAGGTATTAGAACCGCGGAGAGGAGCTTAACGGAATCGTGAGTTTTACTGGCGGCTATGGTCGTATATGACAGTTCGTGTGCATAATTGCTTAATAAATCCTTGGTAATCCTAGGGAGAGAAGCTAGAAAGACGCAATCTTTTATGTCCCGGTCGACCTTGTTACTTGCTCAAATTGTGTTGAAATCGAACAACCCTCCCAAAGCTAGAGGCTCCGCCGAACCGCCACGAAACCATGACGAACAGATTTCCTTGCTGGTGGGTTTGCTAGCTGGCTCCTATTTTCAGCATTGCAAGCTGGATTCAACTAAACAGCCCGTTTTCATGAGCCTACTAGATAGAACTCTGATTCACGACTCACTACCTAGGTAGTTCACAAATAACTCAACGCATTGCCATGGCCATCACGTGCAACTCTGCTGCTGCCTAACACACGCTTGAACGCGTAAAAAGTGAACTCAGCTACGCGAGGAGACCAAAAGCACTGTTGGCATCAATCCTCGCCTCCTTCTCACCCAGAAAATTGGCGTGGGGCGCGTTTTTAAAGCTCGTGCCTCTTTGTTTTCAGAATTTGCCATCATTTCTGTAACACGCATTGTTTGCTCGTCAGCCAACTCGCCACAGCCAAAACTTGGACCATGGAGCAGACGTTTAAGATTGTAGCTCCTCATGCCAGGCTGACCGACGAATGTGGAGGCACGCTTGAAGAGATGCTTAGCGACGGCACGGCCGAGGCACTCGTCAAGCTACTCGCCATCCCGGTTCGGCCTAGGATTGCCGTGAATCCAAACCGATTTGCCTCGCAGATTGCTTCACGAAGAAGCCGTATGTCGGCGACCGTAGCCGTCAAGCGCAGAGGCAACGCCGAACTGCGAAAGTGCCCTCCACGACTTCCGAACAAGACCACGACAACTGCTGGAAGCCGCGTACCGAATACACAATCAGCCACATTTTACGGGCTCCCTACCGAAATTCATCAACTCATCTTCTCTCATCTAATACAAAAAGAAGATGTCCTCAACCTCGGATTAGTGAATCGACACCTCTGCCATGTCGCTCGAGAACAGCTGGTGGATGGTTTTCTCTCGTACTTGGCGCCCTGGGCTGGTGAAAAAATTGTCTATGTGGGAGAAAACACCGAGCCAAATGACTACCCCCCAGGATTGTTTTCGGACGCAGAACTAGAAGACCTTGGCAGAGAGGAATTTAACTTCTATGACGATGACGATGGAGATTATATTAGTACCATGACAGTATCCAACCTGTATCACTTTACGATGCCGGGGGTTTCCTACCTAGCAGGACGGCGCAACCTGAAATTCGAAACAGTTGGGTTGGGATCCTTGTTCTCCAAGGTACCGGCTTCCGAGGACGCTGCGCTGGCATATTTCGGCCCAGCCAAATTTCCTAGTTACGGCCAATACTTCCCTGAAAACCAGCCGTGGATTCTTCGAAACCTCACCACCAAGCAGTTTGTACGTGCAGAAGCCATTGCCCTCCAGCGGAAATTCATTCACGGCCCCGACATTGATTTTTTGGGCTTTGGCCACGCCATCCTGCTGCGCATCTGTTGGTCGTCTGAGCCTGTCCCCGAGGTGGCTCCGGCAAATATCGTGAGAGGAATATGGGCAGGGCACTGTTTCGACATCACTATGCTGGCCAAACACCAGGAAGAGACTGGCGCCGGACAAGGCTGGGCCGATATAAGCGACGAAATTGCAAAGGAGATTGCTACTTTTTGTGAAGCCAATCTGGGACCCAGCTGGCGTTGGCGTCTCTGTCAACCAAGATTCAACCCCTGGTAGTAAACGACTGGCCGAGGCTGAAATATCATGTTGACTTTGGCACATGACTACATCATTCGACTGGCCGCTAGGATGGGAGAAAAGCGTGTAATTCCAAGAGTGCTATCCATCTTGTCAATTCCGACAGGGGAGTTGGGGTGTCGCGTTTGTCACTTTGGCTGCTGGATACATGCAGGGGAAACAAGTAATAACTTGCTTATTGAGCTTGAGTGAGGAGGGGTCTGTGGCTTAGTGAATTGATTGCATTTATTTTATACACTCAGATGTTGAAGTAAATACTCCCGCTTCAGACGCTTATCATAACGACGAGGTAATAAATACCTTGTATACGAGGTCTATGAGATGCCTCTCTCACATAGACACATATGCAAAGGCAATCTATTATAGTTTATACAACGGCCTCGTGAGGCTCTTGGCAGCACTAGACCGATACATGCCCGGAAACAAAGACCTGCGGATCCCTACATCGTGGGTTTTCAGCAACATCAGACTGCATCTGCCCTGCACTCCCTGTTCAGCCGACCACCGATGGCTTGGATAAAAGACTGGTCCGTCTTTGAGGGACACGTAAGACGTCTCCGTTTAATCTAGGCTAGGGTCTAATTCCAGCGTGACCCCGCGTCCTGGCCCTTTTTGTAATATTCATCAACCCACGCCTTCATCGTAGCCAATATCTCTTCCACAATCTGGCCAAGCTCCGGGTTCACAACGGCCTCTTCAGCAAGCATATCATTACAATGCGCCGCCTTGGGAATGACCCAAACGGGAGCCTCGGGTGTTGACTGCAATGGCCCGCCTGGCCGAGCATCTGCTGATACCGTAGCCGGCCTCCACGGGTCGTATTCCCCATTCACCCACATGAGACGCGTGGTGTTCACATCAACATGATGCCAACCGCCGCCCATCCTTTTCTGAGTTTGGCCGACATTTCGGCCCTTAGCAAGCCCATATGCATGGATGCCTTGTCGTGGGAAGAGGTTTCGGCACTGCATTCGGCCATATTCCACGTCGAGGTACTTGGACACAATTCCTGTCGTGTCTTGAGGGCCAGAGACTTGCCAAAATTCAAGGCTATGACAAGTTGTGCGTGAGCCGCGACAGGGTCTGTGTAGTTTATCGTGGGTGAATCATGTACTTACGGCTCGTTGCAGAGGAACCAATACCACTGTCTATTGAGTGTGTTATTTACGGAGAGATCCTTGTATAGGGGGCTGTTCTTGTCATTCATATCCAGGCACGCGACGGTGTTATTATCACGCCAGTAGCCGTATTCCGCACACACTAAATTGATTTGCTAGTGTTGAAGCTTTACCATGTCCAGTTGAAGTAAATGACAACTCACCTCCGGGCAGATACACTTCCCTGGACCACTTGGCAAAGCCGTCCAGGGCTCTGCTAGTGCCAACACCTTCCGCCCCTGGAGGCGTAGTACGACAGCCATTCGTGGGATTCTCTTTATCCGGGCACATGTTCTATTTGTGTCATGTTAATAGATACTTGAGCAGCATAATACCATGATGGGACAAATGATTAACGCAGAATATACCTCGAGGTAGTCGCAGAACTGGTACAACGGGTTCGGTTTATCTGACCTAGCAAACGTCATGCCTTGCCACTCTTGAAGCCCGCCAAGAATAGACTCTACAAAATCATTATCATGGGCGAGAGCCTCGAGGCCGAATGTCTTTTTCAAGGCGTGCTTTTGGGTTTTGGTCCCGTGTGATAAAACTTTATCAATTTGCTCAGTCGCCCGTTGCATGTCGGTAGAACAATTCGTAGGCATAGCTGCTTTGATAGGCTCATAGTATTGCCAAAAGTCGGAAATGATTTCAATCACAGCACTTGTACAGTGGTACGCCCAAAAAGTGCCGGGTGCGAGATGATGCGTCCAGGCTGCAAGAGCACCGGGATATGAGCAGCCCGTTAAAATCCACGGCGCCTTTGTTGGCTTGGACGCTCCATCAACATCAAATGGTAGCTGAACATTATGGGCAAAGTAAATCAAGTCCTGTATAGCGTTCTCAAGGGTAAGGTATTGCAGATTAGTGGTAGACAGACTATCATATGGCGAGCTCTTGCCCCAATATCGATGCTCGAGCACGATAACGGCAGCGTTGTTCGTCTGGGCAAACAGGCCAGGAAGAGTGTTGTTGGTGGCATAAAAACCATCTACCACATCTTCGCCCGGCGTATTTAGCACGATTGGTGAGCCAGGTCCGGCATAGTACTCGGCGTTGTATAGGTAGTGTTGGGTAAAGGTGCCAAGGTCGGGGTTATTATGGTCAATCAGCTGCTGGAAAGTGCCTTCTTGAGTAGGGATATTAGATCTCTTGCTGTACTCTTTGGGCGAACGAGACGGCAGACGGTTCAGGTGGTGACGCCGGGAAATGCGAGCGGCTGACAGCGTGGCAAGCAAGAGGCTTGTTGCTGCATTGATGCAGCTACTCGCGCGCATATTGTTGCACAATGGTGAACAAATAATGAGTAATAGCAGGTGTGGAAGATGACCAAGGAGAGATGGCCTGAAGAATGGAATTTGTCGACAGACCTCAGAACTGACATGTACATGTATATGCTTGGCTGTGACAAGTGCAGGGTAACTGGACTCGGAATGTGTGTTCAAATATTGAATCAATCATCGACCAGACTTTAAGACATTAAAGGTCCTTGGAATTTTAGGAGGCCTTGAGCGACCAGAGGTCTCTATAAATACAAGAAGCCAGCAAGGGCTAGTGCCTGAGGTAGTCATCGCTTAAGGTCTGTTTCCGGTCTCTCGTGATACCTTCCTTTATTGTTGTGTAACCTTTGTGGCCGACACAGTCGTTCAGACCCCTTTGCCGTGTGACATTGGCAGCAGCTTGACGCTATTGAAATTTATGTGACCGCCTCGTCGGGGCCTCCTTGCAGTTGCTCCATCCCCATGTGACATTATGTACATACTTGTCTCAGGCCGGCCCGACAGCAGTAACGTAGTACAGACACGATTTGGCCAATGAAGATGCTGACATGGGAAGTAGTCAAACAGCTACTCCGTAGATGGTCATGTTTCCGAAACAGGCTGTGTAACTGACTCTCAGCTGCATCGGTGATTTGCCGTCACTCCGTGTCCAGGAAGCCTAGGGTGTGGCAGGGCCATGGAATCAATTCAAGCAGCTCACAAAGCCCCCCTAGAACAATAAAAAAAGAAAAGAAAAGAAAAGAAGAAGAAAACTCCAGGAGTGCTCGTACCAGGACCTCATTTATTTGGTCCCGTCTTCGCTACACCTCAAGTACTTTTATCAAGATCCAGAAGGGTACGGGCGTTGCAAAACTGGGGAGGAGTTCCACTGGGGCATCGTGAAAGCGATCAAGGACGACGAGAGTAGATTTGCTGAGTGGCGATATGCTAGTCGGTAAATATATCAATATCTTATAAGATAGATTTATATGCTTATGAAGGCTAACAAAGGTTAATAGCGCAGCCAATGTCGAATCGATTAGAGTCGCCGTTGTCCCCCGAAGCCCGTTGCGCCCTGTTGAAGTAGTTGCACCCTTCAATGTTCCGATGTCACCAGACACTTGGTCAGGTCTGGTGTCCGGTTCAAGTGTTGGTAATTTTATTATTGTCTGGTCGCGCACATACAGGGATTCCCACTGCCATGACATATTTCCCGGTGACGTTTACGGCCAGGGCACTCACAATGTTGTTGGTGTTACACGAAAAAGGCCCAATAGATCGTGAGGCCCAACAAAGGGGCTTTACTGATGCGGAACTTATTAGTTACACGGCTTAAATATATACCCGCGTAAGAGCCTTAGGCCTAAGTATTCCTTTTATATATATATAGCGGTTACCCTTCTCCTTCTTCCTCTTAGTAACTTAAGACCTTGGAGACCCTTCGAGATCATTATTAAATTGAGTCCTTTTGCTCTAAGCCCTTAGATAAGCCCTTCTCACAGTTGGTCCGCCCCGACACGCTCACTTTATCAAATGCCGACGTCGCCACTAAATACATGTATCAATAATATATGTCAATTTAATCTTGATGCACGCCGTGGCGGGAACATTCAAGGGTGACTGGCCGGTGTTTCCAGAGACGCCTTGGCACAGGTTTTTATCCCCCAGCGGATGAGTATGTATTTATGGGGTTTTCTCTGTACCATATCGCGAATGCAAAGGCGTTGAAACATTTCCGTACTAGAGCACGTATTGTGACGTGGGTGGCATGAATCTCGTCAATTACTTTGCGCCGAGGCCCCTGGCTTTTGCAGTACTGGCTTCGGGCTCTCTGATTGTGCCTTGATACGGAGGTCCATAATTCGGCGGTCGAAATTGAATAGTCTCGGGCAGGGGATCAAATAACCGGCTTTTTTCCGGTCAGACTTACCAAATACTCTGTAAATAGTTGCATTTGCCAGGGGATGCAGTGATGGTTGTAGTGGTAGTAACATCGGCTTATACCACCGGTCAAGCCTAGACCCGACGCATGACCACAAGTCATCACCAATTCACAATGATCTATAGGTGTTGCCTAGTCTAGATGCATTACGTTGTCCCCGAACTTGGCGTGATAGAGAACCAAGTGCCCATGGAGATAGCCTTTATCATGTAAGCCATAACTATAAACTGTATCCTCTTTGGTTATTATATCTCGCGCCCTTAGGAGTCGTCTTATAAAACTTTATATACCTCCATAGGACCGCCTGTTAATTACAAATTGGAGGTGAATCGTTTTTAGGGTGATCTGTCAGGGCCGACTCGACGAGTTGAATAATGGCGGATTTGATAGCGCTCCCTACCTCGAGCTGACTACACACATAGCTCTGTTTAGGCGGGCCAGCCATGATTTTGGTGCAGTAGGGAATTGTTGTTCCCATTGAATCGATTGTAGTTACCGTCTTTAAGGATCACGACATCATTCCGACACACGGAGACTTTGACCCTCGCCACATTCTGGTCCAAGGGGGCAAGGCTACGACCATCTTGGGCTGGGAGGTGTCGTGTGACTATCCTGCCGTTGAGTTAAATATGATAATGACAGCTGCTATGGTTATAATCCATAGTCGTCTACAATCTTTGCCCTATAGCCTACCTGGAGTAATTGACTCAACACCTGCCTACTGAGAATGTAGCAAGGCCTGGCTGTGGCCTAAGTGGGAAGGTGTATAAAGTCGGCGCAAGGCTGTCAAAAAGATTCTGAGGCCATTACACAAAGATCTCGAAGTAATACGGATGTGAAATGATGCGCTATACTGATGACGCAGATACACCTGGCGTAGTTCACGCTCCCTCCTCAACTCGGGCGATGGGCCTGTCGACTTCCCAGCCAACCCTGGAGACGATGAAATTACAAATGTCTTCAATTTCATCGGGAATCTTGTACCAGTGCCCTTGGTCTTTGTAGCATTTCCATTCAACCTGATAGCCTGCATTCCGCACGAGTTGTGCCGCCGCCTCTCCCAACACCCACGGCACCTTCTCATCCGCCATGCCATGGCCAAGAAAAACAGGAGTCCGGCACGCCGTCTTCTCTTGCGAGGGGCACTCCAACGCGGGAAGGCTCAATAAATCTCTTTCCAACGCCTGAGCCTTGACGGGGCTAGCCTGCACAGCCGCGTCCCGCGACTCACTGGGCCGTGCGAAGGGGTCGTCGCTGTCAATGTCGTCCTGCACAGCGTCCTCGAGCTCATCTTGATACGTAAGAAAGCCGCTCATGCCGATATAACCACCAATGGGGTGTTCCAAGGACAGCAGCACGGCAAGCGACATGGCGCAGCCCTGGCTCAGCCCCCCGATGATGAGGTTTTGAGGCTGCACCTTCTGGAGCTCCGTCGCCATGATGTCCAGTATCTCCCGAGCAGATTCGGCCAGCCCGTCTAGCTGTCGTTCTTTGCGGTATAAAGGATCGGTAAGGCGGGCAATGTCAAACCACTGCGTCAGCATGGATCGACCAAATGCCGTGGAGCGACGGCGCTTGGAAGTGGGAAAAACGAAGCGGGCGCCGGGAAAGAGGTCTGTGAGCTTGTGGCCAGATGATGTGAGGGCGGTGTCCAACAGCTCTGTGCCAAACTTTTCGCCGTTGGAGCCCAGGCCGTGGAGTAGGATGAGGGTATGGCTGTGCGGTCCTCGCGGTTCGACGACATATAGTCTTTCGTGGGCCGTGAGGCTGGCCATCGCAGATGAGCCGGGGGAGATATCCCGCGTGTGAAAGCGTCGACGGTGCGCGCGCTCACTTGTCTTTGAGCAGGGGTTCAAACAAGGAAGAAGGAAATGTCTCGGTAGAGAATCGAGATGGATTGGTAAATGTACGAGTTGCCCTACCATTGGCCAACCTCGATTGCCTCGTGCCTTGTCATGCTCTTCGCCCCGCTGCTGCGGTCCAATGCCTGTCCTCGATATGTCTGCAATCCGAAAGCTTCAATGTTTGTCCCAAACAAACAGGCAGGTGATGGCCTCGTGTACACCTGTGTTGGCTGAGGTGTCATGGTGTTCCATTCACCGAGTCACGGCTCCGTGATGCGACATGTCAATAAACCAATCCAGATCAACCATCTGCGGCTTTCAAATCACTACACCGATGATATGTGGTATTGTACGACATGGCGAATGCTAAATCGTGCATTTCCGCTGTTTCCTAAAGAGTCCTAGGTTGGCACGTCATATGGATATGGGATATTCGGCGTTGTCGCCTCATTCCACTTCAACAAATATATATTTGGCCCATTCGATGTTACCACAGATTCGCTTGTTTTAGCGATTGGAAAGTTAGCATGTACCACTTGACCTACATGTTGGATCGATAGCACGAAACAACAAATCCTGCATAGCCATATATAACAAACCCTAGAAAACGGCAACTCTGCGTCCAGCGCCATATGCCACACGGTCGTGATTCACGCCACCCATCATCTTATTCCATTGTTGGCGGATGACTGCCCAACAAGGTCTGCGCCGCAGCTAGCTGCTCAGCCGAAGGCATATTCGCAATCATCAGGTACAAAACATCCTACATGCAACGTCCAGATTAGCACACGGATAGCCACAAAATACCCGCCGCAACATACCTCGTGCATAAACTTCCTGACACCCCGGACCAACGCCCCAGGACCAATTGTCCCCAGAACCGTCGGCCCCCTCGCGCTCCTCCTGTCCGTCCTCCGCTCACGCCTCTCCGCCCGCCGCTCCCGCCTCGCCATCTTGCGCTCGCTGAGCCTGCCCGTGACCGCGCCCCCGGTCAGCAGGGCGATCAAGCTCCCACTGCCCGCGGGATGATTCGGATCAGAGTACCGCGAATGGAACTCGGGCTCGACGCCCAGCTTCGCCAGCCCACTGCTCGGATGGTCCTTTGCAAACTGCGCCTGGCCCCGTTTGTCCATGTACTCCATGGCGAAGAGCATGCCGCGCTTCAAGCTGCCCGGCTTCTTGGCCGCCTCTTCCGCCGCCTCCCTCCCCTCCGGCGTGCCAGCCAACTTGTCCAGGTCGGGGAACACCAGGGGCGCCGACTCGGGCCACTCAAAGTCTGTCGTCGCGTTCGAGGCCTGCATCCGCTTGCCTATTCGGCCGGTCGTGCCTTGGCCGGGACTGGACACGCTGTCCGCTGCTTGCTCGAGTGCCGCGTCGAATCGGGCCTGGCTGACGACTTCGCCGGGCCGGCTGGGCTTCCAGGTCAGGATGACGGCGATGAGGCCGAGCGGCCGGAAGAAGTCGGCATTGATCTTGTCCAGGAACGCGTTTGTTTTGGAGCGGCTGTGTGCCTGGAGGCCGACTTGCGTCGCGATCTGCGCCGAGATGGCGATGGCAATGGTGATGGGCTCGGGGACGCTTTGCGCAGCGATACTGGCGACGTTGATGGCGTGGATCCATGGCGACGGCCTCGTTGCCAGGTTCAGTTGCTTGATAAAGTCTGTAAACGTGGGCTGGTCAATGCCCACGTTGTCGAGGACAGGTGCGTATGCGTGGATGAAGCCGCGGGCTCGCTCGCCGGGTCGCCGCTGGGGAATGATGACCGGCACCGGCAGCCGGCTTGTTTCGGATGGCGGCTTTTCTTGTATTTGGTGACTGGCAATGAACCGACGAACCATGTCGTCGGCATCGTCTTGGGTGGCGGTTGCATAGTCGGGAGGTGGTGCGAGCTCCGTCTGGGCATCGTCAAGCTGCCACGCTGCCTCGTCCAACTCGGTAGAGGCTTCTTCACTGGCATCTTGGTCGCTGTCAGATGAAATGGGTTCCTCTTGGGATATTGGTTTGCTTCCCCCGCCGCTGGCGACTGCCGACCCCGAGGTGATGACATTGCCGGCTCGGGAGCTCTCGCCAACCTCGCTCTGCGTCCCTGCTGCTGTGGCCGCGGCCTTCTTCTTCTCGTCTTTTTTTTCTTTGTGGTGGTGAATGCTCTCCGAGGCGAAACCGATGCCGCCGGCCACAGCTCTCACGAGGCCACTTATCGGACCTCTGCGTCGCCCAATTCCTCCAGCGCCAGACGCGGCTTCGTCAGATCCATGGCGGCCAGTATTGCCTGTGCCTGAGACGTTATTGTCACGATAAGTCGACATTGATTCAAGACGGGGGAGCTACGGACGCAAGGAAACGGGGTGTCAAGATGAGTTGGCTGTTCTCTAGAAAACGGGCCTGGCAATTGAAGCATCTTGGAGGGGTATGAGCTCCCCAGCAAGAGTAGGGTTGCGTAAGATTTGTCCCGCATGCGACGCTATCGAACTTTGAGGATTCAGAGCGGCTGCTGATAGCTCCTGGGGGCGTTTGTGTAGTTTTGTCATTGGCCCGATGGAATGGGTTGCTGGTTTTGGCATCCGTCACACCCGCATCGTGGTATGCGGGGGATCGACGGCAATATGGAATTTCATGTGGAGTTTACACGTTGGAAAGATTCTACTTGAAAGCCTGGTCATTTGCTGTGCGGAACATGTTGCTCGATAACTGGGGCTTAAAAATTGCGATTCTGGCAGTTGACATACTACGGCAACGATTAAACTACAAGGAATACTTGACAGAAGAAAAGCGAAATTAAAGGCAGTTGGAGAACCCTAACCCTACCATCCGCTACGATTCCAATCATGGAGCAACCTCTTCGTGATGGTGCCGATAAGCGCCGACGTAAGGACTCCAAAACACACCCATGGGGTCCCAGGACTTTTTCAAGTGGTGAAGCTCCATGATTCTCTCGCCCGTAAAGATATCCTTTAAAGGCTCCTTATATCGCATTGTATTCGGGATCGTCCTCGGCGTTGCGCCATCCTCGCTGCGACAAACGTGCAGCACATCATCCGCATACGGCAGCAGCTTCTCAAAGGAAGACTGCGTAGTGCACCAAGTCACCACGACCAGAAAGAAGCCGCGATCCCGCGCCTCAAGAAACATGTTCTTCCCCGGGTCCGAGTTCCCCTTGGCCTCCAGGACGGCCGGGTTAAAGGATTGGAGGAAGACGAGGGATCTGTGGGCATCCGGCAGCTCGTCGGTAATGGCGAGCCATTTGGCAAAGCTCGAGGTGATCATTTTGGCATTGATTTTTCCCAGTCGGGCGCCGCATGCCGATTTCAACCCCCCATGAACATTCAGAGGCTCTAGCGCGTCATTCAAATGGCTGGCATCGATCATCTTGGAGTCTACCTGAACGGCGACGTTGTTGAGGTCCGACGCGAACAAGACAGAAGCGGCTTTTTCGGCATCACTCGCCGGACCAAAATACTTGACGGAAAGAACAACGGTGGGACTTCCGGCCAGGGGCGTCACAGGAGGCGCCCGTTGGAAGACGAGCTGGGGGTAAAGAGGGCCGGGGACAGGAAGCAACGCCAGATAAGCCTCGACGACATGTGCCAACGCGGAAGACGGGAAGACCATGACCCGTCTCCAGATCTTGTTGTCTGTGAGCTGGAGACCTGCGAGGGGATATACCTTCATCGTGGCCGATACGACAACTCCATGCCCTTGGCCGGCACCACACAGCGCATGGAAGAGCGTTGCCTTGCCGCCTGTAGATTGTGCGTCGACTTCAATGACCTCCTCGTTGGCCGTGACCAACCGAAAGGATACCGCGTTGTCGACCATGTATCCGTGTAGTCCGGCGTGAGAATTGTGTCCCCCGCCCAACAATGATCCGACAACACCGACGGCATTCGAGTCGCTCAGGGGTGTGTAGAGGCCATTCTCGGTGAGACACTTGAGAAGCCGGCCGGTCGTGACACCACCCCCGACTCTCACTACGCCAGCATCTTTATCGACGTCTATGGACTGGAATAACTTCATGTCCATGTATAGTGTAGACGAGTCGACGGGGACAAAGGTGGCGTGGCCGCCGCCGCCAACTACAATGGTCAGGTGCTTGCTCTTGGCGAGACGGATCGCAGAAATGACATCCTGCTCTGACCCCGGTATGCTGACAGATGCTGGTTTTGACACGTGGAGGTCGGACCACCTCGATATGACGGCCGCGGTCGCATCTACATTCAGATTTTGCGTGGTCTGGTTCTCGGCGGACGGCGCCGGCTTTGGTTCAGCTGCTGCCATGTCGGTCCGCCGTATTTATCGAATCACTGAACCGAGTAGCAGAGGCATCTACAGTGGTTGCACAGGCTATCAAAAGAAAGTCGCGACGCCTGACGTCTTTTTATAATCTGATAGCTCTCATCGAGCATGCAAGCTTACTGTGGCGTTGGTGCAGCTCCCTCCACGGTACACACGTATCGTGATATAACGTTTAGTGGCGTACTGAGCTAGTAGACTGTCGATAGTGGGCGTTGCACCTTTGTGATACTCGCTGCGTTCTGGGCCTATGAGCAGATGCCCCGGCCGTTGGAGGCTCTACCTGTGTGAGATGTCCATGGTGCGAGGCGTTTGGGCGAGAATCGCAGCCGCCACGGTTGATCATTGCCGTCAAGGTCTGGACCAGCCTGACTGTGACGCGCCTCTTGGGCTAGTATAACGATCAATATTCTAGATCCGTCGATTCCAGCCGCGTATCACGTAGAAAATTAGCGCCAACTGTTCGACGCCGGCTTCTCTGTGCGCAGCTTGTCGGCAGAGGTTCTGAAATGACAGCGAAAGAGATTTTAGGATATCGCTCATAGCAAACTTACGCTGGTTGGCTTTATTGTTACGTGTATTCTTTCAAGTTCCAAGTCTTAGGCTCTGATACGTGAGTCAGTATGACACGTCCGGGTTATATGCATAAGCTTGGCAGGAGATGGCGCGTCAATGAGTTTACCCTGGCAAAATATGCATGTGGGTATTACGAGGTATTGACGTTTCAAATAAGTCAGGTCAATGCTATTTGACACGTTAGGCATTATGCGCTTGGCAGTCGGGCGAGCTGGACGTCAAGCATCTCACATCCAACTGCCCGAGGCCCCAAAACACCAGACCAGACTCGACCTTTCCCAATGCTGCACGTACCTGCAGGCGGTTGATCCCCAGAACAAAACCAAGCTACCAGACGCTTTATTGCTAATGTTGTTTAATACGTCTGGCGGACTCTAGGTAGTAAAGGCTCCAAGCCTCCAAAGCATTAACCGTTTAGGCCACAAGGGTCCGGCGTACCTCGGGGCATTGTCTTGTCTCATTTCCTTGAGACCGCCAATTTACATGACTCGGCGTGCTTATCGCGGTTTATGCATTATGCATATTGAGTAATCCGCTACTCTGAACCTAGCCTAATATTATAATAAGCCTCTTGTATTAAATATACCTACTAGTTATAATATACTTAACTTTGTAATATGATTAGCTCGTATTTATTTTGTACTTAGCATATATAACTGCTTTTAAGTAAATAATTATAATATATTATTATACTATTAAGAGTAGGTATTTTAGTAGTAGAATTTATTATATTAAATCTTGTCTAGCTAGCTTTTAATTTAATATAAAATTTATTCTTGCACCTTATTTTATTCCTTTAAGTATTATTTCTTATATATAATACTAATAGACTTGCTTATTATAATCTAAATATATAGTAAGTAGTACTTTAAAGCTGCTAACAGGTTAGCCGATATATGACTCGTGAAGTAATAGTATAGCTAGCATGCCCTGTTAATTATAAATTATGCGCGTGCGTACACGACTCAAATTAGTACTTAAAGTGGGCTGGTATACGAAATAAATATAATAGCATGAAAACTTTATTTTGCCAAGTCGTCTTATACTATAAAAATTTATGCAAAATACTAACTTAATATAGCGAATATACTTACAAAAGGTAAACTATATTTATAATAAGCGAACTTACATAATATAATATAAAGTTTAATTTCTATAAATACTACCTAGTATTCCTGTTTAGCTCTACTTAAGACTACTATTATTTACTCACAAAAACCGTTTCAAATTATCTCAAGTTATACAACTCTTATTATTTGCTCTTTTATCATGAAGCTTCAAGCTACAATCCTGTCGGTACTTGCGGTACTTGGAAGAAGTGCTGTAGCTATTCAGACTTCAAAGACCGGAGATAAATCGTTGGGTACTCCTGAGCATCTTATTAAGCTTGTAAGCTTTGAGGCAATCGTATTGTAAGACATTATACTAATTAATTTATAGACATTAGATCACTTCTTAGACGTATATCAGGCTTCGGATATAGACTGCAATAATGCTTTGGTAAAAGAAGCCCGAAATAAATTACTAGACTTTTATTTACTAATATAAATAGGTTGATCAAGATATAGTAAGAGACTAAAATTATACTACTAGACTTTTACATGCTAATATTAGCAAAAAGATACGTTGTAAAATTACTCTTGGGGTAAGTAAAATATAAGTATAATTTAAAAACTATAAATTCTAATATATATTTATAGGCACCAGGAACACGAGGAAAAGAGGACCTTAGAAAAACTTGCGAAGAACTTGGACCTGTAAGTATAATATTTCTCTAAATTATCAGTACTAATATATATTATAGTGCCGTACCTGTGATATTGGCCCTGTACCTTATTCAGCGGGGGAAGTAGTACGTAACTTTACTATATATCGACTAAAGCCTACATGTAGGTTCTAATCGACTTTAGACCTCGGTAACCTGCGGTCGTGGACGAGAAATAAAGGGCCCGTCGATCGAAGAAACCCTGACTAAGGCGATAAACCAAACGTGCAGAATATCTGGCATTAGGCCAGACCAATGCCAAGAGTTCAGGGATGAATGCACTCAATCATTTTCCAATAACGGCGAAGTGCCCGACCCAGCCACTGTATATAGATGTGTTCAAACGAAGGCTGAGCAAACATCAAGTAAGTATATATAGCAAAAGGTTGAGAGATTTATTACTAACACTTAGCAGGTGAACCAATTTGGACTTGAAAAGTAGTAGTAAGTATTACTATTATGTGACAGCAAATGCTTACACAGAATTCGTGGAGTAGAGTTTAGTTCTCTACGCGTTATGCTAGTATATAGCAATAAATGCTTATACAAAAAAACTCAGAATAACTTTTCATTCTTCGATGGTTATACTATATAGTATATATATAAGAGTATTACTCTCCTAGATAGTTTCTCTTATAAATGCCATCGCCTTTTTTGCTCCTTTTTTTATACTTATAACTTATCCAACCCTTTAATAGACCTCGTGCAAGCTTCAAATGATGGCGATGCCGTCGGCCAAGAGTTTCCGGATTGGCACCCTGAACGTGGAATTCAACGCCGTAACCTCCATGCTGGACGACGTATTCGGCCAAGACGTACGCTTCAGAAAAAGCATCTTGACGTGCGGTCGCATAAGTGCTCACAATGTCGTCGTTGTGCCTCTGCCGTCGGGATCAACCGGTACCATGTCGGCTTCCACAGAGCTCAACCAAATGAAGAGCAAGTTCTCCAGCATCAAGTTTGACGCATTAATGGTTGGAATTGGCGGCGGCGCGCCTGGCACGAAACGTGACGTTGGACTTGGCGACACTGCCGTCAGCGAGCCTGACGCCAGGTTCGGCGGCGTGGTGCAATATGATTTTGGAAAAATTATCCACCACGGACAGTTTGTGCTACACGGCGGCACCTTGAACAAGCCCCCGAGAGCTCTGTTGAGCGCCATGCTTAGACTGAAGGCGAAAGAAGCAAATGGCGAATCCGGCCTCATGGAGCATGTCAAGGCCATAATGTGACAGTCCTGGGAGATTTGAGGATCCAAGTCCTGCCGCCGATCAATGTCTTATATGAGGCGGCGTATAATCATCCGCAGGGGCAGGACACTTGCGAACAGTGTGATACGACCATGGCAATTAAGCGAGAGCCTCGGCTAGGGGCTGTGCCTGTTGTACGCCACGGACTGATTGCATCTGGAGACTAGGTAATGAGGGATGGTACAACTCGCGATAGGTGGCGGGATGAATTGGGTATCATTTGTTTGAGATGGAGGCTGCGGGACTAATGGATAGTCTCGGATCCCTTGTGATTAGGTTCATTTGTGATTACTCTGATTCGCACAAGAATAAGGCATGGCAGGCTCTTGCGGCTGGAGGGCAGCTGCGTATGCTAAAGCCTTGCTCCATGTTCCTCCCCCAAAAAAATAGTTGAGTGAAACAAGAGAGCAACTCGTAGGTTGTTAGTCTTACATCTAACCTGTTTATTAGCACCGACAGAGGACGAAGTAAACAGTGCCTACCGGTGGGTTTCCAAACACCCCGAGCTAGCAATCCATCAAGACAGCGTCAAAGACAGAGCAGCAGGGATGAAAGAATGGATTTTCCACATAGGCGAATTTGAGCACTGGCTCGATTCCCCTGGAAATTCCTTCTTGTGGATCAAAGGAATACGGAAGTCCAACCACCTTTGTCCTCTCGAGTCAGTAAGACTAATCATTGTATACATGGAAGCCGGCGCGGGCAAATCGATCCTCGCGCAAGCGCCAAATAACCACGCCTCGACTCCATCATGCACAACTATTTACTACATCTGGGCTAGTCCCACCATAATCGACAAAATGCAACACTCGTGCTTCCTGACGTAGACCCGGAAAATTGCAGCTGCCTTCTTCTACTGTGTCTTTAACAACGAGAAACCAAGGAATACACGAGCAATTTTGGGAAGCTTGGCGTCTCAGATTTTCCAGCAGAGCCCAGCCGCTTCTCAATCCATAGTTGATCACCAACGGGCAAAGCTTGGAACTAACATACATTCGCAGTTGGTACCGCCCGATGAAGACGCCCTTGTAAAGATAATAATGAGAAGATTCCATGCCCTTGCTCCCATCATCCTGATAATTGATGCCCTCGATGAATGCCCTGGCAAGGGTTCTCAATGTGTGCAGATGGAAATCACAAGCAAGAGGCTTTCCCTGTACCACAACACGGAGGGCAGCATGAAAATTCTTGTGACCAGCAGAGATGATTATATTCTCAGACACAAATTTCAGTGTTTGCCATCCATGTGGCTTGTAGATTATACACACTAGGACGTGGAGTTGGTTGTTGACGGCTATATAGTCGAGCAAAAGGAGTTGACGACGCGACGTATATCGATGAAATGCTGTTGAGGGTGCGAGATGCAATACCAGATATGGGGAGCACCATATAAGTAAAGAGAACCTTTTTAGCCCAGGATTTTAAAAGTAGATTGGCACCAGAGTAACAAGAGCAAATCTAGTTTTGTTTCTGCTTGCCACATTTCAGCTCAACATGATAGGACGTTGCCAATACAACGATGACGTTGAAGATACCCTGCAGGTACTTCCAAGTAGTCTACTTGAAGTTTATGATCACATCCTTTCCAAGATGGAGTTTTGAGCAACGTCTCCAGAAAACCCCCGGGATGCTGCATAGAGCGTGAAGAGTGCTCGAGTGGTTGGTTGCCGCGAGGTATCCCCTCACGTTAAGGGAGCTTTCTCACGCTGTATCTCTAGAGCCAAATCATGCAGAACCCAGTCTTGGAGGGATAGTTAATGAAGACTTGCTAACCGAACACTGTGGAGAGTTGATACACATCAACCAGGAAACCAAGGAGGCTATGTTGTGTCATTTTTCAGTCCGGGAATACCTCACTTGGAGAGATTACACGAACCTGCAAAGAGCCCACCATGGTAGCGCTTTAGGCTGTCTCACCCGTCTCTTGTTCAATGCTTTCAAAGAGCCTTACGACGGCATAACTGAGCTGGCCCGTCGCCGGGAAGCCTACCTGCTCCTTGCGTATACAACCTTGTCCGTAGGAGACCATTGCAAAGAGCTGCAAGAATGCGGCCAAGCCCTCTTGTCGCACCTCGATCGACTTCTTCTCGCCGAGCCGTCTATTTCATGTATCCGGGGCACGGGCTGGCGGCGCGGATCAACGGTTGGACAGATCGAGCCACAATTGCCGTTAGTTGTCCACCTATTGACGACGAATACTGCAACGTATTTGACGAGTGTTGCAAGTTTCGCAGATGGGTACCAAGGGATAATGAGCCGCAGCCAAGTGATGAGGACGGCCGAGAGCTCGCGTTCATGTGTCTAGCAGCACAGAAGCGAGACTTGGCTTCTTCCCGGTCGAGTTACCAGTCGTGGATGCTGCTCTATCGCATTCTAGCGCCTAAGCAAGGATTACCACGGCAATATCCCGCCGCTGTACCTTGCCGCTCTTTTTGGTTGACACAAGGGAGTTGAATGGTATCTTGAGCAGGCGCCGGGGCGCTTGACGACGAGCGACTTGAACCATGCGCTTGGAGGCGCGGCCATCAGCGGCTCATTTGAGCTTGTTGACAAGCCGATCCAAGCAGGCGCCGAGGTACATGCGCATCTGTCACAAATTGGCAGTGCGATGCGAAGTGCCGCCTACTGCGCCAACCTTGGGGCCGTGGATGCGCTTTTCCGTCACGGAGCGCGGGCCGACGAGCCAGGCGATATATATCGGCCGGGGGGACTGCGGGAAGGCGCTCGAGTCGGCAGTGATTTCCGGCAATCAGCAAGTCGTTGAGCTGCTTGTTTGAAACGGAGTTGATGTCCATCGCGGCACGCTATGGCACGGATCGCCACTTACGGTCTCCCTTCAGCAATCTGAATACACGCCTCGTCGAGTACCTCTTGAGACAGGGCGCCGACCCGGCCGTATTCCGTGGTGACGAAATTAGCTCCGTCTACAGCGTCGCTTTTCTCCCTAAATCTTTGGAAACATGCCGCGTTCTCAGCTTGTTCCTAGAAGCCAAAACGGGCTGTCGAGGCGTCAATCTGAACCCCTTTCCATACGGCAGTCCGCTTCAGGTAGCCTGCTATGTCAATCGCCAGGAGCACGCTCGCATCTTGCTGTCCAAAGGCGCCGAAGTCAATGCTACATCCGGTCAGCTTGGCGATGCGATGCAGTCGGCCTCGAGACTCGGACACGGGGGACTTGTGACGGATCTGCTGCAACGTGGCGGAGATGCCGACTCCGGGCAAGACTCCTGGCCGAGAGCAACGTAGGCTTCCGGATCTCGTTTCACGGCAGAATTGCCTTTTTTGAGGCGGCCGGGGTTTATTCGAGTACTGGTACCATGAAGACGCCCGACACCGCGACGACAGGTTCCCAGGTTTTGCCTTCCAAGCCCCTGCCCTGCAGGCCGCCGACCGATAGCGGACTGACAATTGGAACCGGATTCTGCTTCTTCTTGGAAATGAACCGACCCATCAACAGGGCCTCTATGGGAACCCGCTTCAGTTCGCCTCGTTGCTGGGCGCGAGCGACGATGTGCGCGGTCTTCTAGACGGGTGCCGGGTCGATTTTCCCGCTCGTGGGGTTATTTGGCATCGATGGGGACATGCCTTGCCGAGAGAAACGAGGTGGCATCCTACGAGACGTTTTCCACCCGAAATGCCGTGGGTTGTGGCCTTGACTGGCCGCATGCTCGTCTTTACTTGACCAAGAACGGTCAACAGCAGCGTGAGTCATTCTCATTTCATGGTGGCACCGAGCCCATGTAAGTTCTGACACACGCCCTTTCATCTAGATCCGGAAATCGAGGTCCCGGCTGAACACCGAATGTTCCCTGCTGTAGGCATGTGGTACTGTGGGCAGGGTCAACTTTGAGGCGTTGACGTTTAGTTACAAAGGACTGCTGGCCTGACTGCTTATTCATTTATAGCATTGATACATGTGTCACACCGTTCTTGGCCACGATGCGCAAGCTAGACTGACGATGTGTTAGTTTCTTGTCATGATCCCCCCCAACAGTCAGAAGAGTCCACGTACCTCGATGGGTCTAGTAGCAATGGCAGCCTCGCAGCCTTGCTTCCCAAGTCCTTGTTTCTTTGTTTAGGCAATAATGGCTTGAGCGTAGCGGTTTTCAGAAGCTTTCTGACCGGTGAGGTTGCCGCGTGAAGGAGGAGCATTACCGCCGGCGTTGGACTCGCCAGTGACTATGTTAGACGTCGGCTAGACGGGCTGGATTTGGTGTATTGCAGCTGTGAGAATAATGCTGCTTACATGCAATTGAGTATCCTGGATGTTTTGAGGGATACAGAAATCATCGCTGTCAAGTTGAGCCGTGAGTGTGACTTCGTCCGTCCCTGTGGCAAAGATATTCACTTCATGCAATGGCGCTGGGATGCCCCTGTCAGACTCTCCTGTGTCGACATCAATGACAAACCTATCCAATAAGCAATATCCAAGACCGGCCACGTCTTGTCTTCGCCCTCAATTTTAGCTCTTAGAAATCGTTGCTGCATCGCAACTTCGGACAAGTACGCTGCCGATAATTTATCCGGTGCATGGCGAGAGATGGGCTCGACTATAGATATCGGGCAGATTGTTAAACCTCGAGTCTTATATTCTGAAACCAGATAAAGAAGACTGATCTGATCTCCCTTTTCCTTTCCCCTTTCTGTTTGAGATAATCGAGTCGGCGTTCGAGGGGCTGTCCGTGCTGCCTACTCGAGCATCAGCCTATTAGCTTCTTCATTCGACAGCAATCCAGTCGAAGTGTGTTGCATATGGTGATTACCTACCCCAGGGATTATTTCAATTTGACTTCACGTGTAGCTAGCTGAAGATGGTGTGTCGTCTTGGGGTGCGCCAACCAAACCACTCCGGCGTAGTTGCTAACCGTTAAAGACAAATCCGAAACCAGGGCATAAGAGGAGAGCTGCGGCTGAGAAGACATTACTTCTTCGGAATGCCGATGCTGAGCTGGAGGCATCTACGGTGACAAATCAGCTAACATACGATCGTAGGCATCTACCTTTCAAAAAGGAAGATACTGATACCTCCGACGGTGTGCGGCTCAACTCTCCTCACACGTTGATGAAACTTCCCCTCATATTCCAGGTGACTCTTGACCATCGTTTCAGTAGATTCCCATCTGCGATTAAAATGTTGGGTCTCTTGCGTGGATAGGCAATTAGAAGGCTATCGCCACGATAACCTCCCCGGTGCCATATGATTTATTCTATATTCACGTAGCTCAAAGCTGAAGTCGTGTCCGAGTCCAAGGTCGTCTCACACCACTATGTGGCGGTAAGCACTTGTGACCAGGGCTTAGAGAGGGCTGGAAGCAATAGCTCAATTCGTCTAATAACACCGGACTCTTCTGGTATTGAAGGTCCTTGGTTTTCATAAAGCCTTGGCACTAAAGAGGTCTACTTATACAAGCAGCGGTAAGCCTCTATGAGGTTCTCAACCATAGGTCTCGTGACCCATGGCGTAACTATCGTTAATCGTGTGATGGCACTGTACTTTGACTTGTCGCCAACTCAAACTAGATAAAGAGAGAATATGGCAGGGTTTGTAATTGGCTTCATTTTTCTCTTTTGGACGTCAGCTCCGAAGGGCATCCGCCTGGTCGGTTGATAATATACTGGTTTGCACGCTTACATGCTGTCAGTCTCGAGTAATCGGTTTCCACCCAAACCAAAGGCCTTATATTTCTCAGTGTAGGTACATGTATACCAGACACGAATTTCCTTCAACGTCTGGCTTGCTGTCCACTTTTCCTACCTCTCTTAAAACATCGAAGATGTTTGCCTCTGGTCCCTTCGTTCGTAGCCAGCTCGAGTGGCGTTGAACCCTCTGTGCCCCTGATTTTCAGTGTTGCGCCGTACTTTGCCAGCAGTTCCGCTATTTTCCACTCCGTTTTCTTTACCGCAAGGTGTATTGCAGCTCTGCCTTTGGACTGCGCGTTAACATCTACCCCATGCCTCCCAAGCAGATCCACGACCGTCCAGGCGTCGTATTCGACCGCCTCGTGTAACACACTCTTTCCTCCTTCCATTGCGTTGATGTCTGCTCCCGCCTCAATAAATATTCTCGCTTTGGGTGCAGATGTATATGTCGCCGCCCAATGCAGCGCCTGTGACAAATGCCTCCGCTCAACGTCTCTTTGCGCTAACAAACATTTCCGCACGCATCAACTTGCTGCAGCTCTTTCCGTAACGCTGAACTACCAACTTCAGCTCCAGCCTTGATCAATTTCTTGATGGTATACTGATCCTGCTAAGTTACTGCCAGCATGAAGGCTTTTTGACCGTTGGGTGTTTTGACGTCCACATCTTGGTCCACCAGAAGCAGCGGAATGTCCGTTCTGTTATTATCCACGGCCAGCCCAAGTGCTCTCTGCCCGTTTTGTGTTGTAACTTCCAGGACGTTATCAACTAATTTTTAAAGTATATCCGTGCTTTCTCTGTCAATAGTCCACTCCAACGTTCTCTCCCCCATGGATGTATTATAATCCAAACTGCCGTTCAGCAGTAAAAGTTAAAGTATACCCGAGTTTCCACTGTTTATAGCCAATAACATGGCATTTCCTCTGTTCTTTTTCCATCCATGCACGTTCCGGTTAACTCGAAGTTATACTTTGTTTCGGCGATTATTCATCACCGCCCACTGCAGTGTTGTCCGTTTTGCCTGCTCATTCAGAGCTGCCTGACCACAACCTTCACATATGTCGACCTTTGCGCTATTCGCCAGTAGTAAACCAATAGCCTCAACACCTGAATTCTCGGTCCATGAGGCGTAATACAGCGCCGTTTTTGCGTATACGTCTTGTATCTTGACACTTGCCAGTCACTAGCAACCGTTCGGTATTATCTAGAACCATGCGTCATCATTCAGCACCCTTTTTCGCAAAGTTTCGGAGAGCGTAGGACACTTGTGCACAAAGTTCCCGATTCTCCATAATAGATTATTTAAGTTATTGTGTATTTTAGTTGACTGATTTGGAGCATGCACTCGCCGAAACTAATACATTTGCGGCATCTATAACTGACTTGGCTACTCGTTTCAGAATAAGACAATCGAATAATACCAAGAAGAATGGCTAATTAGATAGTGGTGAAAAAATAATTTTATCCGAGCTTATTGGGTGATATAATGGGCCGTTGCGCCGGCCAGACCTTCGTCGTTGGTGGAGTTGTATAATTTAGGTCTTCTATTTTGACCTTTAATTTTGACCT
>NW_011942226.1:391165-393804 GCF_000187425.2 Metarhizium robertsii ARSEF 23
GCAAGGAAATGGCACCTTCGACTCGGCCATCCAGGCCCAAAAGTACTCGAACATCTCGTAAACTGCTCAACGGGAGCAAGGATTAAGGGCTTGACCACCGTTGAGTGTGATCACTGTGGCGTATCCAAGGCAAGACGACAAGTCAGTCGCAAGCCACGAGATACAGAAAACGCAGCAGGACTTCGATTAGCTGTAGACTTCCACGATCTCGAAGAAGACCACGAAGGACGAGACTCCGTGATGTTCATCACAGATCGCTGGTCTGGCTACGTCTGGGATTTCTACCTGACTGACCGCAAAGCGGACACAATAAGGACAGCGCTTGAAATCTTATTCGGCATTCTCGAACGACGCTATCAAATTACGCCTCGCGTAATTGAATGCGATAACGAAATCTATGAAAAGAGACATCAACTGCGCTCCTGGCTAGAATCTCTCTCCATTCTGATCGAGCCCTCAGCGAAATACACTCCAGCTCAGAACGGAGGTGCTGAACGCTCGGGGGGTGTATTGGAGATAAAAGCGCGCGCAATGAGAATAGGAGCCGGATTACCCAACTACCTATGGGTTGAGATTTTCAAAGCTGCTGTCTACCTGTATAATCGAACGCCAAAGTACATCCTTCGATGGGAATCACCATACAGTCGGTTCTTTACCTTCCTCGCGAATCGCGACGGCATTGCCGACCGACATTACAAACCAGACTTACGACATCTCCGTGTATATGGCTGCAAAGCGTTTGCGATGACCAAGGACGCAATGGCCAAGAGAAAACGCCGACAGAAACTAAATCCAAGAGCCTGGATTGGCTACCTCGTAGGTTACCAGTCGACCAACATATACCGAATCTGGAACCCATGGCTTGGTGAAGTTATATCGACGAGAGATGTGATATTTAATGAAGATGAGTATTTCCATGGAGATCTTGAACAACTGAAAGATGATATCCGTGAGCTAAATCGTGAGGAGTTAATCAACCTCCTCCAAGAAATTAAAGAACCAGACCAAACAGAGGAAACCTCGCAAGTGGAATCCCAAGGAGAAGATGATCTTGTGTTTGGCATGGACGATAGATGGGATTTGAGTATGCACCACGGAGTTGATGATCAGACTGAGGACCACCCGAACGTTCGAGTGGCACCGTCTGTAACCGAGGATCCCCATCAGGTGCCATATGCACTGGGGTCTGGAGAGAGTCATCCCAACTGCATAGATACGGAATTGGGTGTAACTGGTCGCATAGATGCGATACCAGGGACACATGATCTCCTAAGAGAAAATCCCAACATCTCACCCAAAGGAGGGACTCCACCACGGCAGGATGCGAACGGTTGGGAGACGTCCCCTCCTAGTATGCTACCTGATACTCGCACGAAGGCAAATGCTGATGTGCAATTCCAACCATATCCAACGCCATCACTGACAGAATATACTCCGGCTGCTCTTATGGCAGCCCGCTTCCAGGGGTCAAATATGAACCCACAAGCACAGTACCAGGGTGATGATTGTGACCCTGCAGGGATTGAACTACAATCAATCATCCCAACAGAAAACCAACAAACACTCAACACAAACTCAAATATTGAGACGTGGAAAGCTGCTTTCGCCGCTGGTCGACATGCCGCACCCATCGGCAAGATCAACGAAAAGCAGATTGACCGAGCTAAGTTCCTCCGCATCCTGTCCCAGCCAAAGAGCTTAGATCGTTCACAACTTCCAGCGCCTCCAAGATCACATGGAGACCTTGCAACCCATCTGATGGGGACACTGTTCAATGAAGCTGAACGCATCCATTTGAATAGTCATAAAGAGATGCAGTCCTGGATTGAAATATCCAGGTCGGACCAATCAGTAAGGAACCAACAGGTACTTGATTGCATGTGGGTATATACCTACAAGTTCGATAAACATGGACGCTTTCAGAAATGCAAGGCCCGTTTAGTGGTTCGAGGAGACCAGCAGGCGAAATCGATACATGAGGACACGTATGCCTCCACGCTGGCTGGACGTTCATTCAGAATCCTCATGGCCGTCGCAGCACGGTTCGATCTCGACCTAGTACAATACGATGCAGTCAACGCCTTCGTCAACGCCAAAATGGACAGAGAAATATACATGAGAATGCCTCCGGGACATCGAAAACCTGGAAGAATAGTAAAGCTCCAGAGAGCATTATACGGATTAAGATGCTCACCCTTGTTGTGGCAGAGAGAACTAACAAGAACCCTCGAAAAGCTCGGATTTGAGAAGGTTCTACATGAACCCTGCTGTATGATGAAGAATGGCATCATGATATTCTTTTATGTTGACGACATTGTCCTGGCATATCAAAAAGGCAAGGAAAACGAAGTGAAACATCTAACAGAACAACTACAACGAAAATATCAACTCACTGGAGGGAGCGCCTTGCAATGGTTCCTAGGAATGGAAATAATCCGCGATAGAGAGAAGGGACTGATCTGGCTCTCCCAGTCTGCATATATAGACAAGATTGCGAAGTTGGCAACGCCAAGTCCAGACCGGTCGCCAACCGTGCCTATGTCTGGGCCTGAGCTACTACCATATGAAGACAGAGCATCACTGGCATCAATTCGCAGATACCAGAAGAAGATAGGGTCAATCCTGTACGCGGCGGTAGT
>NW_011942226.1:393904-404509 GCF_000187425.2 Metarhizium robertsii ARSEF 23
CTGGGATATTGTGGGCGTCAGTGATACCGTTTCCCCTTCGCGGCGTCGTGAACGATGGTCGCGCTGGATAGCGGCCAGCTTGACCCTCGCCTTAGCCGTGGAAGGGTCATCTTGGGAGTCTTTCCCACTCTTGTGGTATCTAGTTGCCAAGTAAGCGTGATCCATACTCGCTGCACTGCTTCGGGTGGTGGCTGCATCAGACGGCGAGACGATCGGATGGGTTGTCTGATGCAAGGGAGGTGAGGGAGCCAGTGCCCGGAATAGCCCTGAACTTTGTTGGGTTGGCGGCAATGGCGTCCCCAGAACTATACGTGGTTGGTTCATCGAGTCCTCGAATGAAGACCTCCTCACTGTGTGGCGTCCTCGTAAACTATTTGAAGATGAAGGCCGGGTTTCAGATATTTTCTGCCTAGGCGATAAGCCAGCTTCTTGGTCAGTTCTCTTCGCAGGTCGGTCGGGCGAGGAAGGACGGACCGCGACGCCCCTCAGTGTCTGGGTCACGCTTTTGGACCTGGAGTACTGCAGACTTCCTTTTGCTGACGAAATCACCTGCTGGTCTGGCCTCGCCGCAACGGGCGCAGACAATGGAAATCATGTCCATGTCCATGATAGAGCTCCCGGGAAATAGATTCAGGGCCCATTACCTAATCTAACGAAGAGAAGACGCATAGAAGCGCTGAAACGGAGGAACTGGTGATGATTCAGCTCAATGTGATGATGTAAACAGAGGATGCCTTTTGAGTAAACAAACGGGCAGGCTGCCAGCCGCAGCGGGCAAGTGTTGACAGCTGGCGAAGCGCCATGGCCCACCTTTTTGATGCCATCATCCAATTGCCGATGGATTTGCGACTGCCAATGCCTTGAGGAACGAAAGGTCTCTATGCTCTACCCCGTCAAGACTTTTCACGTGATCTTTCCTCTCTCGACCAATCAGATTAGCGCCGCCCTTAGTGCTCCGAAATCTTGATGAGTCGCTATGGGTCCTCTCGCACTTCTTCTTCCCCTTGCCTTGCCGCCAGAAACTCGCATTTCCGGGTACTGGGGAGGCCGAGTCGCTAGAGTCGTCCATCCTTATACGCTTGGTCCCGCTATATTTTAGCTTAGACCAAATACCGAGCACAGGCCCAGGGGCTACAGCATAAATACCATTGCCAGCCTCAGTGCCAACGTCAGTGTCTAGGGTCAGCAACTATTTTTCGCCGCAACCTTCCTACGGTATACCTATTGTATATATATACATATATATATAAACTGGGCTAGTTAAGCTTATATTTAGTTAATATCGCATGTTGCTGGGATACCCGTCCCGCCAGGCCGGGGCGGACGGGCCGAGCCACCAATCGGGCTGGCGACTGCGCAACTGACTAATCACTTCCGAGGGTGCTTCCTCATTGGTGCATCTAGCTAATTCTCCGTTTATTCTGTCCAACCCCAGCATTCTGCCTCCTTATTGTCGTCTCACTCAGCACTTCCAGCTCTTGCTCCGCAGCGACCATGTTGTCCAGCACTTTATTGCCTATGAAATCCTTCTCTCGTGCCTTGGACAGAAGCATTATGCCCTTTAGCGACCGGCTCCGTGACAGCTGCACGTACAAGCTGTACGGGTCGCACTGTGCCGGAACAGCCTTTCCGTCGATATTCGTCGTCCGAGTCCCCTGCAATTCCAGTGCCACCTGGTCTAACGTCCTACTTTGCACCTTATAATCGGTGCATGCGAACGCGGCTGCGCAGGGTAATCCCCGACGAGTAACGTCGCATTGTTGCCATGGTCGTTTGCTCTGACACTCTATCTTTGTGCTGATGGGTGCAAGAAGGACGGTTCCGGTTGGCATGCGGCCGGGGGGCCAAAGTGGAGGGTGGTATCACGGGAAATGCGATAGCCTGGGTACTTCTTGTCCAGAATGACATCTAATGCCACATATCTCGATCCGTTGACCACTTTCAGGCCTTGATGGGTGTTCTGGTTCACGACGACAGCCATGCCAGGGACGAACATGAAGATCGCAGGAACCGGTATCGCACTGTCGTCACCGTAGCCCATCATCATGAGAGCCTCCTCCTCTGTAGGTTGCCCATCTTTCCACTTGTGCTCGGAAATGAAGATTCGCATCGGTGCCTGCCGTTGCTTCTGAAAAGACAACACAGCCTCGACGTTCAAATTCCATCGGTTCTTGTTCAGCGGCGTTACTACTGTAATGCCCGACTCCCACGGGATCCGTCTGCCTTCCTGATAACACGTCCTGTTCAAGAGATCCACATCGGTCTGGTCTTGTATGCCTTCCCGGATCCGCGTTAGCAGCCCGCGCAGCCGTGGATCCCCAGCAGCACGGACTTGTTCATTCAACATAACTACGGTGGTAAACTTCTTCCACAGAGCATGCGCCTTGTCGTGCTGGTATCTCTGTTCCATCCTGAACGTTCTCTCTTCGTCCCACGGAATGGCAGCGCTTGGCAGGAGAATCGACCTCTCTTGAACGGGGCGGAACTGGTGGAAGTCGCCGCAGAAGACAACAATGGGAATCCCGCCAAAGTCTTCCGTGCACCCCCGAAGCTTGCACAGCTGCTCGTTCGCGGCGTGTAACGTCCGCGCACCAAGCATGCTGACCTCGTCAACGATCAGCAGCCATTTCTCCTGCCAGTCCATCCTGGCCTGGCCATCGATATACAGGTCACCCGAGCTGGAAGAACGAATCCCGTCGACGTGCGTATATAGACTTGTTCGCGAGATGCCTTTGGACAAATTGCACGCGGAGTGGATAGTAATACCATTGACCTGTGCCGCCGCGGTGCCTGATGTCGCCGTTACCAGCAGACGATGTGATATTCCTTTGCTTGCAAACAGCGCGGCGATAGCTTCGATGACCCGCGACTTTCCAGTGCCGCCTTCGCCTCCGACAAATTGGCAGAGCTGGGAGGTACCTCGCTCATCGCGACGCACTCGGTCCAATTGACGGCATATCAGTCGGAGGGCAATGCTCTGTCTTTGGTTGAGCGTGAAGGACACGGCGAGCTGCCTCCCTGCCTCCAGAAACGAGGTGGCCGGCCCAAACCGGATGCTCGTTGACGGGCCTGTGGCCCCGGCGACAGTCTCCGAGTCTGCGGCCGTTATGGAGATGTCGTCCTCGCCGAAGCCGTGAAGGACACTGTACGCAGCTCTACTGTGACCCGTCGTGTTGTTACTGCCCAGGCTCTGCACCCCCTGGATCATCCTCTCCCTCTCCTTGGACGCGCTTATTTGCTGCGATTTAATAGACCTGACCTGTTCCTGTCTCGGGATCTCTGCCCCCGAAGATGGGTGTCCTCGGAGGCCGAGTGTTCTTGGTCCTCGCTCTATAACCATCGTGGCACGCAGATCATCCGTTGAGCACAGGGACGCTAGCTGAAATCGGCACAGTTCCTGCACCATTGTCGAGATTTCCTTTGATCCGGTCGTGATCTGACCACTTCCCACCGCATTTCTGAAAACGTCAATGAGGCGAGCTGCATTGCCGATATTGTCTGACCGGTACCCTATTCCCAGCTCATCATCGCCATCAGCCATGCCCGACTCGGTCACGTCAGCCATAGGATCTGTCTCTCCGGACATGGCGGCCCACTGTCTGGCATCTCGCTTCACGTCTTCGGCGGACCGGCGGAGTAGTTGAACGTTGTCTACAAGGAATGACACCCTGCGAGCCAGACCCTGTTTTTGTCTCTCCCAAATGGTATTGATATCGCCTGACGTCTCGGACAAGAACGACTCCCACGGGACAAAGATGGCCAGATGTTGTACGGCCGCCCTGCGCTACCAATGTCAATCTTTGTTCGGGACCCTGCCGCTCTTGGACGGCAATCCAGATCTGATGGCCACTGGGGCGTACATACCTCCTGTGATAGAGCTCCTCTTCCTCGCCAAAATCCATGCAGAGGTAGCCGTCCAGACAGACGACGGCATGCCTACCCGGCCTCTGCAATGCCTGCACCCACATCTGCGAGAGCGGCCAGACACTGTCAAACTCCAGCTCGCCCCAAGTAGCTGCCCTCTTGCCCTTCCGCTTCAGTTTGACCAAGGACATATAGTCGTACAGCGACTGGCCTTGCAGAAGTCTGCCACGGTGCGGGTATGCCTGCACAAAGGAGACCCTCTCCCCAGCTTCCTCCAGAAGGACCGTCTCGTCCATAGGCTCGTCCACATGCTCCATACCACTCGCGCTTCGCAGGTGGCTCCACCGTCGGAAGATGTGCCAGTAGAGGGAAGATGCATTTAAAAACGTCCATGCGTCATTGTTTGCAAACTCGGTAGGGTAGCCCAGCAAATGGGCGACGACTTCTACCTGCGACAAGGGCCGCTCCGTGAATATCCGGTTCGCAACCCTCATCAAGAACTGCCGCGTCTTGTTCTGACGACTGTCATCCTCGCTAGCAACCTGCGCGACAACCGCCTGGGACCCCTTTGTCGAGTCCTCAGAACGCGGAATACGTCCGCCGCAGCTGCCACACGCTTCCATACGGGATCCTCCACTTTGGTTGCATAGTTCGTCACGTAGTAGACTATGGCCAAGGTCTTACACTGGGTCGCGATGAATGATATGTCATGGTTGTGCCGCAGCCCTACAGCCATCGCCTTGTTCCAACGATTTACCCATTCGTGCCTGCGTTGAATCCGCAACACTCCGTCTTCCGTAAACGCAGTCTTCTCAACAAGTCTCCAAGGCGCTTTGAACCGACAGAGGTTACTCTTCCTCCCTTGTTTCTTAATGGAATACTTGACACAAGTCGGGCTGTGGGTGTGTATCTGGGTGGCCCCGGCGCAGAAATTTGCCTCCTCGTCGAATGCTGCGGCAAATTGGTGGCTGTTCTGCAACATCGATGATATATCTGACGTCACAGACCTCTCCGCCTGAACTGCCGCGGATGCCGCTTGGTCGAGGTCCTGCATCGTTTGCCCCGTGTTAAACGACTGTATTGGATTAGGACATTACGCGGCAGAAACTTACCTCCGTGAAGACACTGTCTACGTACTGGATCACCCGATCACGATATGTTGCCTGGTCCTCCCCCTGCACATCTTTGAGGATGGAGCTCAGATGCATGTTCCCTTGAAGCCAGAGAATGCCGTGGAGGCGGAGCGCGCCGCGCTCGTTGGTCTCTACAGCTCCAAAGTATTGACTGATACGCCCGAACACCGAGTCCTCCCCTGTCCTCACATAGTACTTGAAGAACATCTCCATCTCCCTGTGGAAGAAAATTGCCGAGCTGAGAGGGTCCGAAATCGCCAGCCTCGCCCGTTTGTATGCCAGGTCGAGACTCGTTAAGAAGGCCTCGGCCTCGTCTGGGTCCCGGAAGCGGTGTGCCGCGAGCCTGAGCTTGACTGGGTTCGTGATATCATTTGGGTTCAGCGTGAACCAAATGGCCGGAATGCCGTGCCGAATTATGAGAGCCTTGATCTTCCGCCGCATACTTAAACGATTCTCCCTTGACATCGGCTGGCGAAACCCATACAGAGACAGGCTCCTTAAGAGCTTGTTGACTGCCTCGTCGACGGTCTTCCCGGATTCCTCCAACTCAGCCCTGGCCTCCCCCAGCCTCTCTGCGGTCAGCGATCGAACAATATGCTCCACTTCGCGGAAATTCTTCCTTCTCACGCTTAGCATGCTTACCCGGCGGTTCCTTGACTTGACGCCCATGTTAAAGACGAGAAAGCTGAAGACGTGGTGTGTCGCAAAGCGACCGCCGTGACGCTGGAGAACCAAGCCTGCCCATGTCTCTAGGCTCATGTTCCGGGACGACACTAGACCCCAAGCTGTGGCGTCCGCGTCAAGGACCATTTCCCTGTCCCCTGCCGTGTCCGCGACGCTCTCCTCCGCTTGCCGTGGGCCTCCATTTCCGACCGGGAACAGCGTCGGGAATGCCTTTGCAAAGAACCGCGTATCGAAGGAATCGGCAAATTCCTCGCAACGGGACACAACGATATAAGGTTCGGACGTGTATCCACGCCGCAACTCGGCCGACCCCGCCCAATCACTTCCCGCCTTGTCGTCGCGAACAGCCTCCTGGCTCAGAGCGTCGTAAACTTGCTGCAACTTCTCCGCATCCCTGATATCCGGCTGATCATCGAGAGCGAACATCCCGGACGAGATGGTCTCGTGGATCACATCGGCACCACTCTCAAGCTCCGCCTGCTCCTCATTTCCATCTTCGCCAACTGCATTAGCCTGCTCACTCGCCTCGGCTGGATCTGCAACAATATCGTCTCCTTGGCCTAGCATAGCTAGAACTTCGCGGATATCAACGGGTCCGTCCTCTTCCAGACCACGCTCTGTCCGTGGAACAACTGGCCCTGTTCGCGCCTTCTCCGACGCCGACGGCTCGTTCCGTTCCAAACGATCGTAGATCTGAGAGGGTACGCCATGTATGGCCGTACCCCAGCTATCCATTTCCGCCGTGTCGATATGGATATCGGCATATAGAGGATTGTACCTCTTTAGCCATACCAGCGCCCTCTCCACGACGCGGCGCCGCACCGACAAAAGCGCTGAAAGATCGCTCGGTGCTGGTTTCTCAACACCCTGCCAGGACACGTGCACCTCATCCAGCACCTTCAATAGCGGGTGAGGCAGGACATCTCTTACTAGCTCTTGCACGTTGTTGGGGAAGACTGTGATGTTGCCCTTAACATGCTTCGGATATCTCACGCTCTGCCTGTGCCAGTCTGCTAGACTGTACTTGGTGATGAACCCATAACAGGAGTTCAGCGCGATAAGCTTTTCCTCGATCGGCGTAAGGCCCTTCAACTCGTCTGGAAACATATGTTCGCACCCGAGCCTAGTATGCAACTGGGCTGCAGGAGACAAGGCACCTCTTTCAAGGTGCTTCAGACAATCAAAACAAGCCACGATCTTCTTTCCCGGCAGAAAGCACCGCCTGCACCTAAAAGGTGAATCGTCACGTTTCTCGACGATACCAACCACCCACCGATCCCAATCAACCTCACCCAGATCCACTCTAGCATACTTCAGATAACAGATCGTGCAGGTATGTATCGGCAGGGTGCTCACGTCATGGAACGCATTGTAGTATTCCTGGACGGTGGACACCTTCTTCTCAAGAGAAACAGGAATACTCCATTCCTGGCTGTGGGACAATCGCTCTTTCTCCGCAAATTCTTCATTCATGCAGCGCAGAACACTGGCAAGGTCCTCCTCTTGATCGCTCTCAGTTCTCTCCTGGCGGACCATGATTCTAGCACGTTTCGATCGCAGTCCATCTGTGCTACTAGGACCCTGCCTTTTCTTCTCCCCTCGCCGAGCATCCTTCTCCACCTGGCCCGTTCCAAATCATTCTGCGCAGCCCGGAATACGTCTGCCGAGATTCGGATGCCGATACCCGCAAGCGCCATACTCTCCCCCTCGCGCACTTCCAAGCGTCTCAAAACCCCCAACGGAGACCCACGAATTTCTCTCGAGCCCGGATTTACCTGCGCCGTGGCCTGTTCGTCCCCGTCGCGCACCCGCCTGAACGCCTGAAATAGGTCCCCCGGCCTAGCAACGGCTTTGCTTGCGGAGCCGTCTCTCGGCCTTCTAACCTTGGTCCGCCGGCGGTTCCTGTGCGTCCTGACTTGTTTACCACCCGTAGGTGCCACATTCTGCCGATTGCAGCCCCCCACACCTAAACCACTCTCTTCAACGCTTCCTAATTGTCGCTCTTCCGTTCGTACCATCAGCCCGAACTTGTCGAAGCCAAAACCGGCTGGCAGATCTGTGACAGCCAGCTTTCTGAGAGACAGCGCGATTCCTTCGCGATCGTTCTTCTTGACGTATGGATCTTTATGAGACCAAGCTTTCAGATTTACTAAATCATCCGGATCAATCGGGTCGACCGATTGCTTGACCTTGCGTCGCCCAATTTGCTCAGCTCGTCTGCGAATCAACCTGTTCAACTTCACTACAGCTTCATCCCAGTCGCTCACCTGACGGGCCGCTGTGCAGAGCTTTTTGCAGAAATCTTCTCCCCTATGCGCCCACTTGTAATATTGAACCTTGTCTCCGCCCCAGATGCGCATCACCGTCCTCAAACGCGCCAGATTCCCGTGTCCTTCCCGCAGGCGGTCTCGAACCCAGTCACCGCCATCCCAAGGACTCCGGCTTTCCATCTCCTCCCGCGAAGGCTGATCGCCGCCCGACTGTTGCTGTCCACTTCGTACCATCAGCCCGAATTTATCGAAACCAAACCCGGCCGGCAAATCTCTGGCAGCCAGATTGCTGAAAACTAGACTGATTCTTTCACAGTCATTTTTCTTGACGTATGGATCCTTATGAGACCAGGCCCTTAAGTTTATCAAATCATCCGATTCGATAGGGTTAACCGAGTACTTAATTGGCCGTCGTCCAAGCTGCTGGGATCGTCTGTGAAGCAACCTGTTTAACTTCACTACAGCTTCTTCCCAATCGCTCACCTTGCGAGCCGCTGCACAGAGTTTGTTACAGAAATTGATTCCACTATACGCCCACTGGTAATAGTGAACCTTGTCTCCGCCCCAGATACGGCTCACCGTCTTCAGGGCCTCGACACTTCTAGATTCGTCACCCCGAGCTTTCATCACTCGGCTGTTCTGCACCGCGCCTGACATTTTCCTCGACCCGTTCTTGAAATCTTCACTATCTATTTTGTGGATGTGATTCTATTATTTCTAAAGCTGTAACCTTGGAATTTCTCCATCCCCTCTATACCGCGCAAAACTCCATCGCGGCTCCTGCGCTGATACGTCCAAACCAAACCTCTCCCGTTCGATCTGACCTCTCTCAATCTCAATATCGGCCACACCACCAATTCCCCAGACCACTTCCCGGATCAACTCCCTTCCTCACGTAAACACTATACCTTCACATACAAATCGTGTCCTCCACCCACGAAATACTATCAACCTCAACCTCGTGGACAGACATCCCAGCCAACTCCTGATGCCTTACTGGCAGATGACCAAGCCAGCAGCCCCCGATACTTCACCAGCAGATGACCCGACCGACCCTGATATCTCGTGTGCAGCATGGCTCAGCCAGGGCCTGACGGCAAAGATGACCGACTATCGACACCACCACATGCCACAATCCTCGGAATCACCGTCCAAATGACCAGACTATGCGCAGCAACAGACACGGGGAAAAACTTCCCAGACCTAGGCAACACACCGAAGACACTTGACCAACAACACCACTCGTACCATACCCAATCCTCAGAATTACCAGCCAGATGACCAAATCCGCATAGCCCCCCGTTACTGAGGGGGGCCTGGTGATATGGTTTTGCTTTTTCTGACGTTGCTTTTTGTTTCTGACATTGCTTTTTTCGGGCACCTCTCCCACCTCCCGGCGACGACAAGCAAAGACCATCCTGCCAACCATTTGCCGCTTACGGCGGCTACCATTGTGAAGCAAGTCTGTGTTTTCTATGATCCCGTCAGCTCAGCTCTGTAAAAAAACAGCCATGGACCATTTCTTATTACACATGTGATAGCATTCAGAGCTGAAGACGCGATGATGCGTACGTGCTCACATGCCCTGAGCCTGAGCCTGTCTCGTAGAGTCTGCCCGACCAGTCCTGGATAACAGAGCGTAGTAAACCATCTGTTTCATGCAGAATTATTCCCCTATAGAAACCAGCGATGCGACCTACGTTCCGGCACCGTTTTTCGCTCACACTCATTCCAAATCTCTTTCAACATGTCTCGACAACCAACATTCACAAGCATAATTCACTTACGGGATTTCGTCGATGCCATTACAGATGACCCGACTCGAGAAAATGCTCCAAACTACGTCGAAATCCAAACAGATCTCAACATCTTCGAAGAAGACGGTTTCCATGATCCTAATATCGCCACCGACCCCATTCGCACCCGCATCCATACTTATCTGACGCAAGAACAACGAGAACTCTACCTTCCTGGCGCTTTCTTCTACGCCGACGGCCGCTTCTTCACGGCACTGTCGATGAACGGCACTCTGGAGATTAGCACGCAGACGCTGAGCTTGATGAGGCAGGTCTGGCCGAACATTCGCCCTAGCTCTAGCTGACAGCCTTAGACACCCAGGGAATATCGCCGACTCCGTCCAGTATGACCAGCACTTGCCAGAGCAATGGTGCCCGATGGTGACAGTCATCGGCTTCGTGCCTCCCTGTACCGACAACTCGCTTGACCCTTCCGAGCCCCGTCACTTCACGATCGAAACATCTGTCTACGACGCGTCGAAGGCAGCCCCAGCTCACTTCTCCGTAGTCTGCTTCTTGGAAGGCACCAAGCGTTGGAGGAAAGTCAAGACACCAGCATCGGGAGCTCTCCTCACCGTCACTGCGAAGATCGCCGGCCGCACGAGGGACACCAACCTCCTGGCCCTCCGAGTCCTCGACCTCGCTTACTTGCCAAGACCTGCGTCCGCGCCAACACCGGCCCCGACCGATACTCCACCTTCGAAGCGATCAGACCGCTGGTGTGGCCGGGTCCCATCTACATCTACTCCTTCGAAGAGACCACGCATATCGGACCCTGCCAACGAAGCTGCAAACCCGTCTGATAGGAATACAACTCTGCCAGACACCTCATCAGGCGCACTTGTTTTCCCGCACTCG
>NW_011942226.1:404609-408039 GCF_000187425.2 Metarhizium robertsii ARSEF 23
TATATTATTAGCAACACTGGAACCAGGATGGAGATGAGACAACTGGGTTGAAGTTGGATTGACATCAAAGCAGGCTTCGGAATCGATCGAGCGATCGATATGATCGAATCGATTAATCGAATCGATTTCGATATCGATCATATCGATCAGACCTGTCAGTCGATCGATATCGATCGACTGGTGTCGCCGCTCGATCGATATCGTATCGATCTAGCCCTCAATCGATCGATTTGATCGTCGATCGAGGTATTTTTGTGCTGGTTCCGGGTAGGATGCGAAAGTTGGTTAAACGAGATGAATGTGTCCCCAAACGTGCCTGCAAAAACTCCCCTGCAAGCCACACTGCAGCCGCACGAAGCCACACGCAGCTCTGTAATGAGATAAGACGCGAAGAAAAGGGGTCGCACATCCGAACCAACCTGTCCTCGTAGGCCTTTTAAAGGTGATTCTGCTTGCCTTGCGGCGTTTGATTCGGCCTTCAAGGTAATTGTGGACATTCTACTCACGATGGACTCGTTTGATGAAGAGAATGAGGATGTTTCCCTAACTCCGTCGCCTTACGAGCCGTCAGCCAGTTCAGTCTCAACAAAAGATGCACCTAGCCGGTTTCCAGATTATGAAGCTTGGACGACTGACAAGTTCGAACGATTCCCTGGTTTCACGACGTGCCACGACCCGACTCGAGAGCGGACATGGTGGTGGCAATTCGGATTCAGAATGAAGGACAACAGGTCTCAGTCCCACAAGATCATATGGGTCTGCGAGAAATGCTTCCTCCGGAACAAACTGAGGTCTACACATTACGTGTTCATCGCCTCAACTGCCGGAAGCATTATCCGCCATCTGAGAAAGGAGCATAAAGTCATGGTTTGTTCCATCTCTCTATGCTTTGTTATCATTTTTTTTTAAAGCGCTAGCTAACTTTTGTCAGCCACCTTCCAGACAAGATGCCAGCGTGATTGTCGGGAGTGGAGGTGCAGAACGGAACCTCCTTGGCATGCTTCGCGCCGATCCAATGAACCCCCGAGACCAAACACTTCTGGGCAACTTACATACGCTATTCGATCCGAAGATGAATCAACTACTCCTACTCGACTGGCTTACGTATCATAACCTTCCCTTTAATCTCGTAAAGTCCGACCGCTTCAAACGTCTCCTACTCTACAACAACCCGTCTCTCCAGGAAGGGCAAATACCAAGCGACAAGACACTTGTGAGCCTCCTAGTGAACGAGTACAATCGAGCTCTTGCACCTGTTCACAGGCTGCTTCAAAAAGCAAGAAGTATGATTCATTTTACCTTTGACGGCTGGACTTCTAGGCAAAACGCATCTTTCCTTGGTATCAACGCGCACTTCATCGACCAAGATTGGAAACAATGGAGAATTCTTTTGGCTCTCCCAGCTCTCAGGAAACGCCACACTGGAGCAGCCCTTGCAGACGAAGTTGCAGATACGATATGCGCATATGGTCTTCAAGACAGGTATAAAGACATGGCCAAGATTTTCCGTGGGTAAGCAAACCGAGTGTTAACTGTTCTTCGGCTTCAGAATCGGATACTGCACGCTTGATAACGCTACGAATAATGACACGGCTATGGAAGCGCTCGGCACTGAGTTCGGCTTTGATAGGGATGAACGTCGCATTCGCTGCGCCCCCCATTTTCTGAACCTGGCAGTCAGGTCAATGATGTATGGCAGCAAAAGGGACAATTTCGGCGAACTTCTTGCCCATTGGGGCGATAAGGACTTTATGACCGAAGAAGACGAGCAGAGCCAGTTGTCCGACGCGATCAATGAGCTGAGGACCGACGACGACGACTTTGCCGCGCCGAGCCTGGAAGAAGACTTCGAGCTTGAGGCAACCCCAGAGGGGAGCCAAGATCAGTGCCCTGTTCCTGACATTATCAACGCCGAGGGAATGGACAAGTACCGCAAGTTCGGGCCGTTTGGCAAGCTACACAATATTGGCATTGCTCTGCGAACAAGCAGCCAACTTCTGGAGGACTTTCATGAAGCTCAACGGCAAACGACTCCTACTGAACCTGTTCTGGCGTGGGTTCAAAACGTCTGTACTCGTTGGCAATCCGATGAAGCAATGGCATCGCGAGCTCTGCTAAAACGTTCAGCTTTGAACAGGATGCTCTCTAACATCGAGGAACGATGGGTTAGCCAAGGCGGAAAAGAACAAGACAAGCCCGCAATCTTGAAAGAAAAGCTTTCCCTTGAGGAATGGAAAGTTGTTGCTGCCGTTCAGAAGATTCTTCAGCCATTTAAGATCGCGTCCAAGCAACTCCAAGGTGAGGGCATTCCTGGTAAACGGTCCACTTCAGGGGGGTTCGACGAGTACTTTCAGGTGGTGGAGATGCTTCTTGACCACCTTGAGCTGGCTGTTCAGGGGGTGGTAATCGAAGAGAATGACGACCAGGTCATGGAAGAGATTCATCTGTTCGATGACATGGATACGAAGACCAGGAGGCTTTTAAAGGTTTACATCAAGCTCGGATGGAAGAAGCTGAACGACTACTATGACAAGTTAACCTCTACTGCGTATGTAGCGGCTGTTGTGTTCCACCCATGCAAGAAATGGCGAGTCCTAGAGCAGCTTTGGAACCAGCTGCCATCTCGCCAGACAACAGAATGGAAGAAGGCGTATGGGAGAAGCTTAAGGAGAATTTGGGAAGATAGGTATAAAATCATGGCTCATGTGGCAGCCTGTAGCGGCGATTCAGTGGCTGGGAGCAGCAGTGCCTTGGACTATATTGAGCGCCGATTGGCGTTTGGTCGGTCGTTGACATGCCCAGACTCCCAAAGGCGACAAAATAAACGACCAGAACAGCCTGAAGCATCATCAGTCCAGGACGAGCTTGATCAGTATCTTTCGGAGCCGCCAGTGGACAATATTGCATACAAAGCTGACCCAATTGCTTGGTGGAGGGATGTTGGTGCTGTGCGCTTTCCTCGGCTGTCTTATATGGCTGTAGACTTTCTTACTATTGCATCGTCATCCGCGGAAACTGAGAGGGAATTCAGCAGTTGTGGGAGGATGCTAACGCCATCCAGATCTCGCCTACGACGGCATATTGTGGCCATGGCCCAGTGCCTTCGTTCGTGGAGTAAGGCTGGTATTTATCAACCCACTCTTCCTCTTAGTCTCCTTGAAGGGGACAATTGGAGGCAAGTTCTTCAACTTGCAGGCAGGATCAACATAGATATGGATAATGAGGACTAGTTTTGATCAATTTGATCGTCAATCGATATCGATCGATTCGATTTAGACCAGTGATCGATCGATATCGATCAACTTGGAGGGCCGCTCGATCGATATCGATCGAGCGAAGGTGGTGATCGATACAAATCGATCGATCAGAGCTTAGAAATCGATCTATACGATCGATTCCGAAGCCTGCGCAAAACTATGCTACAGACGGC
>NW_011942226.1:408139-412214 GCF_000187425.2 Metarhizium robertsii ARSEF 23
AGCGCTACCTGCGGCTGTTCACCGTCAGAAGTTCCCAACCCGCAGATGTTTCTAAGAACACAGGTGGATTATTATTATGTTGTTTCATGTGGCTCATCAAAGACCATTCATTATTTTGCGACACACGCCTTTCATTGGTAGGTCATGTGTGTTACACAGTGAAATTCCACAATACCAACCAACTTGCCTCCTTGTTTCACGGTACACGGTTGCATAACTGTTCTATTACATGACAATGCAGATCAAATCGCGAATAGAGTTTAACCTTATTTTAGGTCGTAGCTCATGAGTGAATTGACCGAACGATTGCCACGTCTGACGCTATGGAGTGTGGACACATACTATGTCAAATAATCAATTTGAATATTTCTGTCAGTAGTACTGTACGAGGTCACTGGAAGCTCGATTCATGAGAGAAAAGATTTAAGCACTTCTGCGCAGTATCCATGAAAGCCCCAGAGGCGCTAATATTAGTCCCACTCGGGACCCTGATAAATACAATGGACGAGACCTCGAGTTGAAGCTGGGGGCAAGAGGCGGCCGGCTTACAGGAAAGTCGATGAGAATAGCCCCGGAAGGGCCCAGCAGCTCGTCAACAGAGGAAGTTCGTTGTAGCTAGAGACTTATCATAAGAGACTCCAGCTAAGGGGGTGTGTCGGATAAAGCTGTTGACTTGGGTTACATTAGGGTGGGGAAACCTCCGTCCCTGGACGGAGTTTTCTCTAATATAAGAAGAGGGGAATTTTTCATGTATTTTGGGAGAGACATCAATGAACCTACAAGAATTGCAACCGCGCAACGCGACAGCGATCGCTTCGTCCAAAAATCCCTGTTACTTTGGAACATCCTCATCGGTTATTCTACGTGAATTCGCATTGACGCAACGCAGAGCATATGGAAACATGATCCCGGCAGACACTAGCGACTTGTTCTTGATCATGGGTCAGTGAGAAAATAAGAAAGTCGTTTCGAAGCTACAAGTAAAATGCGCACTAAGTTGGCATGTAACGGCCAACCGGTATAATCCGGGATTAAAAAAGCCCGGGATGAGCCTCAATGCTTTGAAAGACCACTGAGATTGTGTACGCATTAGACGGGCCGACTCGCAGGTGTGTACGCATTATACGGGCCGACTCGCGGGTTTCATTGAATTCTTGGCTGGGATTCTAACCCTCACACTCCTACTGCTCCGGCCCGCACCCCGATGAGTCGTAAATCATTAGCAGTACGTGTCGGCGTGTGATTTGCAGTATGACTGCACGGACATCGTACTAGCGTTAGAGTGGGACTGCATTTAACGTTGAAGCTTAAGCTCACGCGTATTTATGCGGCAACCGCTAGCGACGATTCAAGAGCCTCTCCATGCCTACAAGACGACGACGTCCGTACGACTACAAGCAAAAAAACTGGTATCACCCGCAATACCTTTTAACTCTAATTAGCCACCGTCCTCACCGTACACTTCTGTTTTCCACATTACACGATGAGACTGGCAGCTTTTGCTCTAGTTCCGCAGTTTGTGTTTGCTTTCGCACACCCCACCGAGGTAAAACGAGCCGCGACAAAACTTCCATGGATGAATCCAGTCAACTGCCCTGCTTTTAACGAAACTTGTATGGGAACAGAAGTGTTCTGCTCTATGATGCAAAATAAAGAGGCTTGCCTCGCCGAAAGGCAGTCCAAATCTCGAGCTGATTTGCGCAAGAATGGGCTGGAAACGACTGTCGGAGAATTAGACTCTCATGTGTACGGCAGTTCCGAGCGCGCAGGGCTATGACCTGAAATCGTCAAACGCTTTGTCGACGCCATATACTCCTGGGGTGCATCAAGAAGCTATGTATACATTACCGGCATATTACCGGCATATGAACTATGGAAAGAACGGGAGACAAATGGCAATCTGTATCAGCAATCAGGCTCGCAATTATCAATTTCTTAGCATCATAGCAACTCAACAGGTGTTACTGGCTGCTTCCTGTTCGGCTCTAGATTAGCCCTATATGCAAAGCAGTTGACTTCGTCTAGGTTATCACGCTGGAATAATATGGTCGCGAGCTTGAGGCGAGAAACAAGCTTGCTTTCCTTCTTTCCTCAGCTTTTAGATAGACAATCTTACGGCAGCCACATGTTCGATTCTGTCCCGTTGCCGGTTTCAATTTTTGTGACTTCTGGCTTTTTCCTTTCCTTCATTTCTAATACAAAGCAAAACTTCTTTTGTCATCAGATCAACCTCTGTCTAGATATTGAAGTCTTATTTTTGTCACATTATGAGGCTCATTGTTAACTAAGCTTGTCTGTGAAAATTGATTGCTGGTTTTTTTTTTCTATTCTTCAGAAGGGTTCATGTCATTTATCTTTAGTTTAGAAGTCTTCCCAGCCACCTGATGAAATCAGGGTGGCTGGCAGCCGCTGGCTAGACTCTCAAAATACTGATATTAATGATTTTAATGACATCCAGCAATTACGTCAAGTCTGCTTGTTCAACTAACAGAGGCAGCCTTATCCGACAGTTTTTGCGCCGACCCCAGGCCACCCAAGTCAAAAAGCTCTGTCGGATAATGCCTCTGTGGACTGAAGTCGCAGAATTTGGCGTAATTGCTTGTTGTCATAACGTCGGCTATCATGACTAAACTTAGCCAAAAAACAGATGCGGACGAAAGGAAGCTTTTGATATTCTAAAATACTGCTGCAGACTCTGCCTGCAGGACGTACAAGAAAAAAAAAACAATGATTTTTATGAAGAAGCTCAGTTAACAATCTCATAGCGTGACAGTTCCACTTGCGATGCTGTTCCGTTCGCCATACATCTACGGTCAACACATTTAAAATAGTTACATTATCATAAATCATTTGCATCCAGCAAACCACGATCGTACAAGAGCTTAGCCACTGGGTAAACTGCCCGTGCAAAATTGCTTCGCCTTTCTAGCACATAACGTGGTGTGATGTGATCAAATCCATTGATTGACACCCCAGATCGTTGTGGGTTGAAGGCATGAAGAACGTACGTCCTTGACCAGTCGGTCGCCCACGATGGAGAGTCCTCAGAATAGTTCCCCACGCCGGGAGAGTCGCCATCAGACGACGATAAGCGGGCGCCAGGTGGAATGTCCTCCATGTTTGAGGCTGAGTCCTCGTGAACCTCAAAAAGCTGAACGCAATCTTCGCTGTTCCAGCTACCAGGAGCGAAGGCTTCTCGTTCCATAATAAGCATCTCGCCGGGCTCGCTCACTAGCTTCTCCCCAACACGTGTTATAACATCATTGCTGTGGGTAGTCCAACCACCGTTGTATACTTGATGCATCTCTTCGGCCCAGAGATTGATCATCTTGCTGCCTTTCTTCGACATGAAGGTACCAGACATCACTTGTCCTCCAAGTTGCCTCCCGCCAATGGAACTGAAACCACTCTCGCGAAGCATCGTTATGTCTCGTAGTGGATGTGCATCAAAGTCGATATAGGTACCTCCGAACGCTCGAATAGCTTCGACCCGGACAAAGTCTGATTTGTGTTCCACGAGATTAATTTCCGCCCCATTGCCGGCGTGTGTCGGAACTGAAGCAGGCACTACATGAAGACTCGATATACCAAAAATGAGTCTACTCCATTTCCCAGATAGCCCATCTCGCGCTCGTTGAATGGTGCCTTGTGGGGCATCGGTGTGCAAGTATATGGCGTCAGGGTGCCAGTAGTACGAAGCAGCGAACACGGACAGGAAGTCGCTGAAGTCGAATGCAAGCTCGCTGTCAGGGTCTTTGAGGATGTAGACGAAGTGAACCAAGTTAGGAATAGGAATACCCTGTTCTGAGGGGTTCGTCTGAAAGTTATCTCTTGAAGGGTTGTCTTTAGACCTCAACACAAGGTATCCGGCGGTGGACGTGAAATCGTAAAAACACCAGAGCATTGTTAAGGCAGCCGTGGCAGTAAGACATTCGAAGGTGAAACGTATGAACCGACATGACAGACTTCTGGAGAGCATCTTGGCCCCTGTATGATGTAGAGAAAATTTGGCCTTCTAACATCTATTAGTTAGATTTGGTACCTACCTAGGTCGCAAAACTATGCTACAGACGGC
>NW_011942226.1:412314-415379 GCF_000187425.2 Metarhizium robertsii ARSEF 23
TGTACAATTTTGCCCATGTATGGGTCGGCGTTAGAAGTACGTGGAAGTTGATTATGCCTAAGATTGTAGGCATCCTCAGTACTCCAATCGTGGTGCCAGATCCGGCGCCAAATTTAACCTTGTGCTTTTCAGCCTCGTTGATCTTTAGCGAAGGTTGAAGTCTCTGCAGGGCTTGAACTTGTGGGAAGCCTGCAGATGACACGCCTGATGCACCTGTATCTGGGAGGATCCCTCTGAAGGTCTCGCTGGAGTAGCGGTCGTCAGAGATGAAGGCATTGTCATCAGGTTTTTCAACTTCGTTGGATGGGTCGTCTTTTAAGAGAGCATGACGGAAGGCTTGGTCCTGCAATGCAGCGAGTACATCCTCACTTCTAGGTGTAGGGGCCTTAGTGAAGAATGACGTGTTTACTAGGCTGCTTGTGAAGTGCTGGAATATGCCTGGCGGGTTGAGGTCTTCCTCTTTGGTTCGTTCTTCGGCGACTAGAGCTTCTGCTTCATTGATAAGCTCTTCGAAAGAGTCAAACTTGCCGGCGTCATCATCTTCGACATCCTTTCCCTGGTCTTCGCATAGAGCTACAAAAGCTTGCCATTTCTTCTCTGTTGGCGTCGTCTGGTGCTTTCGTGAGCGAAACCAGTTTTCTCTAGCCTGTTGACGTTCTTTATCAGAATGCTTAAATGACCAGCATCCCTCCTTCTGGCAAACGTAGCATCTTGGTTTCAAGCGTTGGTTGCGTTTAACTGTGAACCTAGACCTCCTATTGTCGCCATTGGAAAATTGGCGGTCAACGAAGTGGGCTTCGCTGTGGTACTGAGCTGTAGCCTTTTTGTTATCTTCTGAAATCCGAATGGACTTGCGGATCTTGGAGGCTAAGTCCTCGAAAGTCGAAGCGCCATCGTAGATAGCTTTATCGCACTCAGGAATGCCTGTGACGGCAGATAGCAGTGTATTTTGCATTTCTCGGTCATCAAGCAGGGGTCCTCTGATGCCTCGATAAGTTTGTTTAATCTTCTGAAGAAGATCTTCGAGGGCGTCAGACAATGACTTGTTGGGTTCTTTAGCCATGATAGCTCGTAATGTGGTGCGTCGTAACTCATCCCAGTAGAGCTGGGTTGTATTGTCTGTCTCGAACCGCTGTTGGATCATCGTTGCCATCGTCGCGAAAGGCGGAGTGTTGGTTGCTAGGTTATCCAGGTAATAAGCCATAGCGTCCCCTTTAAGCATCGTCGGAAGGGCTTTTGCGAGTCCTTCCTCGGGCATATTAATGCGCTGACACTTGTCCTTGAAGAGCATGATCTTGCTTTGGAAGAAGTCATAAAGCTTGCCGCTGTATTTCTCGTCATCAGTATACAGCTTGTTTAATTCAGTGACCTTCTTGGCGATGAGTTCGTGGTTGTCGTGTTTGTTGGGATTTTGCAGGCTCTGTGAAGATTGGTCTCGTGGGGTAAACGTTGGGGATGTGCTTATTTCAAGGTCTGATGTGAGATTATAGATGATATTGGTGCGCTTTTCGTCATCGTCTCCCTCTGTGGGCCAGGTTGATCGATTTGTTTCCTGGATGACTCGCATCAGGCTAGCTGAGACAGCTCCTCCGTCTCTAGTGCAATAGACACCCTTTTCACGTAGAAAGTCACGGAGTTCTCGAACAAGGTTAGCGGTTCCTTGCTGGAAGGTTGCTTCTGTCCAGTGGCTAAAATCATCCTTAAAATACCGCCATAGGAGCTTGCCTTGGTATTCTGACTCATCGTAAAAGTAGAGTGTGTTGGCGATTGCGTCGTTGACTTGTGTGGTAGTTGCCTCGTCGGTGTTCAGGTTCGGGTTACAGTCTTCCCAGTCTAGAGAAAGCGATCGATAGAATCGTTGGATTCGTTTTGGGAGGTCCTCTTTCCTTGGGCGTTCTTGAGGGGTAGGGGAAACTGAGGTCGAGTCTCCTGCCATGATTGTTCTTGTTCTAACTGTCGAGGTACGTGACGGGTAGATTGAACGTAGTTATCTTGTCTCGTGATGGACGAGTGATTCAAGGTCTAGCCGCTCGCCCCTTGGTGTGAGCCTGGACTGACGTCGTAGAGTCTTGAGTCGTTGAAGTCTACCTGCGCACGGCGCCTGGTTTCTTCCTTAGCACGAATCCTTGCCGGCAATTGGTTAAGGATTTGTCTCTTCTTGGTGTTACCTAGCTGTCTGTGGTTGTGAAGTCAACCACTGATCAGCGAAGGTACGCCGTTGACGAGTACTCAGCAACTCATTAGTATGTCACTAATAGATACAGGCTAAATACGCCCACAACTCCCATATAGTTAACTCCATCAATATGGGCTGGTACGTCCTTGACAAGTACTACAAATCTTCCGACAAAGCTCCCGCCTACACTACTGCTCTCCTCCTCCACCCTATGCGGCGTAAAAAGTATATCGACCTTAATTGGGATCCATCTTGGTGTGGGCCAGCCCTCAAAGCTGCCAGGGAAATCTGGGCAAAGTACAAAGATCTGCCACTTGAAGAAAATGTAGGTGACAAGGTGGACGATAGCCGTGAGCTCTCAGAGTTTGACAAGCTTGCGCAAGAGCTTGATGTCACTGAGGACGACAATGAGGATGAATTTGAGAAGTTCGTAACAGCATCGCCACATAAGATCACTTGCTCCCCTTTACAATGGTGGTGTAAAGAAGAACAGAGACTAGAGTACCCTCGTCTCCACAAAATGGCCATTGACATCCTCTCCATCCCACCAATGTCAGACGAGGCAGAACGTGTCTTTTCAGGTGTTAGACGTACCATTTCTTGGGATAGGGCAAGGCTAGGTGCTTGGATTGTGGAGATGACAGAGCTTTTGGGGAATTGGAATAAGAATGATCTTATTCGAGTTCTGCATGTACTAGCAGGCGAAGATGATGAAGTTATTAATCTTTCAGCGACCGGCGGCAATGACATTGACATCTTCGACTGTGACAACTCGTCAGAGTAATGAATACCTGGACAGCTGCAACCTATTGTGATGGTGAAAATCACTGGCTTCTAATCAATAGTTATCAATATCAATATCAATACCAATATTGGCTAAATCTTCGAT
>NW_011942226.1:415479-422550 GCF_000187425.2 Metarhizium robertsii ARSEF 23
TTCTTGTTATAACGTAACGAATTCCGTGGATCCAGCCTGTCCCTCAACTCACAGAGACGCTTCCACTTTTCATTCGAACCGTATAGCCCACGCAACCACTCGGCACCGCGATCGGCGGATAGGTTCACATAGCCATTGGAGAGCAGGAATGGCCCTAGGGAGTGATGCCATCAATCCAGCCAACGAACTCCACATCCTTCTCGCGTCCAACCCATTGTCCGAAGGCCTCGACCATCCAGCTAGCATTTTCTCTTGAGAATGCTTTTGATTCTTCAGAATGTTCGTGCATCGCGCCGCCAAGGCAATGAAACGCGACTGCGACACTTGGGCCGTCAACAGTTGGGGCCGGAGCTGTTCGGATCCGGTCGGCCACAGTTGCAGCTACCGTTGGTGTGATTGCCTTGAGATAACCTCCACGGCTGTGCTGTCGTCGACCAGGAGGAGCAAGCACATCTAACAGCGAGTTCGCCTCCAGCCAACTGCAATGGTGGACCATGTCGACCAGCGCATCGCCCAGATCCCGGATCCCAGTCATGGCTTCCTCATATTTTGGAGGTTCACCGGTGAACACGATTATCAACACTAGGAGTGGGAAATTAACCATTTGCTCTGGTAGCCCGGGGAGCGGCGGCGCTGGCAGAACCACAGGATACACGCTCAACTCCAGGGGAGCGGCACGCATAATCTTGTCCATCTCGCTCAGAATGGCCACCGCATCCTCGATTCGATAAATGATGTAACCGCTCATGACTTGTGGCCCGATCTTTTGTGCTTGGTACGTAAACGAGGTGGCAATGGCGAGGTTGTGCCCAGCGCCGCAGAGTCCCCAGAACAATTCCGGATTCTCCGTCTCCGAAGCCATCAACTTTTGGCCATCAACGGTCATTACATTGACAGACAAAAGATTGTCCACTGTCAGCCCAAAGCGACGCGTCAGATAGCCAAAGTCGCCCCCCAATGTGAGGCCGGCGACACCGGTTTCGGAGACGGTTCCTGCCGGGACGACATAGCCATGTTCCTGCGTAGCCGCGTCCATCTCGCCGAGGATCATGCCAGCTGCAACTGTGGTAATGCCGGTGACGGGATCGACTTCAACCTTCTTCATCAGTGTAGTGTCGATAACAAATGCGTTTTTGGGCATAGCGTAGCCGTCTATCCCGTGTCCACCGCTGCGTACAGCAAGAGGCTGATTGTGCATGTCACAGTATTTAACAGCCAGTACCACATCGTCTGCATCAAAGCAGCGTGCTATGAGTGCTGGTCTATTCCCGCCACGGACATTTGGTATCCGGCATGCCTCGGCGTATCCCTGACCTGCTGGTCGGAAGATTTTGCCCTTGAAACCTGCGGGCGGAAAATCCGAAAATGACGTCTTGGAAGACAATTTGGAAAACATCCTGGACGTGACCTACGAGGAGCGGCACTCAAAGCGTTTCGTTAGAGGGATTGATGGAACTTGATGTGGCCTTGTCGATGCCGATGCTCAATAACAGTTCCAAGAAGAGTCGCGGATATCTTGCAAACTGGTGAAGACAGAGGGGATGTGTCCCGCGGAAAAGACATAAAAGCAGCCTCATTTAATATTAATACAGTATTACTGGCATTTTCAAGACATCATAATCATATTCCCGAGGAATCCGAGGAACGCTCACTGGCTCTTTATCCCTCCCTTGTGAGAAGCACTAGCAAAGCATTGCGGTCCACAGATTATTTACGCTAGCGAGAAACTATGATATGACACAATTTTGGTCATCATCAATACCTTTTTGAAGGAGTATTTAAAGGCGTGAAGTATGCATTGTACAGTAACGCGAATTCACATTGCTATTCCTAACTATGACTAGCACGTTTCTGCTGAAACCCTGACAATGGTGTCCTGTGGGACCGTCGGAGGAGTTGTGGTTAGAATCTATGTCCTCGGCTCTGAAAAGACAAGAGGAGAAGCCAAGCCATGCGTTATGCATCGACGCTATGTCCTCGGCTCTGAAAAGACAGGGAGAAGCCAAGCCACGCGTTATGCATCGACGTGGAGCTGAACATCATCCAGGGGGCGTCTGTAACACTGTGGTGAGACGCGCTCGCTTTCCAACTTCCAAATTTATTTTAATGTCGGACTTATGTATTTAGTTATTTTCCAACTTCCAAATTTATTTTAATTTAGGACTTATGTATTTAGTTATTGTATGTTGTGCAATACTGTAGTATACCTGTGGCTCTGGCTCTAATCTTCCCTGAAACCCATACCACGTTTCCACCAAGGCTAGAAGATTCGGAAACAAAAACTCAGCAGTTCTGCGCTGTCTTGGTGACTTCCGCATCGTTGACACACCTTTCAATTTGCACATGGCCTCTCTCGTCGATAGTTGCCCGCCACCAGTGGTTCAGTGTCTCTTCTGGTGGGTAGTTACAATTTATCAAAACGGTGGCTCCGCCGCATGTGCCCTCACTATTCTCCGTCGGTAGCCAGGCTATACTGCGATTTGCAACATGCGTTACGTGTTTGAAAAGGTCTTTGTCAATTAGCTCGTCGGATGTATCATTCTTTTCGAAAGCGGGGAAGAGGACTTGGTTGAGAACAACCTGGAAGATTGCTGTGATGACTAGCGAAACGATCATGGTAATGCCATGTCGAAGACAACTCTGCCGTCCTCCATCATCTCGTACGCCAAGAAACAGCCCTGCCATACAGAGTTCCATTAGATAAATCCCCGTGAAAGTCTGGTTGATAGCCCGAGGATACAGGATACCGCCGTGGTCTGAATCCAGCTTTTTAACGTAGATCACAGAGTATTTATGTGTGAACCAGAGCATGGCGAAGGATATCATAGCAAAGAGTGAAATCAGTGGCGCAATAATGCTGTAAGTCAGGGAAATGCATGCTAAGGTAGTATACAGAGGAAACACCGCTCCCCAGCCAACTATGTCCATGCTGTCTCGTCTCAGCCATTTTTGCCGGGGTGTGTAGCTAAAGAGCCTGTCTGCGACGAACCAAAACATTGGGGCTTTCTGCATCAATATGTTCGCAGATCCAGACAGTGCCTGCAATATCATGTACGAGAAGAAGTAATTTGCTGCCGTGGGCAAGTTCTGAGACAACAGGTTGAGAATGTTCTCGGCCGATCGCAGAGCTTCAATGTTTTCCAGGAACTGATTCAAGGATGAAGAGAGGAACGAGGCGATAGAAACCAGCTTCAATGTTTTCCAGGAACTGGTTCAAGGATGAAGAGAAGAACGAGGCGATAGAAACTACCAAAAACATCTGCACGAAGAGGAAGACGAAGTAGAATCGTTGGACGAAGGCGGCTTGTTGAGACCTCAATGTAGATCCCTGTATCCGAGACAGACACTCAAGCAGAGGAGGTATCAGCATAAGCATCAAAGTAAGCGCTACTCCAGGTAAAACTCCCGCTACAGACACAGCCAACGTCCTTAATGTTCTATGCTGCAGGAAAAAGGACCGCAAGTCCTTGTTGCGGATTAAGGTGTCGAGCTGGCTCAGGGCTGCCGTCCAGGACACGGGTATCGCCCACAGCGCAATCATCGCAGTCAAGATAAAGGCCACAAATGCGGTGCGAATCCATTTTTGCCACCTAGGGCGGCCAACGTTGCTCCACAAAATGTTCTGCCATGCGGATTTCACTGCGATGCACCGTTCACACGGTTTACCATCCGCCTTTCTCTCGCATGGCTGACGCGGTTGACCATCCCTGTTCCCCGCGCAGAGCTCGCACGGTTGACGAGCCGTCTTCCCCGCGCACAGCTCTTCAAGACCGTCCAATGCCATAATCTTCGTTTCGATATCGCTCTCCAAGCGCCGAAACAAACCGCCGTATAGCTGTGCTTTGAAGTATACCTTAAAAGTCGATTTTCCCTTGATCAGAGAGATGGCTGCTGACTCGAACTTATCTAGAGCTTCGTCTCTTTTGCGCAGCAGGCGGTGTACATCTCTGACTGTTTCAACAACAGGTTTAAAGGTATTTATTAGGCCGTGCTGGTCTTGTGATATCCTATTCGTGGGCGAGGTAGCATGCCGTTGTTTCCGTGCATACTCTCTCATCTCCGTCAATGACACACAACAGAACCACACGATGACAAGCACGGCGCACACGAGATGTGCCGTATAGCGATCCGTATTAGAACTTTTTATATTACCAAAAGCCAGTGTATCAAGCCCCATGACTTGCCAAGTCCCTACTGCCGATGATTCCCGGGAAGAGGGATCAAGGTCTTGTCCCCTGCCATTCGAGTAGTTTAATGGTATGAGAATAGGGACGACGACAAGAGAGATAGGTAAGAACGTCATAAGAAGGGTCCTGAGGTATCGAAGGAAGTAGTATGCATCAGAACCTTCCCATTCTTTGATTGTTTCTTCGGGGATTGTCTTATCGGGAAATCTGATCACCTGCTGAAGCAGTTGTTTCGCCTTCGGCGGGTTGGAATTCGCTTTGGGTTTGCTAGTGTAGATGTCCTGTATCAGAACAGTGCGTCAATTAAATGACCTGAAGGTACTCACTATATATGAGTCAGATGATGCTGTCTTCTCAAATACAGGAACACGGCGATCTGGATCAGGAAGAGCAAGACGGCGACCGAGAGTGCGGTGATGAAACCAGTTATTGCAATGCCTCGTTGATTCTGGGCGGCACCTGGAGCCATATCCAATCTGACGTGAAGAGCCATGCGTCCCCTTTCCTTGTCGGCCCCGAGGATAAGTAGATACAGGACGTGGATAATTGAAGCTATACTTACGCACACGAATGGGAGCCTCGGTCGCATATCAAAATCTGCCCCATTCACCGTTTGAGTATATCTCGCCATTTATGGATGCTAATTGCCAGAATATTTGGCGATGGCATTAATACTCATGCCTGGTAGCGCAAAGAAAGAAAATATACGAGGCGAAAGAATGATCGTCTTGGAGGGTTTCTGAGGCACAGTGCTTGTCGTCGAGCGCCGTTATTGTTGCCGGAGTCCGTTACCATACCTTCAGGGAGCCTCAAACACATTTTCACGTTTCTCATGTTCCAAGGCACAGTGAGTACATGTTTTTGAAAGGGAGAATACGGTGTAGGTTATCCGTAATTGGCCAGCGTTGAACTGAAAATATTTACAGATTTGCAAGCACCTCTCTTCATCCTGCGATCTAATGAATCTCACGGTCACCAGTTATGTATCTATACTGTGGACAAGTACGGCTAATGATATCTCTGCAAACGGGGAGCCATCACACTTTGACATCTAAAATTTCCCCGACATTGGCTGCGACTGTTTTTGTAAATACAGCCATCGTCCTCAGGAAAATTGCTAGTACTTCCTGCACATCTCAGAGGTCTGTTGGTACAAGGATACCATCGTAAAACGATCTAATTTGGGGCACTATTAAAGGGATAAGTCGAACACAAATAGCTCTACGCCTTGGTATATGTCGCACCAGAATGCCTTTTGCCGTTACGATGAGATGAGATCACCATACCGCATCACTCATGCACCAGTCATCCGAGACACCAGCTGCATTTGATAGAGTTCCGGCCGAAATATGGCTGTCAATAGTAGACATTCTCATCCGGACAGGGGTGAGTGAAGGGTCAAAGCAGCTCGGACAAGCCACAAAGCAAATTGCCAACCACCGGTATCTCAGGTGCTTGATTCATCTCGCTACAGCAAATAGCCGGTTCCATTCTCTCATCGCACCCTACGTATTTTCGATATTCTCTGCACGCGTGCTGCTCTGGGCGGCGAAGACTGGACGGAGAGGACTCGCAGAAGAGGCCATCAGCGCAGGCGCATTCTTAGATGTGAGGAACGAGCTACGCCAAACACCGTTGCTTTTGGCAGCAAAGCACGGCCATAGTTCCATTGTTGAATTGTTGCTCACAACCACAGATGGAGCCACGAATGTGCCAGCTCATCGAGGACCGAAGGATGCCGCAATAATAGGCGAAAATAGATCCTATGTCGTCGCGCAGTCGGGGTCACATTGCCTGGACATTGAGGCAACTGACGAGCTGATAATGTCAGCTCTCGGTGAGGCAGCAGTGCGAGGCCATAGCAGCATCACCAGACTTCTCATTGTTCACGGAGCCAGCACTTCTTCTCGATTGCAAGGCGGCCAAACACCACTTCATCTTGCTGCATCTAGTGGAAATTTACAGACAGTACAAACTTTTCTCCAAGCCAAAAGAATAGATTGGAACGCAGGCGACATGAGCGGCCACAGCCCGCTCTTTCTGGCTGCCGCGAATGGTCACACTCCCACAGTCGACTTTTTGATGCTACAAGGCGCGCATGCCACTACTCTTAATCTTGGTGATCAAACACCGCTTCACATCGCAGCCGCGAATGGGCACAAAAATGTGGTGGAGCTTCTTTTACGCCTGCCAGAAGTTGTCCCTCTGGCAAGAGATAGGGGTGGTTACACACCAGCAGATCTAGCTGCAAGGAACGGCCATGTTTTTCTAGCCATGCTCTTATGCGCTCATCAAGGCCCTCTGAGCACCCTCATTTGTTTGAACGTTGCCACGCGGAATCGTTTGCTCCAATTCATCAGTAGCTTACGGCCACCTAGGCGAATAAGGGGCAAGTTCGAATATTCATATAGCCATGTCTGACTGCGTGCCTATATACTACGAGGGATCACTCCCTCCGTCGTGATGTTTCCTCCTGGATCGCTGCTGTAACCGTGATCCTGCTTACACGGATCACGGTTCCTTCCACGATCCAAATGTGACGGTCGCTCCGACCATTAATCCGTTGTCCGCCCTGCCTGTGCCGTCCCGTGGCTCCTGCAGCCGGCCCAACCTGCAGCCTGCGTCCTGCATATGACTGGGTCGTAACAGCTATCATATATCACCCTCTATGACCTCTGGGTCGCAGGGTAAGCCTATCCCACCCTCGGCAGAGGGTTTAATATGTCCCTCTCGCAACCAGTTGCCGATGCACTCAATCTTCTCAATGCTGTCAATCAGCAACCGTAACCTATCCCATCTAGCTGTGCGCCTAGCTCCCGAAAGGCTCCGCTCTGAATGCTCTTTGACGACAATAACGAGGTGGGGGTTTTCTGAGAACCAACAC
>NW_011942226.1:422650-426884 GCF_000187425.2 Metarhizium robertsii ARSEF 23
GGATCATGTCTCAGCTCATGCGCCCGTAACAGTCTCTCTGTCTCTCTCTTTGTGTGTGTGTCTCTCTCTCTCGCTCTTTCTCTCTCTCTTTCTTTTTTTTTTCCCTTTCAAGGAAACCAACAGATGCGGCTCGGTTGACTTTGCATTCCCTTCAACCCAACGACTCTGGCTACCCATTCAGTGTGTTGAGGTACGGTGAAGCAGCGGAGGCATCAACGCCGTAAGACTTTCAGTGCAAGCCTAACCAGGTACAGATCGCAATGTATCGCAAAACAATGAAGTGAAGCAGCTCCATTATGCTGGTGATGACATTGAGTTTCCAATTACACACGAGCTGAACATCGCCTTGGACATCTATCTGCCTGTATGCACGCTTCTTGTCGCGCTTTTGCACGTTTATTAGCTGTAGCCATTGAGAGGCGTTGTCCTACACGGTCGTCAATTCTTGTATATTCATTCATAACTTTGCCTCCCTTTGATCTTGCTTGTCCACCCCCCCTCCCTCCCTTCCTCCTTCCACCGAGAAAACTCCAGGTCTAATACCTTTCACACACACAAAAAGAAAAGAAAAGAAAAGAAAATTCATATTTAGTACTTTTGACTGGACGCTGTGCAACTACTCTAACAATGTGGAATCGCACAAGCTCCTGCGCTTATCCAAACTAACCGGACAGGAATGGACCCGTAGAAAGTGCCCATATCTGGCCGCGCTTCACTTATCCTTTAGCTTCCGTGTCACGCTTAAATATCTCCAGGTTCTCACGGTATACGTGTCGGATAACACTGCCTCTGTTGATTGAAACACGCAAGCTTTTTGCCACCAGAGTGGCAAATGGCAACAGTATTCCGAAAGTATTAAATATCTTGAGTTTCTAGGGTTTAGGAGGAAGAACAAGAACAACAATTTTTGAAAAAAGAAGCTTAGTTAACAATGGGTCTCATAACGTGACAATACGAGCCTCTCCCATCCAATACAACAAAGATGGAGCATGTTGTTGTTTGGTTCGGTAGTTTGCTGCTAAGTTCTATTCTAATATGGCTTCTATTTTGCAGCTAAAATTTGTCAGCTACGACCTGAATCGGGATTCTGACAATTAGGAAGACTAATATCTTTCTTGGCTATGCTGTACGCTAATGCGCCCACTCTTTGATCGCCATAGATTTGCATTAAAGAATTTGTCACTTAAGGGTATCTTTTGTACTGTCATAGGTCGAGATTTGTGTTGGGCCTATTGATATGATGTAGCTCGGAGGCTGGGCGTGTGTCCAGGGCAACCCTCTTACTGTACGGCGCGGATCATGCTCAAATTGACACATGACATCCAAGATAAGGCTGTTCTCCTCTCATGGCTACGCCGCCTGGTCCGTTGTCGTTCGTGACAATGGTAGTGAAGCACTTGAGTTGAGGATGAGTAGGAAGAGGTGCGAATATGGACCTCTCGCACCTCATGGTGTTGAAGGTGCAGTTGTTATAGATTGCGGAAGGCTTTCGATCGACGAATTCTGAGATGCACCTCCATGGAAGGTTTTCGGTATCCCGTCTCCAGAGAAAGGTCCTTCAGTGAAGGCAGCGAAATAACGGTTTCATCAGCAGGCCAGGCTGTGAGAAAGGCGCCGCTCTGCGCAGCCTTCTCTGCGTCAAGAGAAGTGTAGACGCTGAGCGTGGTTGTAGGGGACATTTTGGCTAGAAGTGCGTTTCAGTAACCGTGTATGATGTGTATGGTGTGCATGGTTCTAGAGTTCCAGCCAAGTTGTGAAAACGTGTATTAATACCCAACATGCCGTCTTTGATTTGACAGCGCAGAGGGATTGGTTTTGGAAAGATTCGAGGGTGCAATGGTTGCACGTGGCTCGTTGTTTGACACCGGATATCCATCCGCCTCAATTCACACCGACTTACTGCGAGTAATACGTGTACGGTCCGTGAGTGGTGTAAGAGCTTTTCCCACCGGCCTTGTAGCGGCTGTCATTCTCACGTAGGGCTGGTCGGGGTGGCGTTTGAATCCATGTAACACTCTCTTATGCCGAGTACCACACTTCACGGACTGTTGCGCCTCCCTTGCTAATCTGAACTCAAGCGGCTGGGCCGATGGTATGGAGATCTAGCGTATGCAACGATCTGTCAGCCACGCAATACCTTATGGGGGTCGTAGAGCTGTGGATTCCCAACTTCCGTTGTGTCCTTCATGTCGCCCAACCCGGATGCGCCGCAGCCTCTTATGAATAAAACTTAATTATGGTGGACATTCAAAACTACATGGGTTGAACCACCCCGCTCGATTATTCGATCTCCGGACGTCCCTCAACCGCGGAGGGTGGGGGCGAAGTTGGAGGCGAGGGGGACCCACTGGCAGTTGGCTTAATCGCGCCGGGGCGACACTCGTGATTTCCCGCCGAGGCGCCCAGTAATGTTTGGCAGTCAGGGACGTGGCAGGATCCCTGCACACTTGCTTCTCAAGATTTATCTGGGCAGGGTGGTCTCTTACGTGACGCTTCGGGCTCCACGCTGTTGCTTGCTACGTAGACATCCTCGTTTAATGATGGGTCGCCCGTCTTGGGCAGCCATGGTTGCCTACTTAACATGCAGTGAGGACTGAAACCCTGTTGGGTACGGCAGAAGTCGACGTATCTTTATGCGAATCTCGGGAGGCAAGTTCAAAATGCTAACGCTCTTTGACGACAATAACGATGCGGGGGTTTTCTGAGAACCAACACCTAACCCTTCAACTACTGCGCGTGTTGGAGCTCTAGTGTTTGCCGCCGTATGACTGACCCTTTGTTCAGAGTCCATGGGGCAGATTAATGGACCAGACACTCTGAAAAGAGCCTTTGAAAGGCAAGACTACCGGCCGGCGATGCTGTACAGAGGGTTCGGCGAGCAAAGAAGAATCGAAGCAAAGATGATCCCCAAGAAGTTACGAACATAACGCACTACGTTTGATCCAAAATTGTTCGGGTCACAAATGGCAGTCGGGGTTATAAGCAGTCTCATCCTCCAGAGGGCACGTGTGCAAACCGTACTCTATTCCGTCGTTCTTCCGAACCACTGCTGGCGCGCTTCTGTATGCTCAATATCCGCAGTAGCCCAGGGGTTACGGTTATTGGGAAGCCCCGTGTCGAGCATACCACACCCCCTGAAGCCGTGCATGGGAAGGAGACTAGGAAGTAACTGCAGCAAACGATAAAGAGGAAATTTGAATGGAACGTGAACATTAGCCGAACAAAATAAACCGGAGGCGTCCTGAAAAAAGAACGGAACGTTAGTTAGACCGGAGTCCTCAAAAAAGGGTGGGCGGGTGCCTTGGCTAAACAAAATAAACCGGAGTCATTCTAAAATAAGAATGGAAGGAACATGAAGAGTACATACTGTACAAAAAAGAATGGAACATAAGTAGCCATACAAAAATATTTACCATGGAGTCGTGCTCAAAAAAGAGAATGTGAACTTTGAAACACTATGGCGTCAATCTTAAAAAAAGACCGGGGCTAGCAAGTCACGATATTCCAACAAATACTGTGGGACCTTGACGAAGCGATCTGCGTTGTGAAGCGGTGGAGTGATCAATGCATACTTACTGTAAGTCAAATAGACGACAAGCGAATTGTGCTGCGGGGTACGTTGCCGAATTGCCTTGAAGTCAAGCATATTATTTTGTGGGATGCGCATTGGTTTGTTACAGGTTGTGCATGTCCTCAAAGGGAAGTTATTGCGAGTGGCGCAGTCCAAAGCGCACACTGGTCAGAATTGCGCAAGTATTTGCTGCATAGGACTGTGCAGTACATATGTATGTACAGTACAACAAACTAGGCAGTTGGCAAAACCATAATTTTGCGGTCCGTGGAACTGAATTTGATCCCAAGTTATAACAAAGGTCTGCGATGATGGAGCCGCCTGGTGACTGACGCAGCCCACAACAAACCGCGGTTGGACACGCAAAAAGTATTTTGTGGTCCTCTCGTCACCTAACCACGATGGCATGTAATCAGCTTGGAACCGACATAACAGGCCGGCCACGACCTGGAAGGTCAATCGACGCTCCTTATGCGTTTACCCTACACACACGGCGTTCGTCCAAAAACCACATCTCACACCTTCCCCTGTATTGTTACTTTCTTGGCATGGAATTGTTAAGAAAGTAGACTAAATTACACCAATTTGCCTAACACTACTCGAAAACTTCGTTTTTCTGCGCGTTGCGCAGCCTCGGCGGCGGCGATGGCAACGGCCACCCCC
>NW_011942226.1:426933-427468 GCF_000187425.2 Metarhizium robertsii ARSEF 23
CTACACACCCAAGAACTTAGCTCGAGGCGCCCGCGCAGCCCTCCTCCGAGATAGTTCCCCCGTGGAGATCACCGACATGGTGTTTCACCTGCACGTGGACGGACGGACCAGACGCCGTCGTCGCCACTCACTCGATGTGCAATGCTGCGATTGCGGAAGGACAGCAGCTCGACGAATTCCCTGCACTGCCCACAACGGTCACACATGAGCGGCGCTCACCCATTGACATCACCGATGCAGCTAACCAGCTCGTCGATGAGCAAGTCGCCGCCTACAACGCCAAACTCAGGGTCTTCCGAACCTTCTGCGCACATTTCAACGAGGCTGCCAAGGAATTTACTACCGGACCGGAACGCGACTTCGCCAAGCACTTCTCCAGCAGCTTCCTAGAATTCTGGAAACAAACTCTGGCCAACTCCAATTGTGCATCCACACCAACATACAGCAGCATTGCCGCGAATGCCACTCCAAGTGTGCATCCACACCAACATACAGCAGCATTGCCGCGAATACCACTGCCTCTTCGACTCGGTTT
>NW_011942226.1:427568-429749 GCF_000187425.2 Metarhizium robertsii ARSEF 23
TGGAGGTTTTAACCTGAGTTGAAATAAGAGCAAAACATATTCCGGGAACGGTACACTTCCGTTCCTATGATATGGCGGAGAGGCAGTAATCAAGGCTTTACACCTACTTTAGGTTAAGAGAAATAGCATCGATGGTCATGAGAACTCGTGTAACTAATAGAATGCACGTTTCTCTATTTTAGAATTATCCAACCACACTATCGCCGGTCGAGCTTGAGCTCCAACAGAGAACTCCATACAACGGCTATAGCTTCTTCTAATTGGGCTTCATTTAGCTTAGACCAAATGTTGCAGCCTAGTAATAGTAAGAGAGTATCTAGGCTTTTAATGCCTCCCTTAAGTTATTCGCAATATTCTCATAGTCCTGAATGCCTCCCTTAAGTCATTCGCAATATTCTCATAGTCCTGAATGTTCTGCTCTCGCTTCTGTCTCTGTAGTTCACTGCATTAGTTTTGTCTGTAATACAAATTATACAATCAACTGTCCAGACGAAGTGGCTAACCTGTTTTTCCAGTCTCGCGGGTGCTTCAACAGCACTCTTCTTTGACTCAATAATTTCATCCTTCAATTGATTCAACACATCTTTTGCCTCCGTTTGGTCTTTTAGAAGCTCTGCTAATTTATCCGAGAAATCAACCTCTCGGTTAACCCTCGCAGTCCATACTGCCTGTCTGTATGCTTGGTCCTGGAGATTTTTCTCTGTGTCTGCCTTTACGGCTGAAGTCTGGTCGTCAAGCGCTTTCAGTGCCTCATTCGCCTTATCAATGTTTTGACGGGCGTCGAGAGCCGGAGCAGCAATGGCCAGGCCAGGGAAGACGGCAAGAAAGACATTTGAGGCTTTCATATTGTCAAGAAGTTTTGGAAGTGTTGGAAGTAGATGATTTAATGTCTCTCGCGAGATATTATAATGTAGTTGTTGATGGTAGTCCAGTATGTTGAGTTGTTTGGGAGACAGGTTTTGAAATGCGGTTCGGCATCGAACATTTGTATACATATTTCGGTGGGAATACATACAAATACGGTAAACATAAGAAAAATATGGCATGCAGTACGAAAAGCCTCAGTTGCTATGCCTCTGAAACAGAAACTTGACTCTATAAAACTCTGGCTTCTATACACGCCAAGTTGTGCGGCGGCTCCAGTTCTGTGGTCTGAAACTATACGGCATTATGGATCCCAGAGTCTGAGTGTGTTAGCTAGCATTACCCTGTACATTTACACGCCAAGAGGTTGCAGTATGTATCACTCGGTTCCAGTTGGTTATCGCCTGACTCAGGCGAAGTAGCATCGACCTCCGAGTTGAATTCGCACCATAACCCTGTACAATATTGAATGTAAAGCCGTCATGAGGCGCTATAAAGTTACCCTTACACGTCATCAAATCTATGCCAAGTGACCTAGTGTGTCAAAAATATATCATCACGAATGGGAGCGAAATTTTGAATAGCTACTCCTTATTTAAACGCATTAGGTTACTTGTTATGGAACAACTCCGTGGAGACTTCAGTTTATTGACTGGGTCCAAAGTGTGGGATGTACATGCAAAGTGAGTCTATCCACTTGTGCTTGGGCTCTGATGTCGCAGTCCCTATTGTAAGTCGCCATGCCAGAGCAGTGTAAAGAAAGCATTGTGTTGCCAACTTCCACCTTTGTTCTATTGGATTTATCGAGGTAGCTGCGTAACTACCGTCTATTAGAATTATTCGCTAAACTTATGTTACTCCCATCTTACTGCTTATCGGAAACATGTGTTTATTTTGGGGGGCTAGTTTGCTACGATCCTGTACAATACAATATATCGGACAACCCAACCTTTCCTTAGATACTTCACAGTGACCCATTTTAACTACGAGAGGGTGTGTAGGGCCCACTTGGAGGCTATCCGTTACAGATACTGAATCAAAACTTTGGAGACGTTGTACCCGGTAAATGACACGAAAAGCCCCTGACCCTCTGGCAGATTGGGGAACCATGTAATTGCACGCTAGTAAACTTAAACTGTAAATTATTCCCGGTCACTGCCGACGGCTCTTCCATACGCTTCTTTCACCAACAGTTGCATCTGCTCGTTTTCAGGCTCACAATCTTTGTACCTCAGTTCCTGTACGTGCAGGTGCAAGATCGTCGTTCAAGGTATCTTCTCTTCTCTCGCCTACTTACTGCAGGTTAGTCTATTCCCT
>NW_011942226.1:429849-440292 GCF_000187425.2 Metarhizium robertsii ARSEF 23
GAATCGGTGCAACTGAATGACTGAATGATCTTCTGGTGAATCGGTGTAACTGAATGACTGGATGATCTTCTGATATTCTAGCACAAGTGCGTCTGTTGCCTTGGTTTGTTCGGCGTTGACTGCTACAGATAGACTGTCAATCCAGCGGGGGAGATCTTGGTCTTGATCAAGATAACGACCTAATCTCTCATCCACATGGCTGATGACAACACTTTTGGCTTTGATAAGATTGGTTTTCTGTTGCTCATACTCCTTGGAGCTGTCTTTCCAATTGTCACGGGCTAGTCTGAAAGCATTGACTTGAGATGCCGAAAGATTGACTTCAGTCTGAGCGTTTGCGTTAAAATCAGATACTTGCGGTCTTCTTGGCTTTCGTAGAAGCACTTGAGTTCGGTTGGTTGGCTTAATTGCCTCCCAGATGTCTATATCAATTAAGCTTGCAACAAACTTCTGCCAGCCGTCCCAATTGTCGATCCCAGTGAGGATAACTTCAGTCTTGGAAGGTGGCATCTTTACGTATTCAGGAGGAATTATTGTAACTTAGCTAACTGTCTCACGAACACTTGTCTTTGTGCTCTATTGTTATGCAGTTTTCACAGCATGGCTGTTCTTGTTGACAACCTAGTGCGCGGGTCCGGGCTCATAACTGTCACGTTATGAGACTCATTGTTAGCTAAGCTTATTTCTTGAATATAAAAATTATTGTTCTTTTTCTATCCTTCAGAAGGGTTCATGTCTTTTATCTTTAGTTTAGAAGACTTCCCAGCCACCTGATTTCATCAGGGTGGCTGGCCAGCCTCTCAAACTACTGATATCGATGATTTTATGACATCTAGCAATTACGTCAAGTCTGCTTGTTCAACTAACAGAGGCAGCCTTATCCGACAAGTACAGGTTTGCTTGCCCCACACATAATAAACTTCCGTGACTTGAAATTCTATTCTAATGATGACTGAGAGTGCGACAAGTTGCTTGAAACGGTGGCCTCTTCCCACTCCGCATTATACATAAAATAGCCGACCAGATCTGGGTGTGTTGAAGGCAAAACCTGTGTGTTATTCAATCCCACTATGCGTTGTTTTGCGCTCAATTCGGCCATGACACATATATTCATTCTAGTTGCTGCTTTTGGTATTTTTCTTGAAGTGTTTATCTCCAAATACCGAAATGGCCAATCCATCTGAATTCACCAAAGGGAAACTTGCATTTCTACTGCCAGCTTCAGAGATGAATATCTCATATAGGCATCTGAAGAGCACACAGATGGCTACGTTGTTGTGAATCTACTATGTACTGTACTAGATATCTCTTATTCTGTACTACTGGAAACGATATGATAGTGCGGTTCCCGACGTGGCTGTATAACCATTTCTTCGTCAACACCTACCGTAAGTACAGTAGTGTCCTGGGCTTGGCAAATCTTGTCTGTACTGGACGGCACTGCTTTAGCTGACGAGGCTTTGGCCAGATCTAAGTTTCAGGACGCATAATCCTGAATTTGCAACTTATGAACGTTACATGTCTCAATGAGCCCCTGGAAGGGAGGTGATTTGTGTACTCTTGATTCTTGTCTAGGGCTGTGTTTTCGGGGTGGTCTTACTTACTTCTGCTCGAGTGGCCCCGATGCACATGATCATCGCTCATTCAGGAATTCTCCATTTTGTTATGCCAGACCGACTCTGACACTGGCCTTGATGGAGAATACGCCACTAACGCTATGATTCCTTGTTATACATTCTCCACACTTGAGATTTCTATTTAGTGCTACATATCATGCGAAACCGCCACTATATAGTGCCTGGACAACGCCTTGCCTGTCTTATTAAAGTCATATTGCTCCAAGGCTTTCCTGAGCACACAAATACACACAGACGTCGAACCAATCATCAACTTGTTCTTTTGTGTTGACCTCCCTTGACGACAGCATGTCCGCGGAGAATCGAAAAGACTTCTGGTGCGTGGTTATGGACAGGAGCAGCAATCACACTACTGAGTCCCTGATCAAGGTCCCTGTTTCGTGCTTGGATGCCGGAACCAATCAGTTACCAAATGCCCCTCCTAGGCCATGCTTCCCGAATTCCATGGTGAAAAGACAGCTACCGCGCCGGTTGCCGAACCAACAAAGCTCGTCGCATGGAATTCCCTCGCCAATCACATCAATTAGGCCCATGCCGAGCAGACAATTTGGAGGTACAAATTTAAACACACTTGCCAATGAAAATACACAGCTGTCCGGGCTGCGACAGCGGCGAGCACATAAATCAGGCCAAAGAAATAATCAGCTTCTTCTGCTTCAGCCTCCGTTCTTCAAACACAGACATCAAGGCCCAATGCAGAACGGCGCGCTGATACGAAAATGGTTGTCGAGCGAGCCCCCAAGTTCGTACCCCTTCAGAGGCAGTGCGCAAAGCTGCCTGCGAAATTAAATTGGGAATTAAATACTGCATCTTCTCCGGTATTGTCTTCGGTTATAGTAAGATGAGAAGCCAGTTTACTCAGCAGTATTTTCTACGTGTGGAATGCTAAAATACTCCGGGTAATCCGCCTGGGGAAATGGAAGGAGACGATATGTTTTCACAATCGTCCAGCCTCACGATCGGAGATAGACGTCCCATAGCACGTTTTCTTGATAATGCAATGCAATTCTTTAGTATAATTTCCCAACTTTCTTGATGTGTACAACAATTCGTCCACTCTCGTCCATTTTAGTAACTGCAGATATTGCATATTTTTCGCCATCCCAGTCGCCTGCGATTGTCCACCCCAACGGGCAGCATGACGTGGAGAGCATTACTTCCTGTCATCACAAAAATGAACACTTCTCGTTTGGCGAAGTTTCTCAGTTACTCTAGATAGTTCTATTTTCCCTTTGGGGTTGTCCTGCCTCGGCCCACCTTGACGCTTCGCGTGATGCCAACGACGAGGACAATATTCCAAATTTTCCACTTCTTTTGCGGTAGACGTGGAACCCTGTGATACGGCTGTATCGTCTCTCTCTTACCTGACTTGCCGCATTCAAGAGACGTGCCCAAGTGTGACATCACTATAGACCTGTGCATGCATGTGCTGTAAATACCTTTGTACGTCAGTGTTGGTGCGGCATGGCTTTCTTATCAGCTATCGAGGCGCAACCTTTCTCAGAGAACAAAGGTATGCCTGCAGCTAGAAATTTTTTAGTGAAGAAATTGAAGCGTCAAGGTCAATATCAAGTTTATTCAGACACGGAACTCTTCACCAATTCATAGGACATCAGGCATCATAAGGGTGGAGTTTACCAAGCAATGCCAAGGCAGTGAGACAGACCAGGAGATATTGCGAACCAAGAAAGTACGAGATCGGAGAGTTTAGCTTGTTGTACCCATACGTTTGGCGTCGAATCTCAGAGAAGATGCTGGTGCAGATGTTGGTTGAGCCTGGACTGGGTAACTGAGACGCGGATGACGGACGATGAAATGGAACAAGCCATCTCGCGGCGGATTGAAGGAGTGAGAGCAATGTTCTGGGGTTGCGCAAGAGAAACCCTAGAAAGTGGCGTCGAGGATCGGTTTATTTTGCGCAAGAACAGACCAACAACACCGTTTGTCAAGATCAAGTCGCTCATTCAAGAAAACAAGACATTGCTATACTGCTGCCTGCTAGGCAGCAGTATTCCAACAAGTATTTATTTTCGTATTATTCCACTCTTTATATAGGATATCAAGAGTCTCTCGTTTTGTCCAAGCTGTCTCATATAATCGTGCTGTGTGACACCGTTTGTACAACGTGAACTTGTCACGTTATGAGACTCATTGTTAACTAAGCTTCTCTGTTGAAGAAAAAAGTTTATTGTTGTTGTCTCTATGCTTCAGAAAAGTTCATGTCATTTATCTTTAGTTTTAGAACACTTCCCAGCCACCCTGGTTTCACTGGCCAGCCTCTTAAACTACTGATATCAATGATTTTATGACATCCAACAATTACGCCAAGTCTGCTTGTTCAATCAACAGAGGCAGCCTTATCCAACAGAACTACTTGCACTTGGACTCCCACTGACATTGCTTCGGCCATTCAAACGGCGTTCAAGCGGCGTTATGTGGATAAAATTTATGCAGATCGTTTCTCTTGTTACTTGAGAGAAATATGAGGGCCGTTAGCAGATATAATTTCACTTCTGGGCGAACCAGGATCGGAGATTATCGGCTGTACGTCCTTGTGTACTGAATTGCCTGAAGCTGAGAACCTTGCCGGCTGTCGTGGTCTAGGATGCGTAAGGCGTAATGCGGGTTGTTCATCTTCACCCAAAGTGCCCTCTCAGCGGCTCGTTGCCTGACCGACAATAGCCCCGACAAGTCGCTTGGTGCTGGCTTCTCCGCGCCTTGTCACGAGATATGGATTTCTTCCATAACTTACACCAGCGGATGGGGAAGTACCTTTGTGGCCAGCTCCTGCACATTGTTCGGGAACACTGTGATGTGGCCCTTGATGTGCTTTGGGTAAATGGCATTTTGCTTATGGCCGCTCGCAGCGCTGCATCTTGTGACGAACCCGTAACATGAGTTCAGCGCGATAAGTTTCTCCTCCACTGGAGTGTGACCCCCTTCAGCTTTTCGGGGAACATACGTTTATGGAGCTGGTCTGTAGGTGACAGGGCGTCGCGCTCCAAACAACGTATGAACTCCGCACAGACTAGGACACTCTCGCCCTCAGGAAGGCAGCTCCGACATGAAAACAGCGACCAGACGTTCTTTGCAATACCGTTCAGCTTCCGTTGTTCCAATTTAACATCTCTCAACTATATTTTCGTGCGCTTGCGGTAGCACAGCATACACGTCCATAACTGCAAGTTGCTCGTATCGTGGAACGCTCTATAGAAATCTTCTGCGGTCGAGACCTATCTCTCGTGTGGTATTGGCGTACACTACGTCTGCTCTTTCGACGGGCTCTCCTTCACGGCCAATTCCTCCTCTACGTAACGCACCTGTGCTCGAGGCGTCGCTGGGCTGTGGTATTCTCTTTCGCGGCGGCGCCCTCACGATTGCTTCCGCCTGCTCACGTCGTGAAGCCTCTTCACTGGCTGATTGCTTGGGCTGGATGAATCGAAATGTGGACGTCGTATTTGCCAATCTCTCGTATTTCGACCGTCTCCTCAGTTGCTGATTTGGGGCAGTGTGGCCGTCGACAGTATTTCGTGCCATTCCCGCAACCGATCTTGTCATCGCCGCTCCACCATGTACATCTCATAGCCAAGATTCTCCACCGTGTTGTTGTCACTTCGACGCCGAGTACTCCTGACGGATAGTATATGTTTGGCTCCGGAGCTTCGCCACTTGGACTCTCTCGCCTGTTGGCACGCGCTTCTTGGATATGGGTGACTTCTCTCATACTACGGTATTTCCATTCAGACTACGCCATGCTTTCCTGCAGTGCTAGGCCGATAAGCCAATAGTTGCCTGTACTCCCCATCACCCTGCTTTTTGCGTCCATTATCGCAGTTTTGGCCAGTCTGTGTATACAACTTGTCACCCCAACTTTGTCGGCGGCAGCCCGCACCATTTCCTGCGACGTCCAATCGAGCCCTGACAACTACCCTGTTGAAACGAAGATGGTGTCGTCGTTGCTTTTTCCTAACATGGACCTCCAGCACACATGGACGAGGCACTGCCAACCTGCATGCTTGCATTCTCCAGGACATACTCTTTAAGCTGTTCGAACACCATGTTCCCGCCTTTGCTCGTCGATAATATTTGCCAGGTTCGCCCTGGCTCGTAACTCACCCATGACATAAAGGGCCATTTCGAGCATCAACCTGATCCTCGGACTAAGCCATGATGTTATCATTCCCCCTTCCCGAGCATACACGCCATGAGGTCATTTGACAGCACACGTCATGCCTTTCTCCTTGCCCACGTACAGCTAGCAACGAACCTTCTCCCCCTAGGGCGCTTTCACTTGCACCACTCAGTCTCTCTCCCTGCGCCGGTGAGTACTTCAGCCCTACACCTACATACATTTTCTCCTCAACAGCAAACAGCCCCTTCGCTAATCCTTCTGCATATTTGTTGTTGAAGCTCCAGACCTGTAGAATAATCACATCTTCGCAATTCCGGCATAATTATCTACTCCCCATTATGAAAGTCGCTGTTATCGGCGGAGGGACATCAGGGCTCGTAACTCTGAAATACCTAATCCAAGCTCGCGAATATCTGGGCTGCGGCTCGGTCCAGGTACGTCTGTTTGAGTACCAGTCCCGAGTTGGAGGAGCTTTTTTTTTCAAAGGTGTACGAAGATGCTGAGGTATGTGTCTAAACATGAGTACGTACGTTTCAATGACGCATTTACGTGGGACAGATGGTATCATCAAAACAGCTTACTACGTTTTCTGACTTCCGGCGACCAAACGAGCCCGACTTCCTCAGTGCAGCAAGTTATGTCAGGTACTTAGAGGACTACTGCACACATTTTAACCTGTGGCCCGACATCAACGTAAAAACTCGAGTATTGGCGGTCAAGCGTCGTTTTCGTGGGCACACAGTCGTGTATGAAACCGAGGATGGCCATCAAGCTGAGTGGGACTGTGATGCCGTTGCAGTATGCTCCGGCCTACACGTCGAACCAAACATGCCCGAGATTGAGGGGCTCGAAAATGTGCCTCGGGTTATACACTCGTCGGCTTTTAAGGCGCGTAAGCAGTTTCATTCCAGCAAGACCGTCATGATTGTTGGCTCTGGCGAGACGGGAGCCGACATTTCCCATCTCGCTGTGACCACGCCAAACGCGGAGAGAGTTATTCTCTGTCACAAGGATGGATGCCACTTTGCCCCCAAGGTTACATTCTCTGCAATCACTTCGCGGCAAGACACTTGTCTGCTAACACCTGGCAGAGAAACCCTGGACCAGTTATTCTGCGGTGTCTGCGTAAGCCAGACCCGAGGGAACCAGGCATCCCCATCGATATCAGCCGGGCAAATATGTTTGACACAGCCTATGTCCACAAAATCCTCCGGCGAAACGACAAATTTCTTTGGGACTATTATAATATCTATATCAAATGCCTTCTATTCATAACGTCGGGGACGACGTTGGGCATGGACCAGTGGATCGGCGGCATTAGCAAGGAGCGAGACCATCCGTCAAAGAGTGGGTGTTTGTTGATCTGCCAGAGCGAGTAAGTCGACGTACTGATTAATAATGTGCTAAGTTTCTTTAACAAGTCCATGGAAGTCTGCCCGTATATCAATGAGCCTTACCGGTCCAAAGTACCCGGGCCAAGTTTGTGGCTGTATTCACTTCGGTCTTTCTTTGTGCAGACTCCGATCGCCGACACTCGAGGGAAGCGGGTGGATCTTGCACCACTTCCTCAATGTTTTGATGAGAAGGGTACTGTGCAATTCTTCGACAATAAGCGACCTGAATATGACCGCATGCAAGGACAGCGAATCCGACCAGACATGGTAGTTATGTGTACCGGATGCAAAAACAGAGCTTCCCATTTCTCAGTACGTCTAAAGACGGAAACAATGCTCCATATCCGACGCCTGATTGTGCGGATGTACGCCAAATATGGAAGCGTGACGATCCAACCGTTGGTTTCATAGGATTCGTACGTCCGTCGCTCGGTGCGATTCCGCCACTTGCAGAGCTGCAGACTCAGTTGTGGATTGTGAACCTCTTTATCACCCAGAAGCATTCAACAGCCCCTCCTGCCGGAAGATGAGCATCACTACAGACTGCGAGCCCTTCCCGATGCAAGAATTAACTACGCGGTTGATCACGAAAGTTATGCCTACCAGCTGGCTCTGGACATTGGGTCGGCGCCCGGGCTGGCAGACATTTTCAAGCACTTCTCGTGGAGGCACGTAGTGGTGTCTTTCAAGTTGCTAACGCTGTGGGTCTTTGGTGCTCATATCAACACCAAGTTTCGTTTGAAAGGACCCTGGAAGTGGGACGGTGCCCTGGACATATTCACGTCTGACGAAATCTGGCAAACAGTCACACGACGACCTATCGTCTTCGGTACGTCCCCAGAGCCTATCCTGACAATGACCTCATAACTAACGACCCTAGGTCACCTTGCTGTTTCGATCATTCCAATGTCAATTTTTGGGGCCTATCAGTTTTCTGCTGCGAGCATACGCGGCATTCAAATTATTATTTTGTCGTGCAATGTAGTTGTTGCTTCCACCGCCCTCTTGGGCGGCGGAGCCAGCAGCCTGCGAGTAGCCTCAAACAGTGGCTGAAACAGGCCTCACGTGAGGAGACCTCAACACCAATTCAGGCGTGCTTTATCCATAGATAGATGAATTCAACACAAGCAAGAACAACATCATGATCACCAGCGCGTAGCCGTTTGTGCCTGTGATAATTATCTCGCCGATAGAAGCCTTGCGCTTCCAACAGTAGTAACGTAAGCATGTTGCTCCTCATTGTTGTCTAATAGCGTTGGGAGATCAGCATAGGGACCGTTAAGATTTGCCCCTCATATGGAGGAATGGCTGTACATATGGGGTATTTGCTAATATGCTGGTACCGCAGAGGAAATAAAGCTTGACAGAAGTTTCTTGATGACAGCATCATCCCAGACCCAAGCCCAACTCGAGGGGAAAGCAGCAAGCGACCATTAACAACAACTGTGGGGAATCTAAGGTCACGAAAGCTCGTAAAGATTGGACAAAGGACATGGTTGTATCTTCTCACTCCCGGTGGACAAGGGATTCTCGTATGCTTCTAACAGAAAAATGGCGGGTGCCATATGTATCAACCCTTGTACATTCGTTTGGCCAAGCATACGATTTCGTTTCACATACTGTTAGTATTTCCGGAGTTTAGAGGGTAATGCAACAAATTGGGCGGCAAAGAGTATTTGACCCACACGAAGCCACAAATGATGCAACGTGCTTCGATAATGAATTATGTTAACGTTACGACTAACTTCAGATGGATGTAAGTATTACATTTGTAGATCCATTATCCTGGCAGTGGTAGTGCTTCTAACATAGCCGCACAACAACATCCAAATTCCCCCCCTTCTTCAAAAGGGAAAAGAGAAAAGAGAAAAAAAACTGCTAAATATTGCGTCACCATTTTGCCTTGTGAGTCGGGTAATTGGAGAGGCGCTGATCATGCACATGCTGTGAGTATCTTGGAGGCGCTATCTTCGAACAATCAAAGTACCATCTTGGTCGAATGGTGTTAGACTGCACAGTAATTGTGACAGGGAATTTTGTACAGAGCTGAGAGGATTGTTAGAAAAGTGACTTTTTTGACGCAGCGCGGCTGGCTGACAGTTCCGGCAATTTGTCACTGACCTTAGATCATGCCCGTCAGGGTTCTTCAAATCTATGGTCACTTCGACGGCATGAGCGACCCTGATGATTCCGAGATCTATGGATTGAGCACGGTCTTTGAGGCTTGTGGGTAGAGGTAATCGGACTGACAATGCCCAGATTGCCGAGACAAACGCCTTCTTCATGCTTGTCACGAGTGACTTGCATTTTGCCTGGCCCGTTTATATACGCCTTGGCAAGAATCCTCGTGAATAGGTTTGGTGTGCTCTGTGCGGTGTTGCTCGTCACCAATGATTGGCGATCCTCAATTACTCTCACGGTAATATTATCCAGCCTTAATCCCATTAAGAGCGGATATAGAAGGATGTTGAAGGGTATAACACCCCCAAAACTTATTACCTTCTCGGGAACAGTGAAGCAATAATCCACTTTATCGCTCCACGTACCTTGCGAGACTTCAGCTCGGAATGGCTCTATTGCATCCGTTGCGGCGGCACGAATCACTCGTAGGTGTTTGTAAGCGCGCTCTACAGGCACTTCTCCACTGTATATCGTTGCCTCGAGGCAGTACCTTAATATCAGTTCTGGCAGCCCTTCAATTGTCTCTGTCATCTTTCCAGGCAGCGCAAGCTCAAAGCGGTACTCGTAGTGCCCTGTAGGCAACGTTTCGCCACCAGACGGTGCGAGATTGTGAGCATGCTCTGAGATTATTGTCTTTGCCATCGTCGTTTTTTTGGCACTGAAGTTTAATACCCTCTGCCATTTGCGAAGAACTGGTTCGGCTACTTTGAGCTTTCCGAGGAGATGCAGTCGAAAATGCCCGCTATGCAACGGCGTGGAGACTTGGAGGATGATGGACCCAGTCAGCACTTGGCCGGAAGCCTCATGAGGATTTCCACGAAATGCTACGTGGTCTCGATTTAGTCTGGGGGCAGTAAGGGTAAATGCATGCAGCATTAGCATTCGTACGACCTGAAAGGCATGGTAAAGGTAATGTTTCCCTCGCTGGTGAAAACTTACCGAACATGGCATCGAACATCACTTCGAGCCATCTTGTGAGGTCAAGAACCAAGCTAGTACCAGCGAAGCGGGGATATTGCGACACCTACAACCCATCTTACTATGTACTGCTGTTTGGCGAGGACGCCTTTTAATACGGCAATTGATAGGGACGCCGCAC
>NW_011942226.1:440392-443321 GCF_000187425.2 Metarhizium robertsii ARSEF 23
ATCGTGAACATCTGGCGGTCCATCCAGCGCAAACATAGCGGATGAAGTGACTTCGTTGATCGGTTTTCCCCATTGGCCAGACTCGGCCTCGCCCCAGAGGCCACCTTCGTCTTGACCCAACCCCGGCCCTTGTGCCCGGCCACTGTGTTCGTCTTCTCCTCGATCAAGGCGCGCGAGGACCTCCTCAATCTCCAACGAATCCTCTTCGTCCATACCACGCTCTGTTGGGGGAACAACCTGCGCCGTTCGTGCCTTTTCCCACGCCGTTGGCTCATTCCGTTCCATGCAATCGTACACCAGGGACGGCACCCCATGCGGCGGTGCGCCCCAGCTTTCCATTTCCGCCGCATCAATCTCAATCTCGGCGTAATGCGGGTTGTTCATCTTCAGCCAGACGAGTGCCCTCTCAACGACTCGTCGCCTGACTGACAAAAGCCCCGACAAGTCGCTTGGTGCTGGCTTCTCCGCGCCTTGCCACGAGATATGGATCTCTTCCATAACTTGCACGAGCGGATGGGGAAGTACCTTTGTGGCCAGCTCCTGCACATTGTTCGGGAACACTGTGATGTGGCCCTTGATGTGCTTTGGGTAAATGGCATTTTGCTTGTGACCGCTCGCAACGCTGTACCTTGTGACGAACCCGTAACATGAGTTCAGCGCGATAAGTTTCTCCTCCACTGGAGTGAGACCCTTCAGCTCTTCGGGGAACATATGCTCACACCCAATACGTCTATGGAGCTGGGCCGCAGGCGACAGGGCGTTGCGTCCCAAACAACGTACGCACTCCGCGCAGACTAGGACACTCTCGCCCTCAGGTATGCAGCTCCGACATGAAAACGGCGACCGGCCGTTATTTGCAATACCGTTCAACTTCCATGGTTCCAATTTAACATCTCTCAACTCTTTTTTCGTGCGCTTGCGGTAGCACAGCATACACGTCCATAACTGCAAGTTGCTCGTATCGTGGAACGCTCTATAGAAATCTTCTGCAGTCGAGACCTTTCTCTCATGTGGTATTGGCGTACACCACATCTGCTCTTTCGACAGGCTCTCCTTCACGGCAAATTCCTCCTCTAAGTAACCCAACACGCTCGTCAAGTCCTCGGCCTGCAACGCCCGCCTCCTCTGGCCTCGAGTTCCACGTCGACTTCGCTTCCTTGGAGATTCATCTCGCCCAGGATGACGATTTCTCTTTCCCTGCCGCTGCGGCCGCCTCCGCTCCACGACGTCGTCTTTCCATGGCCGTTGGCCTGTTTCTTCACAAGCAGTCTGAACTAGTGGCTTTGACGACGACACTCCAGCTAAATGCGCATCTCCTGACGCACCCTCCGTCTCTCGTGACCAGACAAGCTTACTGGGAAACGCTCCTGTGCTCGAGGCATCGCTGGGCTGTGGTATTCGCTTTCGCGGCGGCGGCCCTCGCCGACGTAGCTTGGGCAGCGCCCTCACAATTGCTTCCGCCTGCTCATGTCTTCAAGCCTCTTCAATGGCTGATTGCTTGGGCTGGATGGATCGAAACGTGGACGTCGTATTTGCCAGTCTCTCGTATCTCGGCCGTCTCCTCAGTTGCTGATTTGGGGCAGTGTGGCCGTCGACCGTATTTGCCATCTCCGCAACCTAACTTGTCATCGCCGCTCCACCATGTACATCTCATAGCCAAGATTCTCCACCGTGCTGTTGTCACTTCGACGTCGAGTACTCCTGAACGGATAGTATATGTTCGGCTCCGGAGCTTCGCCACTTGGACTATCTCGCCTGTTGACACGCGCTTCTTGGATATGGGAAACTTGCCCATGGATGACTTCTCTCATACTATGGTATTTCCTTCAGACTATGTCATGCTTTCCTGCAGTACTGGGCCGATAAGCTAATGATTCCCTGTATTCCCCATCACCCTGCCCTTGCGTCCGTATCGCAGTTTTGGCCAGTCTGTGTATACAACTTGTCACCCCAACTTTGTCGGCAGCAGTCCTTCCAACGCCACAACATTCCTCGCGACGTCCCATCGAGCCCTGACAACTACTCTGCTGAAAAGAAGATGGTGTCGTCATTGCTTTTTCCTAACATGGACCTCCAGCACACATGGACAAGGCGCTGCCAACCTGCATGCTTGCACTCTCCAGGCCGTACTCTTTAAGCTGTTCGAACACCATGTTCCCGCCTCTGCTCGTCGGTCCCAGCAATATTTGCCAGGTTCACCCTGGCTCGTAACTCACCCATGACGTAAAGGGCCATTTCGAGCATTAACCCGATCCTCGGACTATGATGCTATTATCCCCCCTTCCCCAGCCTACATGCCATGAGGTCATTTGATAGCACACATCATGTCTTTCTCCTTGCCCATGTACAGCTAACAACGAACCTTCTCCCCCTAGAGCTTTCACTTGCACCACTCAGTCTCTCTCCCTGAGCCGGTGAGTACTTCAGCGCCTACACCCACATACATTTTACTCCTCAACAGAAAACTCACCAAACCATCCATGTCGAAAACGAAAGAAAATTCAGACGGAACAATCTGATAAACTTCTCATGTGAAAAGGAAGAAAAAATATAAGCAGATCTCTCAAGCGAAAAGAAAGAAAAAAATAAGCAAATTCGAAAACCGCCCGAGTATCTAGCCACGAAGTGAACCCGGCTTGTCTGTTCCAGCACGCCATCCACAATTTCTGATCCTGTCACCTTCTCACCTCCAGGCTCTCCTTGTCTGCTGATCTTCTCTGGGCACACACGCCTTTTCATGGGCCTTCCAGTCTGTCTTTTGATGCTCTCTGCCGCAGTATGCTACTGCTTGGCTTCTACTGCAGCCCTTCGCTCCCACAGTCGTACCACATACATACTTTGCACAGCTTGAGCCCCATGCAACCAGTTTGTCTTGAGAAGTCATCGAGAACCTCACCCTCTTGCCACATTTCCTGCATCATCGTTTGCA
>NW_011942226.1:443421-445954 GCF_000187425.2 Metarhizium robertsii ARSEF 23
ACAAGGTGGTCTCCAGCAGTAACGCAGTCCCCTGGCAATGCTGTACGAAAGTTGTTAAACCGACTGATCTCGTTAAAGATGTGGATAGTCGATGCAGAGTTACGAAAGTTGTTAAATCGACTGATCTCGTTGAAGATGTGGATAGTCGATGCAGAGTCCAAGAGGGCTGAGTTTTTCAGAGGGTATTGCGTGATGGCAAATGCGGTATAAGGTGCACGACCAGTAATGAACGCTGCGCACGTGGCCGTGCTGCATTTGCCAACACGTCGTACTAGTCATTCTTGTTGTGCATGGCCATCGTTTTTGGCTTTCAGCTGCCGTTTGACTTCTTTTGCAAAAGCCTTATCATTGGCAAGTCGATACTCGATCCCAGCTTTAATAGTCCGATTTCCTCGAAAATGATCTGGTGCAATGCTCTTGTTCACATAGAAACACTTCTTGATACCATGTCCCCTGAGGCCGCATACAGAGCACCTTCCTATGTCTAGGTTATCGTGATGACCCTGATTATCGGAGTCTTCGCGCTTCCGTTTCCTAGAAGCAGTCTCTTTTTCTTTTTCATTCTTAGCATTCCTTTTCCGTCCTTTGCGCTGGCCCGTCGACTGGTCTTGGGACTCTTCCGGACCTTGGTCGGATTCGGGTCCAAACGCAGGACCAAAAGCTCCTTTATGAACTCTCTGAGGTTGCTTCTTAAGTATGTTTTGTACATCTGCTTCATCATAGAGGGATGCCGCAACTTCCTTGTAATCAAGTGTATCGCTTCTGATTGCGGCAAGATGTCCATTTCGGAAGGATGAGCCCCATGCAGGCAGCACGTCCTTGACTGCCTTGCTTACATCCTTGAGCCAGTCGGCTGAATGAGCAACATCGGCTACATCTCGAATCTTGGCATAGGCAAATGCCTCCCTCCACTGTATGATCCAAGCCTCAAAATCTTGTGGTGTCTTCTTAAGCGGTTGGATCGCACGCTGGTATCGGTCGCGTGCCTTGCTGCGAAGCTGGACATCGTCGGCACACACCGAAGTCCTGATTCCGGTATACCAGACGCGGATTGTATCTTCAGCGTTACAACATGTCGTCCAGAGATGGTCACTTATTGACTCCTCGACCCATGTGCGAAGCTTGCTTATAGATGCCTGTTTTTCCTTGATGTCTCGGACCTCTTGTGTCCGGATCCTAACTTCTAAGTCATAGGTTGACCTGTCTGCGGGGAGAAGGTCATGCACTCCACGTGCCATGAGAGTAGGATGTGGGCGTTCAAACGATTGCGAGAAGTATTGATGCTGAGATGAGGATTCCAGAGTCTGTGACTGATCCCCTTCTGCTGTCCTCCGGCTTCGTCCCGTACTTGGGGACTGACCGTCTTGGCCAATAATTTGTCGTCTCGGATATTTGCCAATATCCGGCATTGGTGGTTCCTCTTCAAGTTCATCATCAGTTTCTGGATTTGCGTATTTCCAGATGTTATCACTGATAGCTCGAGCTTTGAACTTTTCGCTCCAAGATTCCCACTCGTCTGGGCCTTGGAGGATCATTCTTGAGGACTTTTCTGTAGGTGCCATTGTATCTCATCTGTATTGCGCGAGTAGCTCGAGATTGCAAATGAGACTCTTAATTGTCAGAAATACTGTGGCACTATTATTGAGATAAAAAATTGTGATGTATTGTTTTCTCTTTTTTTTCTTGTTTAACTTGAAGAATTGATGCCTTTTATCTTTATTCCCCAACCACCTGAATTTATTCAGGTGGTTGGCCAGCCTTCATATTTTGTAGTCACTGAGAATCTAACAGTAGGCCAGCGTTTCGCATATAGTTCAACTCTGCTATTTTTATCTCTGTCTCAAATTTTTTTTTTTTTTTTTTTTTTTTTTTTTTTTTTTTTTTTTTGCGGCGAATGCCGTCAGAAGTTTTACGGCGCAGCACCGGATGTATTTACACACAACCGTCACATTACAGGAGTCATTGTTAGCTAGTTATTATTGATACACGAGTAAGAATCCCGTCTATTCATTTTTCTCTTCTCTAAAAGAGTTATTCCGTCTATCTCAGTCTAGAAGGGTAGAGGCAGTTTTATATAACACATCCACCCTCTCTGCACGCTTCAGGGATATGGATCGTATTAAACAGTGGACTAGTTCTCGATTGAATCTGCCGAGCTAGGGAATTGAGAGCTCTTTTTATAGAGCTTTTGGCTAGTTATTGCTATTGATGATAGTTGCTCTCGGTGGATTTGAACTTATTGAAGCTAGCTTTCAGCCGCACCCGACTTTTTCCGTAGATACTCTGATCCCTCGCATGGCTCCAGTCAAAATATGCCATCCTCTCTTCCGTCGCCCATTCTGAAAAACTCTAACAAGGTAATGCAACGTCTGGACATTACTCTCTAGTCCAGACACTACCTGTTTCGACATCGTGGTCTCCGCTCTTGGGCTGATTTAATGGGGCTGCTTCAATCATCGCGATATGCTCATTGTCGCTCTGTCCGACAGCTCTGTCTACGTGTGTTTTAAACTTGCGAGGGTTTTGGCGGTTT
>NW_011942226.1:446054-450859 GCF_000187425.2 Metarhizium robertsii ARSEF 23
GACAGTAATGGAATCCGGCCTGCATTCAGTTACAGGACTGGGAGTGCGTTCTGTCCAGCATGGTACCTGGAACCAGTCAAGGAACCAGTCAAGAAACCTCCCAAGGAGACCGGCAGCATCGCATGCTCTGCTCTCCACGGTTATTCGCTCTGATTGGCCAGTTGGATGCGATGGATATTTCATGAGAGTTTCAATACTAGAGGAAGCCATAGTATGAATATTACTTTAAAAGTCTGACGGGTTTGGCAAATTCGGATATCAGGAACCCCATGCACTTGAATTGAGCACTACTTGTACGGGGAGGACGGCCGTTACAGGTCGGGACGTTCATGTAATGCCGCATGGGTGCATAATGGAGTGCCTGCAACAACAGGGGTCACGGGTTCGGTCGATGGGGGATGAAATGATGGTTAATTACCTGTATTACCTGCGTCTGCAGCTCACTGTGCGTGAGAGCCTAGTTGAGAAGTAAGGGCAGTCCTCCAGAACGCACTTGCCGCGTTCACCCGCCTCCGTGGCCAGGCCTAGAGCTCTCCGTGCCAAGGATCCCCAGCTTATCTTTGAACTGGAACCAACCCCTGAGGCATGGTCGCGGCGCAGCAAGCTACTGACGTACGTAGTTGCATTTGTAGTGGTTGCAATTTTGGACATTAGCGTTGGCACAGTCACATCACCACCACACTGAAGAATATGTGGCAACTACGGGGTCTTGATCCTCGACGCAAAAAGTAGCAGTGGATCTTGCAGGGTTCATACTGTTGCGACATTCGGATCCGATTTGTTTGGCGTGTAGGCGGAACGAATACCTTGTCAAAATGTAGACTTCAAGAGTGGGTCCTTGCCTCCACAGGATAAGCTGAAGGTTCTTTTTTCGGATCGAAATGCAGGCTGGGAAAAGCCCACTCTCTGCTGCCGGAGCGACATGCTATGCAATAAGAGAAAAAGTAAAGAAAATTCGAGGATCTCACTTTGGGATAACTACGGCTTGTGACTTAGCAATGACAAATACTTAGAGACCTGTCCCCATGGGATATATTCGGTCCCTTTGCCAGTATTGCAGATGCATATCACCAGGTTGATCTTCTTTCCAAGTCGAACAACCTTCATATCAATAAACGGACGGTGATTTCATTCCTCAAAATGTCTCCATCTCCTGATATTTTTCTCCTTTTCCCTATATTCTCTACTGTTTTAGCTATCGCAGATGTTGTTATAATCCCAAAATCGCGTCAGAAATCCGAAAACACATCCAATTCACCACTTCCCGTTGTAAGCCGCGAACCACGGTCGTGTTGTGAAGAGGATGAAGAACTTGAGCTGGAGTTTCTTCAGTGCGGTCTGTGGATTATATACACTCTCCACGCATTATGCCTGGTGCTTCCTGCGCTGCTATTCGTCGTCTTTTTGCTACGCTTTGGAACCGAAACATGGCTGTCATACATGCCAATTTGCGGCACATACTCGAACGGTTTGTCATCTGTAAGTGATTATCCGGTGTCGAGGCGGACTATTCCCTGAGCTTACCAAGACAGTTTCTGCTTGTGCTCCGTACCCTTCGTTGGCGGTATTGTAGAGAGGAATCGAAATTTGTAAAGGATATACTCACACTGTTGGCCGCAACTGTCGCCGTTGTTCTTCTGATGCTGGTACCAGGGACTGGATGCATGCTGTACCTTAGTCTCCAGCACACCGGGCTCCTCTCGGCCGCTTTGTTGTCATTCCTGACCCTCTTTTTGGTTGGAGTTGGTTTCCAGCTCTACGCACGAAGAGCTCAAGATCTGCAGCCCGCAATCCAGCTTTTCTTCTTTGCGTTGGTATTTCTAATCCTCGACGCTATCTTGCCACTCAAAGTTTTGAAGTCAGATGGTCAAAGAAACGCGGTAAGTGCAACAGACACAGAGCAACAGACTGACATCATTAACATCATGCCAGGTAGCATGGGTTCTGTCGTTTATCCCGCCGTTCTGTGCAGTGGCCAAGTATGTCTATCGACTTGTCAAACTACTTGGAAAAGAGAGTGATAAGAATTCATCTAACGACTACGAAACCGATGCACCCCGCCACGCCGTTTTGACCAATGCGAATAAAGAAGGCTCCACAACGCCAAGCTGTATGAAAACTACTGCGCCTGCAATTGAGACGGAAGATAAGAGCATTAGTGGCCAGACTAATGTTCCATGTCACACTTTCATTTTTGCAGATACAAGCAGTGCTTACCCACGTCAAGCCATGGAGTTGGTTAGCGGCTCCAAGCTCTCAATTCAAAGCACCAGGGAAATGGAACCCTTTGAGCTGGTATAAGCTAGCTGGCCTGCGACGCCTGAGGCATTTAGTAAGTGAGTCAACAAATTGTCAAGAAACAAATTGGGTCTCGTTCGATAGAAGAGTGTGCCCTTACCCACTAGGCGTGGCATAGGCATGAAAAGATCTGGGTGTAGACTCACGGAATGCCCCGGCATACAAAAAGTTCCGTATCCTGATGCATGGGTGTCTATGTAACTATGTTGCCTCCTTTCGTCGGGTTTCCCTTTTACTTCATCAAACTCATAAAGTAGTTGGACATAACGAAGTTTGCCTTTCGACAACGCAAGGCCATATTTGTGAAAATATAATGCCATGTCAGGAGACCACCGAAACACTGTTTTCTCTCCCAAGTTCGGCGCCTGGAGCTCCATAGTCTGAGTCTGGTCAAACAGCGGAAGCAGAACATTTATATATCCCTCAGTCGGCCATAGGACTGCCTCCGAATCAAGCCGCGATAGGTATTGACACCAAGGTTCTCCATATCGGAGTGTCAACCTTTGAATGCTCAAACAGTCATTCAACGGCACAACCTGTGCTTGGTAAGTTACGTATCAACTAGAGCGTGACGGGTGTCACTGTACCAAGTTGTCGTTGCAAGACATTGAATAGGCCACGCATTCGTCGGTGAATCTGAATGTGAAAAGAACCGCCGGCTACGTATCAGCATTAGCCACTGCTTTTCAAGGCTTGAGGGGTCACGATTCGTACACCCGTCCGGCCGGAGGAGTCGCCTTTGCTATCACAACCCACAGAGACTGCTTCTTTCAAGGTAAGCGCTGACGCTGCAGCCTCCTGCCTCAGTACTTTGACTTCATCCAAATGTATCAACTGGTACGCGGGCTCACGACGTAGGTGCCGACCGCTGTGGCCCAGGAAGTAAAGGATGACTACCCGACTGCGATGGCTTATCAGATGATCCGTCTGCAGAATGACGTAGGGCTAGTTGAAAATGATGTGCCTTACCTTAGGCGGTACCCGAGAGTGGCCTCCACAATCCTACTTGCTGAGGCTGCGTCAGAATCCCAGCGTTTAACTTTATCATTTTCCGGGAGCTTGAGCCCCTGGCCTAGCTCAAAGAGGACCCCCTCTTGTGCGTCGTGAAGTCTGTATTCCCTGCCAAGAGTGCGCAACGACCTCCCTGCGTCATCTTAGCACATGATCTAGAAGAGGTGTGAGGAACGTACAATGATAGGGAAGTTCAAGAACTCGAGGCCCAACGAAGGATGCAAGGATACAGAGTAGCGGTTCAGTGCCATGCGCTACAGAATCAATAAGGCTGTTGGCCTCAGGCCGATCAAATTTTGCTGACTTCCCGGTCAATTCCCAGAATACCTTTAATCCCCGGTAGATTGTGCGCTCAAACAGGTCATATTGGTCCGACGGTTTCCAACCATACCGTATTTTATACGATTCCTTTAGGACTCGGAGGACTGCCAGAAAATAATACCTGATAAGATTGATGAGCTCTTCTTTTTTCTCCAGCATAATATTTATTGCATGGTTCTGGTATGCCTTAATGATCTCGCTGGCTTCCGTTACGCTATCCAGCAGTTCGAGGTTCTTAGGCAGTTCAGGAGAAACCCGTCGGAGGATAGTCTGTAAGTCCTCCAGTGACGGGATATTCTCGCTCCACTCGAACCAGTTGCATTTTTGTATGAGAACACTTGCTTTCTCCCTGAACAGTCTCTCTCGGTTTTTCGCCATGCCAAGGTGTAGGTGTCGCGGCTAAAGAGTTGTCAAACAAGCATCCGTCTGCACGTCCCAACTGAACGCGGGCACATCTTGGCACCTATCTGCTCACCGCCTAGACCTTTGTGCCCAAGTGGCTGTCAGCCACAGGTGGCTGGGGTTCAACGTCAAACCACGCTAAAAGTATTGATTTGTGGCTCCACAGTGTTGAAATTGGAAATCACACGATCCCAAACGACTGGCCATGGTTATGCCGCCACAATCAATCTTCACGATGTATGATTGACGAGCCACGGTGTGAAGATCAAGTCTCTCATTCAAGGCAACAGAAATTGTTATGCACCTACCTGGCAGGCAGCAGTATTACAACAAAGTATTTACGATTTCACTCTTTATGTAGGAAATCAAGAGTCTCCCATTTTGTCTAAGCTGTACCAAACGATCGTGTTGCGTGACACACAGCACGCTGATATATGGCCTCTGAAGCGGCCCAATCTGCACACAAAACTTACATGACTGAAATGAATGGTGATCTATGGCTACTTACGGCGTTTGTATGACTCTGTGGCCTTGGGGTGCCTGTGACAAGCTTAACAAACAGACATGAAGTATTGGGAAGAGGCACTGGTGTTATCTGACAGCTAAATGCGATTTGACTATTTCTGATGGATGCTCTGCTGTACTACCCATGGTTCCTTCATTCGTCTCTCCCACTGCCGCCCTTACCTTTACCAGTAATTTCACTCTTGTCGCTCTTCATACAATTGTATTGGACTTCTTCACCATCTTGACCAGGGTGGCGATCAACTCAA
>NW_011942226.1:450959-461932 GCF_000187425.2 Metarhizium robertsii ARSEF 23
TCGTGGATTGATGAGCATCTCTGACTGAGAGTGATACGCGGAACAAGAAACTCCAATTAAGGCCGATTTTTATATTTATAAACTTCGTATGATCTACTAACAGCCTCGGCGTTTTGCGCAATCCCATTTGTTCACCTGGCATCCCAAACTATTCAATTGACAGTCTCCAATATACATACATCATGGACGGCAACTCAGCCCCATTATGACGCCCGGGTTGGGCCGTAAGTTTTCCACACTACATGGATGTTTATGTTTGGGCCCCAATTATCCGTTGAACGAAAAACCTTGCTTTTTTTCCTAGGCTGCCTTTCCAACTGACAGGTTTAGATGGACAGGTTTAGATGGACAGGTTTAGATGGACAGGTTTAGATGGACAGGTTTAGATGGACAGGTTTAGATGGACAGGTTTAGATGGACAGGTTTAGATGGACAGGTTTAGATGGACAGGTTTAGATGGACAGGTTTAGATGGACAGGTTTAGATGGACAGGATAATAGCCAATGAAAAGGCAAGGAGAGCTTCCTATGGGGTTGTAGGCTCATCGAAAATGAGCAGCCAATGGTAAAGACAGGTGTGGCTCAGGCCCCGTCGGGCAGCTACAAACCCCTCCCACGTGATATCAAACATCGCATCGCGTCATGTCTCTTGGTTCTCTCATCCTAGTAATGCGGATAAGGATAATGTGAATGTCTGCCAACATGGCCGAAAGCGTATCAGAGGCATTTTTGGTAAGTCCTGCTCCTCTGATTATACAAATGTAGCTAACATATCACCAGAAGAGCCGAGTGCAAGAACTTCAGATACCACCAGAGTATTTTATCGATGTCCGGAGGAAATCGATATCGTACATACGGATAGACGACAAAAAAGAGCAAACCTACCACCTCAGCGAATGCAGCACTATCTCATTTCACTCCAAAAGCGGCCATACGATTTGGACTACAAACAATGAAAATGGTGCATTCACAATCGTAGTACCCAAGGGTATCGGCGCACAAATTTTGTGGGGGAAAAAATTATCAGCCAAAGAAGCAGAGAAAATAAGATTGAAAGAAGAAGAAATGTTAAGAGACAGCGCTGACCCCAGAAGGTGATAGCTCTGCGGGACATGAATATAGCGTCTCCATTTCCTGATGCCACTCCCATGACAAGCACAAACGCAGTGTACCGCTGCTAAGATCGTTCGGCCGTACTTGCATTTGAATACCAGCCGTCACATCCCAGAGTTTTCCATTCTCCTCCCATGTTCGAAGTCGGCTTTTCTGCCATCTTTCGCGACCCGGGGGTTTGAAGATGGAATCAACACAGAGGGTTGAACCGGGAGATAGCACTATCTCAGCATCACTATTATCTTTCCCCGACAACTGGTTTTCATAGTCTGGGAATAAGTCCTGAAGGAATGTCTTGTCGAGCGCGATATCAAGCCACAACACCATATCGTCAAATGGGTCTTTCGGTACGACGGTTTGGACGCAATATGTCGTATTTGTTTTAATGGTGAACCCTCCTGTTCGTTCTTCCTCGATTCGTCTCGGGGAATTCATGATTCGGCGGCACAGCTTATCATGAAATATGCCATGAAGAGCTTGAATGTCCCCGGCTATGAAAGTCTGACGGGCTTCGGAAAGGATTGGCTCTGTTCTGAATGTTAGAGATAGTCAAACATCGCAATCATGAAACTCGTACTTTCAAATAGTATATTCATCCATTCCAGGAAAAGCGGATGCTGGCCAATTCCTTGTGCCCGGGCAACATCTTCAATCCTTTGTCTGTCATGTGAGGCTAAAGTGGTAGGGTATGAATGTTTTAGTGAGTTGAGAATGTTCTGGATGTTGCAAGTACTGCAAACTCTGATGCCAACGGCCAATATGAACTGAAGAAACACGTACGGCCGTTTGTAGAAAACGTCACGGTATTTGAGGTGGGCGGATTTGAGTCGAGATCGTTCGGTCCATTGTTTGGCTTTCAGTCCCTGCCCCCGACGTCCTGGCTGTCGACTCAAATCCCGCTCTTGAAAGGCAATAGGCAGTCGTTCTTCTAGCGCCGCCATATCCTGAGGCGTGAGATGTCCTTCTCTTGCAAGCCTTTGTGAGACCCAGTTGATATTATCTAGAGACATCGCTAATAAAGTGAACATGCAGGTACTTTCAATCACACAATAGGCGGTGTAGTGCAGGATGGGATCCGATGGACAGGATGAGATGGACAGGTCGAAGTGGACAGGATGAGATGGACAGGTCGAAGTGGACAGGATGAGATGGACAGGTCGAAGTGGACAGGATGAGATGGACGGGTCGAAGTGGACAGGATGAGATGGACAGGGCGAAGTGGACAGGATAATCGGAAGGCTGAAATTTACCTCAAGGCACTCAGACCCACAACAGCCGAATAGACGCCGGCTCAAGCGCACGTGATTCTGCGTGTGCCTGAGGTAATGCAACATCGGCTGTGAGCCATCGTCAACTTGGAAATCTTGAAGGAGCGAGAACGAATTTTTGAACAACAAGCAATTCAAGGAACTCTACCTCCCGTCCGTGATCCAAATGAACTTCGGTGAGCCATAGCATCTTCCCCTGCGGTGCTTTGACCTCTCCAGAAGTCTCGTTGTGACCACGGGCGGGAGAGGATCGCGAAATTCACGGGCGTGCCCATGTCACGAAAACCACGAAAACCACGCACCTGCTGACAACTGCGACTTCGGCTGGCAATAACACACCTCCTATAGTGCGAGGATGAAGCCCAAACATTTTCAGTAACCATTGTCCAAACAAACAGCAAAAAAAAAAAAACACACATGGCCACATATGGGTCCTCAGTGCTTCGTCCCGCAGCCCATTCAACGTTTGCGACGTCCCACTACGCCGACATGGTGGACAGAACAGTATCTCCTCCCGCGCAACCACCAGACACCTGGCATGCCATACACAAAGGCCACACAGCACTACGGATTCCAGACAGACAGAATTACCCACTGTCGGCCCCCCCTCCCCCAAAAATCTAGTGACGGAGGATTAGTCGACCTCCGCGACTCAGCTAGCCAGGTCTAAGGAGGCCGCAAGGGAGCTCCCATACTCAGTAATCCACCATGTCGAAACGAGCGGAGTATTGCACTACAGGAGGCAGTTGATGACGGCTATGGTCAACATCGCCAGTGGTTGTATTCACGGAACAAACACATGGCCACATAGGAACCCGGTCGGAGGCAACAACAATAGAGACACACAGAACTCAGAGCACGAACAGAACCCTAGGGGCATGGAGAAGATCAACAAACAGATGAAGCCGATGGTTGGGGGCAGACTGCAGGTATCACGATCGCATACATGGTGTCCTCTGGCATCGACAGAGCCACAACATAAGAACATGAAGCAGAAAATTCTGGAAGACATAGGGAAAATTTGAGGAACGAAAGAGACTGGGCAGTGTATGGGATTCTCCAACAGAAGACATGTAAATAGCAAAACAGAGTACGGAGTAGAGAGTAAGAAACCTTGGGACAGCTGGCCTCGTTTCAACGATGAGGCGAATTGGGGTGTCCACAAGATGGGCGCTTCGGCTGTCAGCCAGGACCTGCACACCGGGCATGGCTGCTGGGAAATGGCGGCTAAAACCGAGTAGGAATAGAACCTAAACCTGAACCTGGAAGCAAGGTTAATGAGAAAGTGGTCTTTCTGAGTCTGCCTTGAAGCTTTGAGATCGCACTGGGTCGAGTACACGTGTTAGCATAAATACAGTTGATCCGCTTAAACAGAATTTTGCGGGCCACAACCAGTGAGCTTTCTGAGCAAACCCGAGAAAAGGAGCGGAGAAGAACAAAGTGCGGTCCAGCCGTAACACATGATACAACCGATGAAGGGCGTTGGGATGACACGAGAAAACAGCCCAAGAGGGAACTCGACTGGGTGGCAAGTTCCTTGTAGTATTGTGTTCATCGGAATACTTGAACGTCGGCAAATCAAGGCTGAGTCCCTTCATTCGACGTTGTTAATGGAGCTGCATTATATATCGAGCCGATACGTAATAGTGATAAATTGGAATCTTTGGGGCAGGTCGTTGAATAAGCTTAGCCCAGGGATGGTTGCTGGGCTGCTGCCGTTCTTTACAGGCGCCTGCGATGTTCGTCGTTAGGATACACAACGTGCTTGTGAGAATGATGGCGAGGAAAACTTACAGCAGATATTATCACCCCTTAAGTAAGGTCAGGTGTCAGTCCTTGGGTTGGCAGTCGAAAAGGCAAGAAAGTCTAAGAAGCCCTTGACCGTGAAACTCACCAGTACTGTTTGCTGACGATGGTCGGTGGACTTTGAGCACCAAGACTCAACAATGCAGTAATGGTGCTGGCAACTGAACTCTTTCTGGTGGGGTCAATGTCAGCATTATCTGAAATCGAAGTGCACAATGCAAATGCTAGTACAGGGAACCCACCTAACTATAATTACACATGCTGCTCCTGGATTTGGGTACCTGAAATATCGATCGAATGAAGAGAAAAAGTGAGGCAGTCTGCATTTGACTTGGAGATGGAGATGACAGAGCTACATGAAAGGCTGAACGGGGAGTTATTTGAAGGCCAGGCCTTGTGCCGGGGCAATCTTGGGAGTGCATGCATATGGGATCGCCTTTACTTCCCCACTTCATCGACCATGGGTCATTCACACACGCATGGTGGCATATCTCTATTTTGCGTGCTGAGTGGTTTACAAAGTGATGGGACTCTGTTTAGATCTACACAATGAGTGGCAGCTTGACACCATTGGCCTTACGGTCATTCGGCTGATAGGTCTTTGCTCTTGGGAGACCATGCGTCTTGCCATTCCGCATGAAGTTATTTTTTCTGCAATCTACCGCACTACCTTTGTGGTTAGTGCTGTTTGCTCTGTGGAATGCAGGATGACGCTTTGTAGCGGCACCAAGCTGGTGTGTGTTGACGTGGCGGTAAAGGGAGGACCTTGCTGCTTTGCGAGCCGAAGTGCAATCCTGAGGAGACCATTCCGGTCTCGATTTGGTAGCTCACAACTGCTAGGGCTGACCTTCGCAATGTTACGTGCTGAAGCATTGAAGTGTACAGTCCACCGACGATACATCATTTTCCGGTTTGCGAGGCAAGGGCTTGCGAGCCGTTCTCGACATCCCTGACCTGGACGATTGCAGTGCTCAAATTTGTGGCTTTTCAAGCCGCTCCACTCTGGAGGTCTACAAATTTACATGCTGTATTTTGCATCCCCTTAACTAACGGATCCATAAAAGAACAACACATTTATATCGATCCGGGCCAGATTCGGGGCCGCGATTTCCTAGAAGAATAGTATTGAAGTTGGGTGTGTGCTTATCCGAGTGACTTCGATACATGTCACCATAGTGATATCACGCTGCGATGGCCAACATGGAATAGTGCACAATCGCCCCTGTATTTCACCCAAATTCTGTGTCTGGCGGTACACTGTACAACCAAGGAGGGAAACAAATCAACGCAGTCCATATCGCGTCATGGTACTCACCGGACGCTCCGCTTCTCCGTATTCCACGAGCTTGAGGACCGTTTCGTCAGCGATAACCAAGCGTAGGACTAGAAGATTGAATTGTAGGGGCGCCGGTTCACAACAACTGCCATAAACCAGGTACAGAAACGTAAGAAGCTCCAGCAGAACCTGCTTTGGGGAAAGTCCACTTCGTATAATCTGCCCTCTCTGGTCTACACAAAAGTCGTTGACAAACCCGCATGCGGTGACATTGACTAACCCCAGGCATTCAGCGCTCTGCCGTTCATTGGCTATGGACCGCCAAGCGAAGGACTGGGGAGACGGCTTCTACACTAAGCTTGCGTCTCGTCTCGCCTCAGTAGCTCCGCGCTCCTACGTATCGAGACCAATCCTTCCGTAATCTTGGAAGGAGCCGGGGTGGCTCTGGCCTCGCCAGGAAAATAAAACAAACGGGTTGCCCTGTGTGCGGAGTACCGGTGCCACGGTTTAGTGTACCATTCGCTTATTCTCCACCTACCCCTGCATCGAAAAATTGGACTGCATCCACAGGGGCCTGAATAGCCCCAAGATGACACAGCCTTTTTGAGGGCCAGGCGGAACGGTGAAGCCAATTACCGTGATGGAATTACACATACCTGCATGTGCGGAACAATGGAGCTCACAAAACGGCTACTAGTAATGCAGCCTCATTCGAGCAGATCCTTTCCTGTCACATTCGGGAGTCTCTGTAGCCGGGCGATTCAAAGGATGGTGTCGGACAAGATCGGCGGTATGCATCATTGCTTTGTTGACAAATACAGATGACCGGCGAAGCCTCTTGCCTGAGAAGAATGGAACAACCGGGGAGGCGAGCCGGAATGACTAAATCACTTCAGACTTGGAAAACGAAGATGACTATGGAGCTGGCACATGCACACAGACTGATTCGCGTAGCCTCAGAGGGAACATAGCCGCTGCAGTTGACGCACTTGATGTGATGTAATGGGCACAGAGCGGAGTCACTCAGTCTAGGGCAATTTGCATCAAGCCACTCGGAGCGAGCTACTTTTCTGCGTCACTAGGTTGAGCAGAACCGGCGTTATAAATCGTTTGCTTGAACAGGGATTTGACGGTGATCGCGGCTTGTTGCTATGGCCGCGAACCCATTTGTAAGCTTAGAGGCTGCTATCGAATCGTGGGCCTTGCGTACCAAGGAATCATGCCGCGATTATGGCATGACAGACATGGCCGGCTGGCCCATCGTCTGTCATTTTATCTCGCTCAGCCTACCTAAGAAGGGCTAGTTCCAAAAGTGAGATTGAGTTGCTATGCGATGTTAGTATTACACATGGGAGTACCGTAGTTGTCTTGGCTGGACAAAGCTATCATTCTTACGTGACAACCTGCTCCGCGAGTTTGTATCAGTGCGGGGACAGTAAGCTGTGTCGACAACATAGTGGTGTGTCACAGGAAATGAAGCAGCGTACAAGAATCAGCACCTACTTGTCATGGGTCACGGCCAGCGCGGTCATCTCCCTCTGTTGGTAGTTGACGTGAGTATCCTACCGTCATCTGCTGCGGAAAGACTGATGCGGAGCAGAAGTTCGTCTCACCGCAGCCAACAGCACCACCGAACAAGCAGGCCATACTTGCCCCCGCTGGCGGCCTTGCCTTATTTCTCAGTCTGCACGTGCGGTTCTCGCAAGATAGACGCAGTCTTGCCTTGCCCGCTTGTGAGTTGTTGCAATGATGGCAGCGCGTGGGGAATGTCGGTTATGTGTGGCGTCTGCATGACGTCTGTGCCTCCTCGCCGTGCAGCCTCGATGAGCAGGCTGCATTGCCCACGTCGCTCAGCCGCCAGGTACGGGAACCGCCGATGTGATCTGCGGGACAACAGATGGAGGGGGGTATGCATATAAACGGCAGAGGGTGTGTAGGGCGAAGGTATGGAGCAATGAATGGACCTGACCACACGGGGTAATTGAACAAGGCTGGGGTGGTCCTAGCCCATGATGTATCGTTGTAACTTAGGCTGTAGAGTTTGCTCTTCTCCCCCAAAACGTTGTCGAGGGGATTGCGTGCCTGGGGTAGCGATCATTGTCACAGATTGGCCCGCATATTGGTAGGCGGACACAGGCTCGCGGCTGGCATGAGCAGGTCCACGCGGCATTTCATGGCATGTCCAAGCGGCAACTCATGGCAAGAGAGTGTGCACTCCGCTGCGTCGCCCAAAGACCCTTATGCAGCCATAGAGAGATATCCAAGACAAAGCATTGTGAACTATGTCATGTACGGATTACGGGAGATACAGTCCTCAGATTGAGCATGCGTCGGGGCGCAAATCGGCAATCATTGTGCTGCTGGAATTGAGGTTTCAATGTGCAAACAACTAATTATCATGAGGAGAAAAGTCTTGCCTGAGCCTGCGCATCATCTTCTGCTTGCTGCCACACCTGCCTTGTACCACGTCTGCTGGCTTCCTGTTAGATTCTCAGTGACTACAAAATATGAAGGCTGGCCAACCACCGGAATAATTTCAGATGGTTGGAGAGTAACATAAAAAGGACCCCAATTCTTCAAGTTAAACAAAAAGAGAAAAAAAAAAAAAACAATAATACACCACAATAATTTATCATCACAATAATTTATCTCCATAATAGTGCCACCGTATTTCTGTCACTTCCTTGGGATCGCGATCAATAGGCCACTTGACCTCCGCTTCTACACGTCGATCTTGTGCGGTATCCCAATCGATATGGGCCATCGTCTCTTCTCTAGTCCATTCCCGTCTTTTACCTCCAGATGATACACAGTACTGGCCCATTTGCTTGTAATCTCGACACCATATATACAAGTCTTTCTGTAATGGTAGTGGAAGTCCCATGGCTCTGCGATATGCCTGATTTGTCTTCAAACTGCCTCTGGGTTGGCTGTCATACCAGGTCTACCTTGCTAAAATGTAGCATCTATACATCGACTCGGGAGCATGTTGGTGTTAAGTAGGCTGTGAGGGGGCGTGAAAGAAGTATCATGCCCGAAACATATCTGCCATGTATCAGGGCCAGCGCGCCTAGCTTCATCTGTTGCTAATTGGTTATTTGGTCGCAGCCTACGCACAGGCCACAGCGCGCTGTCGACTTCTTCTCAACTAACAACACCACCGAGTAAGTTACCTCTGTACGCGGTCTCTTGCCGCCTGAGCCTTATTTCTCTGCCTGCCGGGAACATGCCCGTGAGCTTGTCGCAGAATAGAGTGTGTATATCGACTGGGATGTTGGTTTTCCCGCTTCTGCCACTTGCAGCACTGGCGGCACTTGGTGGTAAAAATTGGCTTCTTGTGCAGTGCCTGCATGGTGTATGAGCCACCTGGCCGTGCAGTTCTCTGTTGCAGTCGGATGCAATTCCAAGGTCGCACAACCGTCAGGAACGGAAACATGCTGGTTCTGTGCATATGGACCAAAGTGGAAAGCAGCGAGCAATACGCGGGCTACGAGGGGCAATGGAACAAAGCGGGTGAAACCCGGCCCGCGGAGAAAAGACGAAAAAGACGAATCCTTGTGATCATGATCGCAGGGGAGTAGCCTGTTATTCCAGGCTGTAGAGTTCACTCTCTCCCGCAAAGCCTTGCCGACGGGATTGTGTACCCTGGTGATGACCAAGGTCACGAATCGCCCACACATTAACTGTTTCCAGTTGATAATTGGACGCAAGCTCACAGCTGGCGCCCAAGTCCACGCGCCAACCCCTGGCAGGCAAGTGCCCACCACTCCAGGCCATGCCACAGACCACTTAGCAGCCATCGGCTGCATCGGGGACTGGTACTGCGAACTATGTCATGTGCGAATGATGCAGCTCTCAGATCAAGCAGGAGCTGATGCCGAGATTAGCAATTATTGGATTGATCAATTGTTGCCAGAAATAAGTAGGTCTTGTGGTCGGGTCAAAGAGGAATAAGCCTTGTCTCTTCCCGAGTACGTGCAGCTGGAACACACCGTGGATTGAGGTAGACATGACTTGAAAGTAGGCCACGGTGATGCAGTTTACCTGAACTCGTATGACAGATTGAGGACACGGGCTGCATTGAGGATACGGGCTGCATTGAGCCACCATGCAAGGCACACCAAAGCCAAATATTGCGAAAGCTACCCTTCCACGGGCAGTCTAGCCGGATAAGGCTGAATGGCGAAGTAGCAGGACTTGGTCATATCAAGGCAATATTGGCGTAAACATCAGCCAAGAGCCAGCGGAACAAGGAATGACGCTTTGGCGGCGTGATTTCCCATTTATTCTCGGGTATGGCTGATCCGAGTCGAGCTCGGTAAAGGTGTAAACTTGGCTTCTTTGAGGTCAGGCTCTACTCTTCTCCTCGGCTGCTACATTTTAATAGACAGTCCTCCCATAAAGCCAACGAACTCCCGGCAGTGCCTGTGCCTTTATTTCGCTTTCTCAGCTGACCCTCGCTGTCAGTCGTTCGCCATTTTATCGCTTTTTGCTAATCCCGTCCCAACTTCATCGCGATGATGCCCGTCCAGCTTCTCCCGGCTTCAGCCGCCGCCTTTGCCCCGAGGGCATCTTCAGTCGACGTTGTTTTGGGATGCAAGGTTGAGCCTTGGCTTACACAGACCTTGAAGCGAGTCAACAGAGATACAGGCCGTCTCAAAAACGTCCCTCAACATCAAAGATGTCTTGTCGAGATATTGTCGTCACCGAATGCCATCTGGACTCTCGCCTCCCTCATGTTACCCAAGTTTCCCGAAGCCGAGATGCCCCAGGAACCTCTTCAGAAGCTCTTCAGCTATCAGCTCGTTCACGTCGAAGCATACGTTGTTCATGTTGATATGGTCCTGCGCAACGAAGTTGCCTACAAACTCACAGACGGCACCATCGATGCCTTAGTCGAGTATCACGAGAAGATTCACAGCGTCGATGCAAAGGCGAACACCCATGACTGGTCCGAGAAAGAGCAACATAGCAAGAAGTTCCATGAAGATGACTGGTCCGAGAAAGAGCAACAGAGCAAGAAGCTCCATGAAGGCTTTGTCCAGGCTGTCAACAAGTTTGTCTACCGCACGCCCGTTAGCGCTTTGGAAGGTCTTGAGGATGAGGGCACAGGTGAACTGTTGTGTGGCAAGAGTGAAGAAGTCAAGAACAATCTTTTTGGACTGATGAAGCCTCTGCTACCCCCACCTCCTCGCGTTGTCGATGTTGTACGTCAGCCTCCGCTGCTCCAAAGCTCTCCAGTCAACAACATGTGGTCACAGCCCACAATGCACAGCTCTGTGCCCGCAGTCGAACTCTGGCGAGTGCTGCCCTCAAGTCCAAGTGTGACATCGATGTCAGCCGAGTTCGACACTGCAGTTTGGGCTACCACGGGCATGAGCGAAGTTCAGATATCTTCACCTACTCCGGCATACACCCTCCCACTGCCAAGCATGCTTGCGTCCTCACAATGCGGTGTAAGCGTTGGCATGCGGCATGAGTGGCATGAGTAGCTTCGGCTGGGATCGCTAC
>NW_011942226.1:462032-464582 GCF_000187425.2 Metarhizium robertsii ARSEF 23
TACTCCAAAGTGGGCAGGCATGTTATATTTCAAGGACTTCAGGGGTTTAGGTCTTGGCAAATTCGTGAAGGGTCTGGTAGTGAATGCACTGCTTTGGTGGCTCAGGTATTTGTGATTTTTTTTTTTTTTTTGATAACGTTCTCATGTAGTCTATCGGACCAGTGTTGCAACGGAGAGTATATCCTCAAAGGAACTCGCAGATCTATCACCTAGCCAATGTGCCTAACCAGCAAATGCTCTCGCTTCCTACAGTCGGAATCTGATAGCCTTCCTTCCTCGTTGTAGATGACACAGCTCAACCACGTTTCACTGGCAAACGGCTCTTCGCCAGTTGAGACAAGACTTTTCGGGATTTACTCCCTGTAAGTAGTGGTCGCCGATCGTCCATTTAACAGAAGCCTCATTCCGGCGCGACTTGTGCTCACCTCTTTAAAATGGGACACGAACCGTGAGCTTCAGAATCCAGCAGGTCACCCTGTGTTGAGGCGGTCAACGAATCCGTGCCGGAAGCATTTTGTTTTGCCTCACTCTGAGGTTTGAGTTTCGCATCGACGCCGCCTCTGGACCAGAAAACAGACCACCTATGGTGGTATTTGTCAAATTCACAAATTGTCTCCAGTTACGTATCGCTACAGAACATATGTACCGGAGAGAGAATGTCACACCATGACGTGTCAAGAGACCTATCAGCCGCAAAAGGCACTCCAATGCGTTGAAACAAGTTAATATTTGGCCACTTCAAAGTTGACTATGCTGAGGTGCACGAGTAAACACTTGGTTGCCGCCTCTACTGACTGAATCTTACATACACATCATGAAATACATAAAATGACGTCTGTATTCAAGGCTGCCTCATCACGTTCGTAGGTAGTGTCGAGGCTGAATCTGACATCGGCTACGAGGTCTAGCAAGCCCGGCGCGGCTTCTACACCTAAGACGAGAAATCGACGCATGAGTCGGCCGCTCAGTGGTTTGATGCAATTGCACCGGACTGGCCCCGTTTTGTGCCCTTCTCGTCACATCCAGCGCTAAACTACGACGACCATTTGTTCCCTCTCCGACTCCCCGAGTGAGACAGAGTACTCCGAGCCGGACTCGCCTGCTCAACAATCTTCTCAATTTCAACCCCCGTAAACTTGAGTATACCAGCCCGCTTCCATGGCTGCCGTATGACGCCTCACCAGACTTGACAACAAAGCGTTGATGCATACCGCCAGTCCTGTCTATGACGTCTTCTAAGACCCTATGGCGGCAATGCCTCCTGGGTGGTGGCAAGCGGTGATCGACAGGGACGGTGATGCAAAAACGAGGGCAAGGAATTATTGTCAATATCACTGAGAACGACCTCCTCGCCTCATCTTCTTGGAAGAAAGGAGACGGTCAGTTACGTCTGCTCTTTTCCGCCTGTGCAGTCAAACGCCATTTGCTGGCCATGTTGCTCATGCAGACTACTTATTATCCCTATAATGGTACAAACTCGCGGAGCAGATCGTCGGCGCAAGGGGGATAGCCTCGTCCAACCAAGGACAACTACGGTACACCCTGTAGAATACTACTATGGCACAAATCACACCTTTTAAATGAACCCGTCGTAGGTAGGTCGAACGAGATACAAGGGCCGAAGATGGGCCAACCGACCACGTTTGTCGACCGTAGCCGCACCGATTTTGAGGCCCCAAGATATGAATCAGTATCCCGGCTTGGTTGCTTACGGGCAAGATCTACGATCTGAACGCAGCATCTACGCCGACAAATGGGTTCGCAGCCATGGAAACAAGCCGCTGTCAACTCAAGCTCCTCATGCTCAAGCAGATGACTTATAGACCTTTGCTCTGCTCGGCCTAGTGACGCTGGAAAGTATCTCGCTCCGAGTGGCTTAATGCAAATGACACCAGACCTAGCGACTCCATTTTGTGCCCTTTTCAAGTCCATTTACTGCAATCAGCTCCATGAATTGGGCTGTTTGCCTGTCTCGCCAACAAAAACATGACATGTGGTATACATGCGCCAGCTCAACAATCATCTTCATTTCAACTCCGATGTGGTCGAGTCATTCCGGCTTGCTTCCCCGGTTGTTCCATTCTTAGCCCGCATGAGGCTTCACCGGCCGTCTGCATTTGTCAACAAGGCAATGATGCATACGGCCAATCTTGTCCACGCAATCCCTTGGGTGACCGCGGCCTGGGAGGCCCCTGGACCGGCAAAAATCTGCTCCAGTGAGGCTGTACTACCAGTGGCTGTTTTGTAAGCTCCATTATTCCGCACATGAGGGCATGTGTAATGCATCGTGGTAGTTGTATTCGACCACTCGAAAAGGCTGGGGTTGTCTTAATGAGGGTGACAAACAGGCAGAGCCGCCACGATACCCACCTTGCGTGCAGCGGCTATGCGCGGGCCCTGTGATTGCAACCAAGCCAAGCTTCCTTCCCAACCTCGACGCAGGGGTTGGTGAGAAATGTGTGAATGGCACAACAAAGTGTTACACCGGTACTCTGCACATGGGGCAGCTCATTCAGCCAACAAGGTGACCAACTCTGTTTTATTTTTCCG
>NW_011942226.1:464682-483499 GCF_000187425.2 Metarhizium robertsii ARSEF 23
CTTTGTTGTGGCGCTTTCAAAATACTCATTACGATTAGCCCCTGTACCATAGACTGTGTGTTGATTCTACCCCATGCAATCAATGCCAGACCACAGCTTACCATAAACTGTTGAACGTCACAGCGGAACACAGATAAAAGGAGTGCGTTGATTCTGTAAGCTAGAGATGCCGCCAAGGCACGCTATTTATGGAAGGCGCAGGCTGGACCCTGCACGTGATGCTGTTTCATGTTCAACATAAACGACATGTGGGTTACCCTGACCGCGGCCCTCACCGTAGACAGTAGCAGTACCCAGAAAGAAAAAGAAAGGAAATCTCTTCTGGCCCCAACATCAGCAGAGGCTCAGAACCACAATGGTATATTCAGCTGCTCTGGTACCATGGAACCACCAGTTCTGAGTTGTTCGGTATTCAACCAACCCGGATATCTTCGCCTCTCTGCGCATCTAATTTTTTGAATCAAGACCACTCTCCCACCAAAATCTACGTCATCATGACCTCTGTACTTCAGCGGCAAGGCGCACTTCGCATGGTCGCGAGGTTCAGACCTGACTAGTTATGCGCCCTACACAATCACCGAGTTCACGACAGAGAGCGGCATGCAACTCGCGGTCATCGAACAAGAACGATCTACGATGAAAGTGTACGCTGCTTTTGCCAACCAGCCTCCTGGCTGTGCTGTTTCGCTCGCTGTGCAGCGCATCGTGTCGAAGAGTCAGTCTTCCGCCTACTCGAACACCGATACTTCAACCGACACAAGCCATCCTAATGTATACCTTGGAGAGCGCAGGCCGGGAAGAATTCGCCAAAGTTCTCCCAGCTTATTTGGAACGCATCTTATCACCAATCACGAATGATGCAGTCACTGCCGAGCTTTGGAATACAGACGACGAGCCCTACAGCCCAGAGATGATGTATTGCCACGGCATGCCGCCTTTTGTATTCGGAAAATGCCCAACGTGCCCTTACGCCTGACCAGATCCTCCGATACCACCGTGACGTGTATCAGCTACGCAACCTGCGTCTCGTAATTGTGGGCGAACACGACCACTTGCCGCAAATCCAGAATGAGCTTGACAGGTACGCACGCACCTTTTATAGAACTAACAAATGACACCAAATCCCGATCATTGACCTAGTTTCGCCAGACTATCACTTGATCCCGTCCGCCCACCTGCGCTTGATACCATCCGCCGACATGCGCTTAAAGAGACCATGGTTACTACCGTGGAAATTCCGGAAGAAGATGAATCGGTTGGCAAAATTCTTATCTGCTTTTTTGGCCCTGACTACGTCGATGCATCGAGCAGGAGAAACACCAGAACAAACTGGAAGACCAAATTTCGGAGTTGTACTTTCCCCGCCACTTTATTTCGGAGTGGGTCAGTGACGATCGGAACGATTCGACTCTTCGGAAATTTCAATCTCATAGCGAGTATGGTACCCTGGAGAAGTGGACTGGCGAGCATTGGAGGGCTTTCTTGCACAAGTGGATGGTTGACGCTCGCCACGTTTCAGTCCTGGGCAAGCCCCCGCGTGAACCGGCTAAGATGAGAGCGGATAAAATGGTGTCAGAAATACGATACAGTATCACGAAGAGAATTCGATTGTATCTTCAAAAATTATGGAGTTTTTTAAGTTGACTCTTCAGGACCGGAATCCTAATCCGCTCCAGGACGCAGGAGAACTTGAGGGGGTAGAAGAGCCGACTCAGCGTTTTGAAAAGAACATATCCCAGCTTACATTATCGACCGATGCAAGCACACATCAAGACAAGAAATAAGATGAACCGAACGAAGCATAGGGTAGGTGCGATTTTCTTACATCCGGTGAAGTTGTTGCAATTGGCTAGAATTGCAATATGCCCAGGGGAATAGTGAACCGAGACGGACTCAGCACAATCTACCGCACGTGTATTGTCCACTCTCTTTCAGACCACAGATTTTTGTTAAGATAGTCACTCGTTCAAGGCAACAGCCGTTGCTATGACAGCGGTATTGCAACAAGTATTTAGTTTTCGTATTATTCCGGTCTTTTAGATAGGAAAACAAAAGTCTTTCATTTTGTCTAAGCGCTGTGCGACAGATTTCTACAAATTAAAGGGGGCCATATATGGGATAATTACCATATACATTTACGCTCCTCAACAAAAGCTCCAGAGCTAGAGAAGCAGAACGAAAGACACGGCCCGGGAGGTCAAAGGGTGCGATAGACCGGTATTAACACGAACTGTGATTCCGGTTGCAGTTATTGCCCGGTTCAACGGTCCCTAGACGATTTATTACAGAACTTTTCATCCCAAGAGCGAGCCCAAACTGGTCCCTTGCAGATAACCAGGCCGTTCCGGGAGATTGGCCACTGGGGCGGGGCGGGGCGGTGCTTCCGGCGGTCCGCCTTTGGCCAGCATACCCATACTTCATTCTGTGTGTATCAAGCTTTGGCGTACCAGGGCAATGACGGCACATGCGACAAGACTACTCTTATAGCTGAATGAAGATGAGAGGCAATCTCAGGGGTGGCCGAGAGCCTTGTTATCAGGGGTATGGTTCGCCCAAGTTAAACTTGCACCCCATGTTGGATCTAATGCTCATTGCTGACACGGGCCTTCCACAACGGCTGAAGACAATGATTATTTTTTCACCTCTTTTGCACAGTTTATCACGTTAACTCAGGTAATAGAGAGTGGACGAGGCACGCGCTACATTGGCAAAGACTCCGGTGCCTCCCTATCACCTCCGTCTCAACACCTGCCACGGAGAGTAGCACAATACCCTCTTGTTCTTGTGTTAGTGCCATGTTGCGTTGAGTTTGTGCGTTGTGCTGATCAACATCTAGATCCAATCAAAGGCGCCACCAAATCCGTTCTGAAGAACTAGATATACTGGTGCATTAAAATATAGTACAGCGACTACGAGAGCGTGATCATCGACAAATCTACTCGACGATTGAAGGACTGCAAGAGCAACGCAATTTCAAGATTGCCGGCAGCTCTACCTAGATGGCCATCAAGGCTACCACCGGTGACAACAATTGCAGGCCAGAAATTCTTCAGACGATCTCCCCCGTATCATGCCTCCAGGCCAATACCCTACCCCCACACTGGAGTCAATATCAAGTAGCCTGCGATTAAGTCTGGACGGTGAGTTCTGACATCAAGCTTAAGTCCAAAAGCGCTTGCTAACCGCGATGGCCAGGCCCGCTCCAAGGCGTCGCTAGACACTCTTCTACTCCTCCCAACACCACTTTCCGCGGCGATGAAAACGGTTTTTCCTTAAGAGTACAGCTTCCCAGCCTCGAGCAATTTGACCTTGGCGTTGAAGCTCTTGCGAGATCTTATGATTCTGCTCGCCCTTACATAACCCCGTTGCCTCCGCCATCACCCAGCCTGAGGCAAATCTCCATGCCTTTTCAGCCATTGTGTCTGCAGCGAGCATGCGATTTGCAATTTCTCCAACATGTTCCTATGCATATTAATAATATGTCTAGTCTTGACAATCGCCCTAGTCCCTCTCCGGATGGCGAGAACAGGCATATCAACCAGAGGTACACCACCGAAGAGGGTGATTTCATCATCTACTGCTGGCACGAAAAGAAATTGACATGGCAACGTATCAAGCACGATTTTGCTGCCATGTTTCGCCGAACTCCCGAAAGAACCGTCCAAGGCCTACAAGGTATCTATTACCGCATGAATCAGAGGATTCCACTCTGGGATCAAGATGGCTGGTTAATCTTTGGCAACGACGATGATATAAAGCCCAAATGTGTCAGCATCAAGTGCCGTCAAAGACACAGCCAGGATAGCCCTATGGAGCCACCTGGTCTAGCCCAGCGTTATCCTGAACGCGCTATCCACTATTCCTGGGTTGACCCTGAGCTGAAGCGAGTGTACCAAGACTGGGGTAAGTTGGTCTGCAATCTTGCTCACAGACACGCCCTGCGCGGATACTAACAGCTGCTGAACAGCTGAAAAGCGCGCAAAGCAATTGAACGACAGACGAGAACGAAGAAAACGAAAGTGGCGGAGATGTAAAGTTAAAACGGCATAGTAAAAAGTTCATATTTATTTTTAACGAAATAGGCGGCTTGTTGTACGTACACTGTTTCAATGTATGGGCGATCCTTATTTTCTTGGGTATGTGTCGCGTTCGTTAACTATGCTCCTTTTACAAAATCATTGTTCTTCTCTTGTGCCTGCTGCAGACTATGTCTGCGAGAACTCATGGTCGTTGTCGTTAACTCTTCGGTTCGATGAAAAAAGCACAAAATGGACAACAGGCTAGTCCAATCATGATTACATATCGGTATGGCATCTGCTGAAAGTTAGTATCTGAAGTACTATTGTCACGTCGTGAGACCTATTGTTAACTAAGCTTCTCTCTTGAAAAATTGAATATTGTTGTTCTTTCTACCCTTCAGAAGGGTTCATGTCATTCATCTTTAGTTTAGAAGATTCCCAGCCTCTCAAACTACTGATATCAATGATTTTATGGCATCCAGCAACTATGTCACTTGTTCAAATAACAGAGGCAGCCTTATCCGACAACCATATCAGGGCCTTCTTCTAGTCGAATCAACTGCCTAGAGACCATTCATATTATGACTCGACAAGACTATATAATAGTATTCTGGATGGGAGTGTAAGTTGTAATAGAGCTAACAGTTGCGACATCCAAAGGACGGGTTATGAAATAAGATTTGGTAACTATCGTGAAAATATTTGTTATCGAAAGTCTACCTGAAATATCGCCCGAGTCAGCCAAGCCTCCTGTCCACTCCATGTCCTCTCTCCCCAGCAATATCTGCTTTCCTGCTGCAATGTTGTTGGCACCGTGTCCCTACTCATTTTTTTATTCCCTTTGGTGTGCCGGTAGGTGGTCCAACTTTTACATGGTTCGCCAGCGAGAATGTTCGTGGTGTCTTGCATGTTGGACATGGCGATCCCTTCTCAAGGGTAATCCTTCTAGGAGCGCATCCCACATTGGGGCATTCCCAGGATAGTGTCTGTGGCATTGGGATTCTGGAACTTTGAGGCTTCAGGGGTAGTTAGAGGCTTCACGTGTATATGCTGCTCAGCGTTAGCCAAGCGGTGAACTTGTTACTTGTGTAGGTCATCTTACTAGGATTTGTGGCAATAATAACCGAATGTTGATGAGCCCATGGACGGTTGGGAAGTCCGATACAGAACCAGCCAGCAACAGTGTGTGGAAGAGCGGCTTATATGACGATGCGCTGGCAGACACTGCGAAGAGGCTAGCTGTATTGGTCGCTGGCAGGCGGCTCTTGTGGCAGAGCTTTTAAATGGGCCGCGGTTACCCGTGCATTGTTGCCCGAACGGCTGATGTACCTCAATGCACAACAACAGCATCCGGAACAACAGCATCCTCCTGAATAGTACTGTTCCCATTAATCTCCTCTGCAAATGGCGGTCGGGCCGGCCGTCTTTGGGCACTCATCCTGAAAGGTTCACGGGCTGCAACAAGGGGCTCAGCCGCACGAGAAGAAGAATGGATGTTCGAGGTGCATCTCTGCCTCTGAAATGTGGTTTTACAGAGTCCGCATTGCAGGACGCCAAACAGTGTGACGGCCTGAAGCCAAGATCGTTCTGGCCCTACCTTTCAGTGAGGGCGAATGGGATACTTTTCGGGCTGTCATTGACGGCGCAAAGTAACAACCGTGCGTGATTACTCGTGAGCAGGCAGTTCATGTCGTGCATTTCATACGGAAGAGCCGCGTCAGTCACCAATTTTCGGCGTAGGTTGGTGAAGAGTGCGACGGAAGTTCAAAGTAATCCAGCAGGAGACGTACACAAATTCTCCACTTTACCCTGGTTGTCGAATGGTAGGTCCCTCGCGCTAAGTTCTGAATATGAACTAGCGTTGAAGACTTGCGGCTGTGGCGTAATTCTGGAGCGGACGACCGGTTTGGGGTCTCTCATCCTGGGCTGTCAAGTGGCACATTCTGCCAGCCACATCACCAAGCACGGTCCTTCCCATCGGTGATCTCTATTCGCGCTAGGCTCCGTATCCGGACTAGCGTGTGCATATGAGCGGGCTCTTGGGAGTGGAGCCAGCCACGCCTTGCCGCCGTCCTTTGACACCCACATACATTTAGTTAACTGCATACAGCGTCGAAGTCACATACAACGCGAAGACGAACCCCCAAGACCACCAATATTGTTTTTGTGAAGGAGGGGGCTGGGGTGTGGATGAAAAGCCCAACACCCTACAATGTCGCGACGAACGAGGCCCGTCTCCTCCCTTGTCTAGTGCTTATCTACCTGGTTGTTGGTGGCTGGCGTGACGCTGAGATCAAGGAAAAGTACCGCTCTGCACGTCTCTCGATATGGATTCGAAGTATCATCTGCTTATGACTGCTGTCAGCGGGACAGGAGGCTCTCATGCATTCACCGGAGTGACAGTCACCGGCTTGTCCCCGGACGACTTCCGTAGTAAGACTCAGCCTCGCCACCGGAGTTGTCTGGTGGACGTCTATGGCGACGTACTGTCATCCTCCACATCGCAGGAATAGATCTCCCTACGACCCTGGGAGAGGGCTGGTCTCTGCTCGGTTACTGGAGCTGTGGCCAGTGCTGTCGCCTGTAATGTCGACAGCGAAGCCCTGAAGTCGGAGGCTATGGCTGGGAACAGCCTGCTTCGTAAATTTGAAGGTCCTTGGAGCTCTCGCTGCCATTCCGCCTGCTCAGCAACGATTCTCGATAGTACATCGAGTTTGTATGCCACGCAACGTTTCCATAGGACCAGTGTACAGGGCTAAAGAGGGTGACATGGAGTTCATGAGAACGTAATTAATGTCTAATTAATTCATTCCCGGCTGCAGGGGGCCGAATCTTCGATATTCATCCTTGTATTGCGGAGATGCTTTGGTATTCGGGTATTGCATGCGCTGCCAGGGCAAAGCAACAAATACTGTAGGAGAGTAGGCCGTCATATGTTTCAGTTTAATACACTCTGCTTTCTTTTTGTGGGATTCTGAATCGCCAAGGACAAGGCTCGTCGTGGACCGCTCAGAGCTCGTGACGGACTGATGAGGTTTTAGTCCTCATCAGAGAGCGGCAATAAATGGCATTACAGAAAGGGCTAGTTAGGTATGTTCTGATGCTGTGTTATGACGAAACGGCCAGCTCCGGGACAAATTCAACCTTGGTCTGGTCATTTAGTTCGAAGCTATCTGGAAGTTCAATGGAGAATTCTGCTTGTAACACCACTAATACATCAAGAGTTTGAGAGCTGCAGCTTCTGCTATTTTCCCCCCAGCTGCAGTCGTCCTCGTGGATATATATCATAGTCCACAAGTAAGTACTGCCACGATAGGTGCGCTTGAGCGACGCCTGAAGTCACCAGGGTACGGGCATAATCTAGTTGCCCAAAAATCTAGTCGGTGGCTGGGAAGACATTCGACACTATTATTTCCAAATGTATACAGTACATACCATACTAAGCTTACATGAGGGCACTCCCTCCATCCTATGGTCACGGGAAAATGAAGGGGAGAGCACAAAGTTCGAGCCAGTCCGCGACTCCTTGCTCTAGTGACATCGAAATCCTGCATCGCCGTACCAGACTATCGTCCGTTGTGTTTCTCCTTTAGGAGTTCCGTGAGTAATTGTATGCTTATTATTCAGGGCAACTAAAGACTCAAAAAGAGCCCCAATCGAGTGATGGTCGAGCTGCTCATCTGCTAAGCGTACACGCTTGAGTGTCGTCCTATTCCTTTGTAGAAAGTCCACGAGACGAGCCAACTTATCTGAAACCCCTTGGATTTCCAGAGATTGCAATCTGACGAACGCGGCCTCTGGCAAAATACTTCCAGTCTGCGGGATACTCTGTCTTAAAACCGCCTTCGATCGTAAATACCAACTGCAGCTCCTCCAGTGTGGTCGTTGTCGCGTAAAGCAAGGCCTGGGTGCTCTCGGAGGCAATATTCCTAGCCAGTAAAGCCTTTTCGTCCACTAAGGCGACACAGGCATTCCGGTAGGCCGTACCGAAGTCGAAATGCAGCGATAGTGAAGGTAAAAATGGTATATGTCAGTCCACGAAACAGCACGTAGAAGTTTCCCACCGTACCACCCTGCGAGAAAAAAAGGTGCAAAGGCGTTGGGACATAACTGTGAGCATGAACTTGTCGTATGTTCGTTTGTTGCAGCAAGCAGTATATCAAGGCTTTGTCGAAGATGTGACTGGCCTGAAGAATGTGAGATTTGCCGTCCATAGCTTTGGAAAGCCTGTATGTCTGCTCTTGTACCATTTCCACTTGTGGTAAATATCTACTTGACTATTAACACAACGAACCGGAACCGAGACAGAACTAATAGGAATTTTCTGGTTGCAATCAAACGCCCAACCAAACACTTCTGGCATGATTTATGGAACTACACTGTACGTATTTACACTTGTGGTAACTAATAGCCGTAGAGCCTAGTTATCTCAAATTGCCTACCTATCCGTGAGAACCAATCACACTTTCACACGCCAGCCACTTCTCTACAAGCAGACACTGTTTCTCGCGCCGATTTGCCGTTTTCCATATCAATAGCTCACTGTTTAATCAGAGCAACGGGTTGAAGCGAATAGAAATGGGGAAAGTAGTCCATAGATTAGAGTTGGAGCCTCCGAGGGCCTCTGAGGTCAGAGAAGGCCTGATAATTCTTATGATTTAGACTTTAACCAGCCAGTCACGATACTACTCATCGTCAGTTATTAGTTCCTGCTCATGGTTGACATGAGTACTCACTGGGTATGGTAGGGCATCGCATCTTTGCTTGATTCCCCAAAGAAGCTCCTTACATGATGGGATTCGACGCCCTTTAAGCTTTTCTCTTTCATGAGGTTGCGAATCTTGGGCAACTCCTTTTCCGAACACAAGTATCCTAAACAGCCTCCCGGTAGTAAGGCGTCGACGCAGTCACGGGAATACTGCTTTATTGCCTCATCTCTAAGCCTCTTATTCTCTTCCTCCAAATGCTTCTGCCTTTCTTTCTCACTTTCGGTCGCTTGTGATGCTTGGTGTTCAGAGTTTGCCGGAATAGTTGTTGTAGCAACAATATTGTTCATGTTTGTCCACCTCTCGCTGCAAATATCAATAGTTGGGTCGGCGATAATGAGCTCAACCCTTTCTGTTTGTTGTGTATTACTGAGAATAACATAAGTTTGAGGCGTTCCAGACCAAATATCCCGGATAGCCCTGTGGCGTTAGTTTATCATGTTCTCTCATTTGGCTCAACTTACTCACTGCGCATATGTTGATATACCACCCCGCCTATACATCGTGGATACGACACCAGATTCGGCTATCAGGATTTTTATAGTTTTGTTCCAGGTTTGAAGCTTGTTCAAGATGCGAGCTAGTGGATTTGTAGTAAGTGTGTGGGAAGCTTCTTGCTGTTGGCCGATTTTATTTTGACCGATTTCATTCAGGAAATGCATGCCTGGCTGGTCGGCGTATTCGTTGCTAGATACCGAATTCTGAAGAGCACTGCCATTTGCTTCCTCATCCTTCAGGCGTTGTGTCCCAAAGCAGGAGGATAGAAATAGGGACTGTGCAAACGAGCTCAGAATAGCTGCACTCAAGCTGGGTTGCTGCTTATCGAACGAAACTCCTGCACTAGAGGAAGAGCAGTCTAAGTTAGTACTCATTGTGCATGTATCAAAAACAGCTTGAAGATTCCGGATGAAAGGCAATCGGACGCAGTGAGTGCAGAACTTGATGTAAAGCATATATACTGCGACCGCTAGGGGCAGGGATTTGAACATGATGCCACATCACGTGCAGGATCCAGCCTGCACCTTCCATAGATAGCCTACTTTAGAAACTCAGTGGCCAACCTTTCTTGTAGAATCAACTCTCTCGTTTAGCGTCTGGGCCGTGTGTGTTCCGATGCAACGTTCAACACGGATGCATTCTCGAGCGGCGTGGTAATAGGCTCGGAGGGAAATATGGGGCGTCTGGGATGGTGCACACCAAAACAGGGAATAGGAAAGGGGCACTTTCATCGGCTGAGGACAACCACAAGCCGCTGTGTGCACTTTAGATTATGTACGGCTCGGAACTCTTATCCGTTCTCCGAGTTGCGAGGCTTTCTCCACCCCCAGGATGAAGTTGTCTTGGTCACTGAAATATCGTCTGCCATAGTGAAAGGATTTTTTCTAGGGGCCCCCGGTAGGGGGGAAAGAGGGGGAAATACTAGGAGTGCCTAGAAAGAAAAAAGTTCGTTATGGCAGCAGACTGTCGCATTGAGATTGTTTGCTGTAGTCAGGAGCTATTTATACTAAACATGTCCAAAACAATATTGGAATATTCTACGCAGACCTTGGGATGGGTTTATTGGCCTCCCCGTCTGTTCTGGATCAGCCTTTTAATGCTGTCGTTTACACATGTCCCCAGCTAGGTTTTAGCTGCACAACCCAGGAAGGGACGTCGCTCCTCTTCGGGGCAACCCCTGTCACATCTGAATGTGATAGCGAATAGTTTGGTCGGATCCCTAAGCCCCGTTGAGCCGGCTATGCAGATACCTCGTCTCGCAAAATATAAGAGTATTGCTATATGCACAGATAAAAATCTCTATTTGCACAGATATGTGTCTCACCTTTGACTCACCTACTCACCCTGATCACCATAGCCCAATACCGTGCGACCAGTCTGCGACGGTCGATTCCAGTGCATCCGAATGGGGAAAACGTAAACAGCTAAATCGAGGATCGTCAATCTCTCACTACGCATAAATAGAGGGCGTCAACCCCACCACACAATCCTGACGTCCACTGCTACATAGTTTCATCACGTCTGTCAAGATGAACATATGCCGCCTTCTCAACTCACGAAGTCCCTCGCCAGGCCGTGCCACTACGGCCACCGCAGCTACTGCCACCAACGACCCAATTGACGATGACTACACTGGGGCTACGGTCCCACAACTGCCGCCGCCACTCTTTGACACTTACGATGACCTGTTTGCCTTCCTCCGCAACTTCCACCTTTCCAATGGCGCCGCCATAGTGAAGGCCTCTAGCTCCTCAAGGCGGGATATCGGGGGCATCATCCAGCCAAGCTACATCGTCTTCAAATGCGGCCGTGGCCCGCGACGGCCGTCACAAAGCTCGGGTCTCAGGTAGCCGTCATCACAGAAGCTTGATTGTCCCGTCAGAATTACGGCCAAGGCCACCAAGTCGTCTAACTAGGAGTGGACGTACACGGTGGTTCAAGGCCATCATAACCACGGACAGTCCCTCGATCCATCGGCGCACAATGTCTATCGCCGCCGCACGCTTGCTCAGCAACAAAAAGAGCGAGAACTAGCCAACGAGAATGGCATTAGGGCCCGCGAGATGGCTAGTATTGTTAGAAAAGCCGACAGGCCAGGCTATGATTATTTCCGCACACGGGACATCTACAATGATCGTCAAACCATCAAACGCGAGCGACTTAACAGCCTTACAGCTACCCAAGCCTTCGTCAAGGAGCTTGACTTAACGGCCTTACAGCTACCCAGGCCTTCGTCAAGGAGCTTGATAGCGGAGATATTAGGGTCAGAACCTTGCGCGATGAAGAGGACCGCGTCTGTGCCGTCTTTTGGACTTACGACTGGTGCCGCACGATGTGGAAGAAGTTTCCGGAGGTGCTAGGTTTGGACAACACATACAAGACCAATCGCTTTGGGTTACACCTATTTCAAGCCACAGGTGTGATGGATCAGAAGACCCTGGCCAACTTCACCTTCGGCCTTATAAACGGCGAAAAGGAGCACCACTTCCAGTGGTTATGTGACCGGCTTGACGAGCTTCGCATCGACATTGGGGCAGACACGCCGGAGGTGATCATCACTGACAAGGAACAGGCTCTCCGCGCAGCCCTCACGAACACCTTCCCAGGTGCTCAGCAGCAGCTATGCGTATACCACAACTTGGCCAACGTCCGGGCTAAAATTAACGCCCGCTGGAAGGACACTGAGGGCGAAGATCACGACGCCATTATTGTTGAGCTTGATAATGACGGAAACACCCTTTCTGTTGATCCAAGCGACAAAACAAAACTGCCGAGCAGCTCGTGCCAGAGCTAGACCTTGATGTTGTCGCCCGGGGCCGTGTACAAAACGAGGCAGAGGACGAGCTTGCGAACCCTTCTGATGACTACAACCGTGAGGAGATGTTCAAAGCCTTCCGAGCCGTGGTCTGTGCCGCTGATCACGATGCCTTCAAAGACTCGTGGAAGTCTTTTGCCGAAACTTTAGGCCGACAGCAACGGCACATCCTGCGATATGTCCAGAAGGAATATATGCCGTGGCGCAAGCAGTGGGTAAAGTGTTACATTGACCGCTATCGGAACTTCGGTCAAAGGGTCAATAGCCCTACTGAGACCGCTCACGCAGACGTAAATTCTCACCTTGTGACAGGCATGGGAGACCTTCTTTACCTCCACCAAGCCCCTGTCACGGTGATTGATAACAAGTCTCGGTCCTATCGTCAAGAGGCTGCAAGACAGACTCAGCGTCAGCGTGATCAGTACCTCAAGCAGGCATGGCTTGACAAGCTCAACCTGCAGATCACATATCACGCCATTGACCTGCTTGCCAGGCAGTATCTCTTTGCCCTCGCCGCCCTGCCTGATCAGCGCGAGCCCAAACCGCTACTCCCTTGCACAGGCAACTTCGAACGGCCTGCCTTGTAGCCATCGCATCCTTGATTGTCTCATGAACGGCATGCTGCAGCACCATGATGGTCCACTGTAAAAAGTGTGGTTTGCAGGACTGAAATACCGTCATAGAGAGGAAGAGGGTGTGCGGCACCCATGGGTCAGGGACAGGAAGCTGGCAGGACACGTGGACGTTGTAATGCTTCAGAACCCAAGCATTCCCTAATAATATGATAATTAAATTGATTTAAGTGGTTCAATGTTCTGATAGCCTCGTGTGTTTCACAGTGTGTCGTCGTATGTGTCACCGTGTATGTCGCTGTGTGTGCTGTCGCAATCAATTTGAACGATGCCGGCTGTTTACAAGTTTGCGCCTGCGCTGCGCAACATTCCTTACAGAAATTGATGGTGACCAGGGTGGGGTAGGTGAGTCAAAGGTGAGACACATATCTGTGCAAATAGAGATTTATATCTGTGCAAATAGCAATACTCCCCGTAAATGTGTTAAGAACCTTCATGTTTGCGTTCTCGAAGTGCCAATCACATTATTCTTTACGTGGGACATTTTCTGCACAAAAAAGCATCAAGGCTGAGCCGCCCAGTTGAGCCGCATGATATGGCGCCTCTCCCAACTGCCACTCTGTCACTCTGTCAGGTAGAAAACTCGACGCTAGCCCAGCAGTTGTATGGCGCGCAGGTTTTGAAGTTCCTCCCACAGACGGATCAGCATCAGACAGAGGCTGAATACAACGAAAGATTTGGACCAGACGTTACAGGACGGCTCAAAATTGATGGTGGTGAGTTTGCGCCGCCTCGATCCCCCGTCACAACTAACATTCAACAGTCGAGAATTTCAAGAAGATAAATGGCGAGTTGAGCGAACTATCGGCCAAGTTTTTGGATTGCCAACGGCGTGTAGACAACGATCGAATAATTATTGACCACCGTACGACGATGAGCAGTGACTTTGGCTGGGGGTAGTACTTATTCCACATTGTCCGAGTGGGTGGCTTTGAGCCAGCAACCGAGGCCCTTCTCGGGTTCACTTGCGAAAATGTTGTATTTGAAATCACGAATGACCCAAATCAGTCCAAAAAGAATGCATTGATGGCCCGATTTGCGGAATTTTTCATCGGCAATATGGTCATTGTGGAGGACCACAACAACCTCTGGGCAAATAAGCAGACGGTGATATTACACGACGTAATCTGGCTCCTTGTGCGCTCAAAAGTTGTGAAATTAAAAGGACATGCGCCAAATGGTGAGTTGACTGACCTGCCTGCCAATTTTTTAGTGGACAAATTTTAACAACGACTTCCATAGCATCCAAATGTCGTCTGATAACACCAGATGAACGGCAAGCCTTTTGTCAAATGGCCTCGTATGAGCTGAGAATTAAGTATAAGGATATAAATTGGTACAAGATTGAGACTCTTAAGGCCTTTTTAAAGAAATCCTTTTTTGGAGTGACTGTATCTTTTACGCTGGTGCCGCTGTAGTAGCGCGTCATATTGCTAAAGACTGGTTTTAGCAGAGTTAAAATTGACCTACTGTTGGAAATGCTAGCCTAGTAGCAATAGAAGATCGCGTCAGTCAAGAACATGGTGCGACTTGGAACAAAGAAGGTGCATATTCGATTAATGAGACCGATGACTGCAGTATGGGCTTGTCGATATATGTCACCAGCAGAAATGGGATGGCTGGCGCCTGTTCCTTTGGAATCATTTGACTATGCGCTGGAGAATCACGACGGCATTGCAACTGAACCAGTGACGTAACCTATCAAATACGCGACACTCATTTTCCACGATTCTCATCGCACAATTGATACTTTGTAAAGAGAAAAAGTGAACCAGCGGGCGTTCTTGAATGCATTAATTTGACCCCACGCCATGACCGTCAGTCACTCCACCCCTTTTCTTCATTATACAACAGTAACATGAACGAGACCGACAGTTCCAAAAACGGCCAAGGTGACAATAGTAGACACCGTATGCATACGAACGACTATTTTCCACCATATAACTACAGGATTATCTCCAGGTATGTAGGTGTATTATATCTCGAAATTATCCATGCCCGCCTCATTATTCGTATGTGGTTGTTGTTGAACATGAACATGTCCCAAGAATACAGGATTTAAGCCATATGGAATATGGTGTTGCTCAATTTAAAAAATTTGCTGGCTGTATTTCTGCTCTGAAATATGGAAGACTTCTGTTCGAGACATGAAATAAACTAGTAAGCACCACCTTATTTGCCATTACTGTCGTCACTTTAGTTGTACGCGATGAAAGGTCCGAAATCATTCGGGTCTTCATCTTCAAGATTCTGGCTGTCTCCAACTCCATCCTCAGCAGGCATTATTGATCTAACCCAAGTATGCTCCATGAAATGCCCTTCGTTAGATTGGTTTTTTTGCTGGGAGATGTCAGTATTTCCTCGGTTATCTGATGACTGCCCAGACATAGAGATGAGTAAATTACCTCATGGTACTTGGCAAGGTAGACTTTCAGAGCTTCCGCATAGTTTTCAAATCCGAGTGAAGTCATAGCGAACAAGATGTCTTCACCATTCATGGTCTTGCGCTTCTCTTGTTGGCACTTTTCGGAGGCTGGACGGAACGAGCGGCGTTAGTGGTGCTGCCCCCTTTCCTCAAGACAAATAATTGCACGACTCGTAAGATTGACTCTAATCTCAGTGAGTGACCAGGGAAATAGTTAACTAACCTTCACTAGTGATAAAGGAAATGAATTCGCCGACACATTCCTGCATACACTCCTTGGCCTCCCGGGTAATCATTGCATTGTCCCGCAGAGCATTCCTCATTATTCTGGTGACTGCATTTACGGATGTCGGCCTCAAATCTCTCTGCGCTAGTGAGAAAAGGTTTGTTCCTGGTGGACCGTGTGTCGTGAGAGAGGACAACCCAAGGGTTGGGCTTCAGAAGCTTAGCCACAACTCACCATTGGCTATTGGCAACCGTATATCCTGCTCCTTGACTTTGAGCTCGTGACCAGCAGCACCGCCAGAGGAGTGTGGGCCTTGGTTGTTATTCATATTTCGTTCCTTCCTGTGAGTTTTCTTCCTCCATCGTGTCTTGCGAGTTGGGTTGTGGTATATTTATGTGCTTGCCCAGCGTTCGCACAGAGAGCTGGCTGGCCGTCCCACACGCCCGCTAGGACCTCTTCAAGTGTTGACGGGTCTTGGTAAAGACGAGGCTGGGTTAATAATGATGATGGTTGGATGGCTTTGGGGTCTGGCTGTGACCTAGTGCAGTCTCTCTCTGCCCTCACCTGCAGTTGCCAAATTCATCAAGAGCTGGAGGCTTTTGAGATAAACAGGTTTGTCATCAGCGCTTACACACACACACCCTTTCCTGTGTTATTTAACAAGGTTACCCATGTTCTTCGCTGTCACATCTCGGCCGCCGCTCATCGTTTCCTGTTCAAGGCCAGCTTCCCAGACTACAGAAAGAGACGCACAACATGCGCCCCAACAATACCGCCCAATGCTTTGTCTGAGGAATGCGATGATAAAATATTATACTAGTCTGACCTTCGTCATCATACCTCCTTTTATGCTTCTGAAAGGATGATTGATCAACAATTACAAATCTTGAACCTTTGTTGCTCTCTGCTTTGCATGCCGTATTTTGCATCCCCTTGACGGATCCATAGAAGAACAACACATTTATATCGATCCCGGCCCAGATTCGGGGCCGCGATTTCCTAGAATGATAGTATTGAAGTCGGGTGTGTGCTTATCCGAGTGACTTCGATACATGCCACCATAGTGATATCATGCTGCGACGGCCAACATGGAATAGTGCACAATCGCCTCTGTATTTCACCCAAATTCTGTGTCTGGCGGTACACTGTACAACCAAGGAGGGAAACAAATCAACGCATTCCACATCGCGTCATGGTACTCACCGTACGCTCCGCTTCTCCGTATTGCACGAGCTTGAGGACCGTTTCGTCAGCGATAACAAAGCGTAGGACTAGAAGGTTGAATTGTAGAAAGAAGAACCTCTCGGGCGCCGGTTCACAACAACTGCCATAAACCAGGAACAGAAACGTAAGAAGCTCCAGCAGACCCTGCCTTGGGGGAAGTCCACTTCGTATAATCTGTCCTTTCTGGTCTACACAAAGTCGTTGACAAACCCGCATGCGGTGACATTGACTAACCCCAGGCATTCAGCGCTCTGCCGTTCATTGTCTATGGACCGCCAAGCGAAGGACTGGGGAGAGGGTTCTACACTGGGCTGCGTCTCGTCTCGTCTCTCAGTGTTCCGCGCTCCTACGTGTGGAGACCAATCCTTCCGTACTCTTGGAAGGAGCCGGGATGGCTCTGGCCTCACCAGGAAAATAAAACAAACGGTAATTTTTCTTGTTGTCGTATGGGTTACCCTGTGTGCGGAGTACCGGTGCCACGGTTTGGTGTACCATTCGCTTATTCCTCACCTACCCCTGCGTCGAAGAATTTGGACTGCATCCACAGGGGCCTGAATAGTCCCATTAAGATGACCCAGCCTTTTTGAGGGCCTGGCGGAACGGTGAAGCCAACTACCGTGATGGAATTACACATACCTGCATGTGCGGAACAATGGAGCTCATAAAACGGCGACTAGTAATGCGGCCTCATTCCAGCAGATCCTTGCTTGTCACATTCGGGATTCTCTGTAGCCGGGTGATTCAACAGATGACCAGCGAAGCCTCTTGTGGGAGAAGAATGGAACAACCAGGGAGGCGAGCCGGAATGACTAAATTACTTCAGGCTTGGAAAAAGAAGATGACTGTTGAGCTGGCACATGCACACAGACTGATTCGCGTAGCCGCAGAGGTAACATGGCCGCTGCAGTTGGCGCACTTGATGTGATGAAATGGGCACAGAGCGGAATTACTCAGTCTAGGCCAATTTGCATCAAGCCACTCGGAACGAGCTACTTTTCAGCGTCACTGGGTTGAGCAGAACCAGCGCTATAAGTCGTTTGGTTGAACATCAGGGGTTTGACGGTGATCGCGGCTTGTTGCTATGGCCGCGAACCCATTTGTAAGCGTAGAGGCTGCCATTTAATCGTGGACCTTGCGTACCAAGGAATCATGCCGCGATTCTAGTGGTCCCTTTCTTCGCCGGGGCCTCAACATCGCTGGTTATAGCATGACAGACATGGTCGGCTGGCCCATTGTCTGTCATTTTATCTCGCTCAGCCTACCTAAGAAGGGCTAGTTTCAAACGTGTGATCGAGTTGCTATGCGATTAGTATTATACATGGGAGTATCGTAGTTGTCTTGGCTGGACGAAGCTATCATTCTCACACGGACACCTGCTCCGCGAGTTTGTATTAGTACAGGGACAGTAAGCTGTGTCGACGACATAGTGGTGTGTTACAGGATATGAAGCAACGTACAAGAATCAGCACGCGTTGCAGCCCTTTTACTACCTACTTGTCATGGCTCACGGCCAGCGCGGTCGTCTCCCTCTGTCTCCCTCTGTTGGTAGTTGATGTGAGTATCCTACAGTCATTTGCTGCGGAAAGACTGATGCGGAGCAGAAGTTCGTCTCACCGCAGCCAACAGCACCACCGAACAAGCAGGCCATACTTGCCCCCGCTGGCGGCCTTGCCTTATTTCTCAGTCTGCACGTGCGGTTCTCGCAAGATAGAGTGTGTATGTCGAAGTCTTGCCTCTCCCGCTTGTGGGTTGTTGCAATGGTGGCAGCGCGTGGGGAAAGTCGGTTGTGTGGCGTCTGCATGGCTTGTGTGCGCCCTTGCAGCCTCGATGGAGTAGGCTGCATTGCCCACGTCGCTCAGCCGCCAGGTACGGGAACCGCCGATGTGATCTGCGGGACAACAGACGGAGGGGAGTATGCATATAAACGGCGGTAATTGAACAAGGCCGGGGTGATCCCAGCCCATGGAGGGGGGACAAAAAAAAAATCAGAATTCCGACACCCCTGCGATCTCAAGGGCTGCCTGTTGTGTCGTTGTAACTTGGGCTGTAGTTTGCTCTTCTCCCTCAAAACCTTGTCGAGGGGATTGCGTGCCTGGGGTAGCGATCATTGTCACAGATTGGCCCGCATATTAGCCGTTTCCACTCAAGGTAGGCGGACAGAGCAGGTCCACGCCGCATTTCATGGCATCTCCAAGCGGCAACTCATGGCAAG
>NW_011942226.1:483599-495303 GCF_000187425.2 Metarhizium robertsii ARSEF 23
AGCTGTCCTCCGGAGTTAGCTCTCTCACAAACAATGCTTCACCACCTCCTCGCCGCGAGGACTCATCACGGTGACTTTGCTGACTACCACGAAAGATTCCAGCACAATGACGCTTGTGTTACATGTTCTTGTGGTCGGCGCAAGGCGCCGACGCATCTCTTCTATTGCCGGAAGATTCAGCCGCGCTGTCGGATGAGACTCGCACCCTCACCGACCGTGGCGATCAACCAAGCACTAGGCAGAGATTTCGACAAATTCGTCAAGCTTGTGAAGGCAAGCTCTTTCTTTGAGAAGATCTGCCCGCACCACTAGATGAAACCATCCATCACAGCACTGTCGTGCTCCCTTTCCTTTGTTTCTTTCTTCTCCGGCGGCGACAGGCGGAAGGTGGTCTCAACACCTTCTACCCGCGCACGCCTCTTCCGGCTGCCACCGCAGCCCGCACCATGACCAATCTGGTCCAGTAGATAGCATCACCTGCACAACCCGCTGACGGGTAACAGAGTAGACCGTGAGCGCCTTTGAGCTGATGCCATGTTAGATAGTGTTTTGTTTACGTAGCCTCACGTAGCAAATTTAACCACTAGCCTAACACGTCCTGTGCCTCGCTAGGGGACCTGAGTGGCCTGAGGCCACTGGACGGAAAATACACCATAACATAACATAAAGCTGCAACTTAATCGCGACATAGGCAGCAGACAGAATTTGAGTCTATCTTCCACATCAAATATCGAGGTATCTCCCAGGAAGAGGACAAGTTCCTGAAATGGATTATGTTGTGCTGTTCCTACTGTTCTTGTTGCGTCAAAAAGAGCAAAATTATAGGTCTACTGAATTCCTTCTTGTACTGTAGCACTAATAGTAATCATCCTGCAAAGCCGGTCCCGACAATCACGTCCACTCGGACCTCATAGTCTCTTTCTCTTTCGGGGAGTAGCCTATATTCTATGCGACACTAAATTTGGCACGTCAAACTTGATTGAAGTGGTCCACTGTAAAGCTTCCACCGAACTACTTAGGAGGACGCAGGCATAGGAAAGAGACGATCAAATCTGAATGTAGAGATATATTTATGCAAAGAGGTACTTGTTGAATTTCCTTGTCGCTGTCTGAGATCAACAGCGCTGCTACCAAACAACATCCATCTTAGACCCTTCCTCGCCGGCACTGCACGTACCATCCAGCAGGAGATAGCGCCATATGTGGTCCCTTGCCATTGTAGGATGGGGACTGAGACAGCGCAACCCTCTCTTTGGAGGCATCCAGCATCTTTGTTCGCCATTTTTTGCTCAGCTTTCTGTTGTAATATGACCACAAACGGGGTAGAATCTGTACGTCCTGTGCGCAGTACAGGACAATGTCTTTGGGTAATGGGCGCTGTTTGAAAATATCGTAACTTCCACCCTCCTCGGGAGCAAAAAGGAGCAAGCCCTTTTTCTTGGTCTCCATCCAAACAAGCTTTTCGTCAATAGTGAAGCTCCCGTCCCGCTCAATGCATTTGGAGAGGCCATTAACACATCTCTTGGAAAAGCTTCTGGTAGCAAGCTCCATGAGTTGTAGGTCTTGTATGCCAGCTAACTTTATCTTGAAATGCCCATGCAGAGCATCCGAATCGTTACGGACGTCGAAAAAGACCTTCGGAATGGACGAAAACTCCAGGATGTCCTTGAGCGTACGGCCATTTCCCCCTGGGGTTGAGAAACATTTGTCACCCAGAGTGTATACGTCGATTAGGTAGGTTGCATTTATAGGCATAACATAGAGCTGCAGGATAGCGATGGTACCGTGGCGGGACAAGTTGTCTCCTTCTATATCGAAGTACAGCGATGGTGGTTCTTTGGGCAGGTCTTCAATGTTATTCATTAACTCGGATATGGCTCCTGCGGTGTCGATCAAGTGTAAAGCTGATGAATCGCTGAGACTAAGAGCTTCGGTATTGCCAACTATTAATTCCATCTTCTTTATGGTATTTTGTGGCATATCTTCCGCCATCGTTGTACAGCCAGTGCCTTCAAAACTGAGTAACAATGTGAGAATGCCTGACGGATATGAACAACTCCTACTGTGAGAGCTGAGAAGTATAAGTATGAACGAAAATGGTGCAACAAGACTGTCAATGACAGTGCTATAAGCAGTGGAACAGAAACGTCATGAAGGAGAGGTGTTGTGCTGGATGACACCTTTATATATTACAGCAGCAGTAACACGTGCGGAACTGGTAGAAAAAAGCTTGGCCCTACTAAGGGCTCCATGCATCATAATCTAGGCTCTAATAATCAGTCATGGGTGATCAAGAGCTAAGTAAAGTGAACACATATGAGGGCTACCCAGCCAATCATTATGTTGGCTCAGTTCTAAACGTATGCTCCTGAGATTGGTTCAGGTCTCATCATTCATTCCCTGCTGCTAATCCTGTACGACAGCGGTCTCGAACAAACTTGTTGTCGCGACTCCACGACCATGAGGGGAGGTGAGATCCATTCGCCAGAGAAAAGACTGCATGTCTTTAGTTTAGATGCAGCCATTTCTTGACGACATATTCGTTTCAACAAGCGCTGTCTTTTGAGCGTAATATTTTTTCGTCGTTCTGCTGCTCGGCGCCCCTCTGGTGCAATTGAGCGCTGTAGTACGACAGCACGGAACGGACTTGAAATAAGGTTCTAGTAACTAGAATATCGTTGACCTGGGCAAAGACTTGCTTCACCTTTTGACCGGAAGGTTGGCTGCACCTCGCCTCGGACAGCCAAGCACCCGGGAGTTCGCGAAGCTAAGTTGCTTTCACACAACGGAATTTCAAGTCCTTAAAATGTCTTCTGAATGGTTCAAACACACCACCAGTACCGAATTGCCTTTTTTTCTGAGCGCCGGCAGAAAGTCACAGTCAGAGGTGGCCCAACAACCAGTGGTCGTCTCTTGGTACAGTTGTCCACATGAAACAATGACTGAGAGTTGTGCAACCTCACTCTGACTCGCTGACTAGAATTTGTTCGTTATAAATTTACCCCGCTGATGCCGAGGTGTGCTCTGGTATGTTGGTATTTCCTATTAATACAGATCATTGGCCCCTTGAGTGTATTGTCAAGCGCGCCATCGACTCACTTTCCAACCAACTTCGTGTAAGCCGGAGCTATTGGAGGTCAATCCTGCGAACATGTAGAGGAGAGGAAGGAGGTAGTAATGTACATTTGGTCTCGAACCCGTGTCTTGCAAGAAGCTTACACAGTGACTCAAGTCCTCACAGTGATTTAGCGCTCGCATGTAATCTCACTCAAGTCCTTAAAATCAATGGCTCTTGAATGGACCCTTTACTCGGTCATAGAGTAGTTGCACCACCACTTCACGGCATGGATTTCTAGAGTTTATGTTAAACAAGAGCCTGGCATATCAATCGCGTGATCCTCCCCATCTAGCACGTTGCACATCAACTTCGAAAGCACTCAGCGTTGCTTCGCACATTGGGGCTTAAGGTCCAGCGAACTCCGCCCTAGTTAGCGGTTTTCTTGAAGAAAATTGAAGTGGCGCACTTCTGTTAGATGTTGACAGAAGCCCGGCAGCATTAACACACTGGTTGCTCTCGAATCCGGACATGGTAAAGATTAACATTGGCTGTCAGTCGTATTAATCGCATAGCCTGTTTAAACTTCAAGCCACGGCGGCCAAGATCTTCGGTAAGATCTCCTAACTAGGCCAGCAGGGTCGCATCGCACTTGGGCTTATGCCGTCTTGTTCGACACGGTCGAGATGCCCAACACTCATGGGCCACTTTCACTGGTACGCAGAAGAGGTCTCCGAATAGCGGCGCGGAGCTGCCTCTACAAAAGGCTTGGACTTGTATCCATTTGGACGCGGGACCACCAGTGTTAGCATGTTTAGTTAAATTGACGCAGCCAACGTCTTGTGGTTATAGGAGCATCTGCTATCAAACAAAGCTTCACGATGTTATGCAAGCTTTGTCGACCACTCTTCTCTTCAACTTTCAGCTCTGATGACATTTTGAGTAAATTGAAAAAGCGAGTCTCGGGCACGGCGGTCTAACGAATCCAACGGGTAGTCCATCACCATGCTGATGCACAGCCGAATTGGTCATCGTGCAGGTCGAATCAGATTCACCCTGGCCGCAATTCGCAGTCCTTGCTCGCCGCCGTGACAGGCTACCCCAAAACTGCAAAGCTGATTGAAGAAAGCTTTTCGCTGGTCGCGGCTGGAGAGGAACATGGTTGGCTTTCTTCAGCAGGGGTCTTCAAGAATGTCTCAGGAGGCATCCCCGTTGTCTCTTTCCTCTTTCCACAAACTGTGCAGCAAGCGTCCATGCCTGCACCCATTTTGCCCATCAGACGAGGGCCGGCCCGCGCGGGGTCATTATCAGCCCCCGTGTTCTGGTTGGGCCAGACGGACGGCAAGTGCCATCATTTTAATGGCCAGGTCCTGCGGCGCTTATAGATTTTCGAGATCTGTCTTGGGATGATCAGGTTTAGGGACCAACGGTTGAGTCGGGAATAATGCAGGATCTGGCCGAAGAAAAGCGAGTTCACACGAAGTTGGAATTGCTGTTTGCCACTAAGTGTACGGACCCGTCGCCAGGTTGCCAATGGCACTGAAGCAAGCAGCCATTTTGTGGTTCGGCCGAATCAGCTCGTCAATACACGTGTGAATGACGTCTTCAAAATGAACTGGAGGCTTGGTGGTGTTGCGTAGAGCGTGGATTCTGCCGGAATGGGTCTTAGATAGGACGATAAGAATGTAGTTGTTCACCACAGAGAGAGCGGGGCGGCTCACTGTCACACTCCAAGACAAATCCGCCGCCATCCTTTATGGCGATTGCTTGCAGGCTGGTTGGGCAAATTGGCCACCCAACTCGTCATCGTGCCAGCAACACTCTCATCCTCTCCAGTTCCCTTTCCACTGGACCATCCCGTGTGACCAGATTGTCCTGAACAGTTCTCTCGGCAGTCGTAGACAGCGGCCGAACAGCGCCTCTGATCCGCTGCAACTGTAACGGATCAGATCTCTGTGTGAACCGGTTTCCACCACTGCCCCAAGTCGGCCCCGCGAGGAGTGTCATCTGCCGTAGCGCCCGCCGGCAACGAGAATTTACCGTGTCTTTGCCGGTCTTCCTCAGGTCCTCTGTTCGATCCATGATACGAAGACAGTATTGATGGGCGGCTCGCCCGAGATCTTGGAACCGGGCTGCAGTCAGCACTTCCGGAGTCACGGACGGCATGGAGGCCACACGTAGGTCACGATTGTCCGGCGGCGAGAAATAAGGCGCCCAGTACTGCATCTGGAAAAAGGTTGGCTTCCTGTGATACCACGTGCCCACCGTATGGTTCGTTCCGACCTCCTTCGCTTGGTTACTGTTGAAGGTGACCATGATGGACCCACCAAGGATGCTCTTCACCCGATTGTCGAACCGCGCCCTGCATGCTCTTTGATCGGGTGCCAGTACTTGTTGAACGTCCTGTACATCCGGGAGAAAGTGGATTCGTTTCGATTTCGGTTTAGCTGACCGACAGAAGAGATGCCGGAAAACAAAGTCTGGCCATCCATCTTTCGGCGGTAGATACTTGCTTGTGGTCATCTAGCAGGGGAGCTCGGCCGGCAACCGCATGTCCGCATCGTCATCAGGCACCACGGCAGCATACACCGGCCATGCCTCGTTGTAAATCTCCCAGATTGTACGTGCTGTCACGATCCGGCTCCTGTCGGCCGCCACGTCCTCCCGCGCCCGCTGCAGCCCTGGTAAGCTGGCGGGAAGCTTACGGCCCTTGCGGCCGGCTTTAGCCCGTGCTCGGTCCCAGTACGACTGCACTTTGTCCAGCAGGTGTAGATTGTACTCACGGGCAGTTATTTACCTAGTTACATGATTAGTTAGCTGAGACCTCCCCAGATTGGAACCTGAATTTCTTTTTTTTTTTTTTTTTTGGGTGGGGAAGGGAAGAGGACTCTTCGCCAATAGGAATTTATGGGGAACACTGCAATTAGGGAACAGTCTGTCATTTATTGGAAAATAACTTGGTCTCAGTTTACCGCCTTCGCCGGGCTTTGAAATGTAGGCGCCTGTCAGTTACGCACCGGCGTTCCTGAGCTTCTCATCAAATTGTGACTGTAATGTCTGAAATGCGCACAGAATACGCCGCAAGCTCTCCTCTTCTTCACCTCCCGCTTGTGTTGCCACCCTGATGTTGAGTGAGCACGACCCAGAATGTCTGCCGCCTTCATTCCTCGGTGTGTCGGACGACATATCCCCGTCTAGAGAGTTGACAGAGCTGGAGGAGCTCACGTCTTCGTCCCATTCATTGAGTCTGGCATGGCTTCTCTCTTTGATCTTGCAGCAGTTTTCCGTTTAACTACAATCCCACCAACGACCATCGCGGGTTCTTGTCGGCGCTGCTCGCAAGGTCTTACGCTTTCAACCTGACCTGGCTTGGAGAAAGGCCGTTGGTATCTTCAAGAATAGTTGAGGATTCGCTGGAGGCCTTGGCCCTTTATAGTTCAGTCTCTTGAAACAATTTTTTTCGAGCCTTCTGCTCACTTGCCTGTCATTCTTATAGAAAAACAGACGGAGGGCGGTTGTACAGGAAAACATAGTGCTTGCGTTACATTGCACCCGAATTTTTGTTCTGCTTGTTGCTTTTATTACGGTTTCTCGAGGCTGTCCAGTCGACACGCACGGTTGAGAAGCTGTAGGATCCCGAATGTATCCCCCAGATCTATCCTCCCTCACATAGCGACACAATATTGGAGTCTCCCCTTTCGTGGGGAATGAACAGGGTATATGTTTGTTCCAGAGCAATAATTGTTGATAGGGGAGCCATGGTCCTGTCGTAGGCAGAACAACAATGCACAAGCTGATAATCGATACTCCGGACGCGTGCGAGTGGCGAAGCAGGAAGCCGTCATATGACAAGAGATATGCATGTCTTGCATACATCAGGAATGATGAAGGTGACACAAGTTGCTGTGGTAGGTTGCTTTGGTGAATGTTCGATTTGACCCACTCACCTAGCAGCGTGTCAGCCATTCCTATGCATGGTCGACAGACGAGCAAAATTGAATGCCGTACCCTCAAATGAGTCCAATCAGTCCGTGGAGGCGTCAGAAGTCTTGCATGACTGGCAGCACGGAATGAGTAGAATTTCGACTCGGTGTCTTTGATCAAAACATAAATATCGCGTAGTGGCCGGTGAATATATGATTAGCTATCAACAACAATATAAGTATCGCCAGTACCGTGCCCTAGTTGGAAGAGCAGTTGACGCAAATGTGCGATTAGAATACGAACGTGTCCAAACTGTCATTCAATGCCATCGCCATGGTATTAAAACAACTCTCACCGGAAAGGATTGAAGGTCTCTGTACTAAGGAGCATCTCCATCTTCTGAATGCCATCGATTCCTTGCGCTCCCAGGGCATTAGTCACTATGTCTCTCTCCCTCAAATCATTGTATGCGGTGATCAATCTTCAGGAAAGAGCTCCGTCCTAGAAGCTATCTCTGGCGTGTCCTTTCCAGTGAAGAGCAACCTCTGCACCCGGTTCCCAACGGAGCTCATCCTTCGCAAAGCGAGATACATGAGCGTCAAGGTGTCGATCGTGCCTCATCACTCCCGGAGTGATCCTGACAAAGCGTCCCTGTCTGGCTTTGACGAGAAACTAGACAGTCTCCAGGACCTGCCTGATCTAATAGAAAATGCGAAGGCTGCTATGGGAATTATGACTCTTGGGAAGGCTTTCTCCAAGGATCTTCTTCGAATTGAGATCAGTGGACCTGATCGTCCTCACTTGACGATTGTCGATCTCCCGGGGCTAATTCATTCTGAAAACAAACAACAATCAGCCTCAGATATTGAATTAATCTCGGATGTGGTCAAAGGTTACATGACAGAACCCCGAAGCATCATTCTCGCAGTGGTGTCTGCAAAAAATGATTATGCAAATCAAATCGTACTGAAGCTTGCTCGCGAAGCGGACCGGAGCGGGACACGTACTCTTGGCGTCATAACGAAGCCAGACACACTTAGTCCTAGCTCTAGTAGCGAGGCTATGTATGTATCTCTAGCACGGAACCAAGACGTCGAGTTCCGCCTTGGCTGGCATGTGTTGAGAAATAGGGATACCGATATTGAGGCATGGACCTTGGCGCAGCGCGACACAAACGAGTCTGAGTTTTTTCAGGGGTTGCTTGGTCGAGCCTTCCTACCAACCAACTGGGTATCAAGACATTAAGAGAGAGACTGAGCACGGTGTTGCTGCATCAGATAGCTTCCGAGCTGCCTAACTTGATGGAGGAGATAGCCACAAAATCTGCCCAGTGTCAAGATCAACTAGACAAGCTGGGTCAACCGCGAACCAATGCACGCGAGCAGAGACTATACCTTGTTCAGATCAGTCAAACTTTTCAAGCCACTGTCCAGGCTGCTACCGACGGTACATACGGCGATCTATTTTTCGGTGACGCGGCATCAGCACCCGGTTACCGGAAACGAATTCGCGCTGTAGTCCAAAACTTGAATCGTGACTTTGCCACCGAGCTACGCGCACGCGGTCGGCGATTCCGCATAGTGTCAGACCCGGAGACGGATTGTGATCCCAATGATCATGCAATATTACTGACCAAGGATGATTTTGTCGCAAAGGTGGTCGGGATGATTGATCAGAGCCGTGGCCGAGAGCTGCCAGGCACTTTCAGTCCAATGATTGTGTCGGATTTATTTAAAGAGCAATCATCCCCTTGGAAGCAAATTGCGGCCGCCCATGTGAAAAACGTCTGGAATGCAGCAAGGTTGTTTCTAAATCAGCTCATTGTTCACATTGCTGATGAAACGACCGTTAACGCCATCTCGGAGACAATCATAGAACCTGCTTTAGATTCTATCCTCAAAACCTTGCACAATAAGGTATCTCAGCTCCTAGAGCCTCATCGGTTCGGGCACCCCATCACATACAACGCTTCCTTCACAGACACGTTATTGAATATTCGCCGTGAAAGGCGGGCATTGCATTTTTCGGACATTCTTAGAAGTGCGTTTGGAGACTTTAGCGCGACTTCGGGCCGCAGAAGTGTGACAGTGGACATTGGAGATCTGCTCCAGCGACTCATACAACCAGAGGAACAAGATATGAGTCGACTTGCCGCGTCGGAAGCATTGGATTGCTTGGATGCGTATTATGAGGTAAATGCATGAATTTCGATGAGGGAAGAGGGATGCTAACTATATTTTTATCAGGTCGCCCTGAAGCGTTTTACTGACGATGTAGCAGTCGAAGTGATTGAGGTGTGTTTGGTAGGTGAACTGAGACGAATTCTTACTCCGCTTAAGGTATCATTGATGGCGGAAGAAGTCATTGCACGCATTGCTGGGGAGACCAAAGAGAGCCGCGCTGCCCGCGATGAACTCAATAGCAAGTTGAAGGTGCTCCAAAGCGGATTTGACATGTGTAATAAGTATTCGGGATATCGTGTCACCGGTAAGGGCCTGAATCTATGAAATAGATGAGTTGGTTATTAACTTATAGTTACAAGACCTGCTCAACGGCAAATATGGTAGTGATGACGCCAGGTCTGCCCGTCTGAAAGGTATTGTGAAAGAGACTGTGGAAATTCCACAGGGCCGTGCTTACGACACATTGGAAAGAAGTACTGCAGACTTTCTTCCCTCAGCGACAGACCAGTACTCGGAAGAAGACATCACGTCACCGACGGAGGCTTACGATTATCCCCCGGAGTGTGTTGCAGCGGAGGAATGTCCAGTTGAAGAGCCTGCCGCGACAGTTGACGATGACTCTTGGGCCACCACTGTGGGCAAAAAGAATAAGAAAAAGGCGAAGAAGTGTCAAGGGTTTACGGGCATGAAAGCATCAGAAACAAAGTGTGAGGAGCGAGATTGGTAGGCAAGTTGAGGGAAGGTCGAACAGCTAATCAATTTAACACCCACCGTGGGGATTTATTACCATTTTCTTTAGCACAGATGAGACAACTAGTAAGGGTCAACTGATCAGAGGAGGCCGAACAATTAATCAAAATACCACCCCGTCTGCCACACTCCATCGATATGAAACGATTCTATATCACCACTTGGGCGAGTTGTGCTTAACTAGTAAAACCCAAAACGACAGGGCTGTATTGAGGTAGCGTTTGGCAGGGTAGTGTGATTCGGAATGCGAAAATATTTCCTACCCAAGGCTAAACTTGCTAATCGGAAGAGAAGCCGGTATGTGTAACTATTTGTGCTGTTTGTGCTCGGCATGTAGTCGCCGCGCCCATGCTGGGATTGTCTAGCCTGATGACACCTGGCGGAAAGAAAACATGCGTGAAGGAGAGAACAAGCTTGACGGCCTGAACTTCCGGGCTACCTTTGCAAGTCTTGTTGGTCCCGCCTACAAACATCGTAACGCCATCCCAGCAACCCACACTGTAGTCTAAGCATGTGAAGAAGCCAGGCACAATTTGACTTGACAGCTTGATGCTATGCAAAAATTACCTCGTCGGTCCGAGCTAAGCTCTTTGCATGTACTGTGCCGCATCAAGGCAACAACATTGCCATGGGCTGCGATATTGTGGGCCCAGCTCTGCCGAACCCAGAGCTTCGGCACTGGATCGGTTTGTTGTGTCATTTAGAGTGAAATCCACCTATGCTGCTGCCCAACTCCCGAGAAACACAAGCTCGCGGTGAGCCTCGAGCCTTCTTTCTCCTTTCTTCCTCAAGTCTAGATAGACAATACGAAGGCACCAGCTAGTCGAACGAACTCCGGCCGAGCTCATCATCTGTGGCTTCGTTCTCGTCTCTGATGCAAGCCTGTGTCGAACCGATTCTGCTTTTTGGCGCGGAAGCCTGGTACCCAGGCACAAAAAACCTCGCCACGCCGAAGGCAGATAGACCATACGTAGGCTTTGCGGCTGCAGTTATTAATACTCTTGTGACGATAGAGACATGGTTTTACGAGAACATAACGATGGAGAAAGCGGTGTGGCTGTCTTGAAGCACCAGAGATCAGGAGATCTAAGCCGTGCCTGGCTAAGGAGCGAAGCAGTGATGTTCGCGGGGGAAGAAGAGCGTACATACGCCAACCTTGGATGAATTTTCTACTTCCTTCTTTGCATTGTGTCACGCCAGCCTTGCATGAATTTTCTACTTCCTTCTTTGCATTGTGTCGTCTGGCCGGTGGGAACGCCTTTTGTTCCCTCAGATGGCCCCACTACTTTCATTTACATTCCAACAGCGTGAAAGCTCGATTCGGCGAGCATGGAGCCAGATTTGAGTAGTGTTATCATGTTGAGGTGTCGTTTTGTTGTGTATTTTTCCGTCCAGTGGCCTCGGGCCACTCAGGTCCCCTATGCGGGGTGCAGGACTCTAGGCTGGTGCTAAATTTGCTGCGTGCAAGTAAGTAAACGAAACCCTATCTAACATGGCATCAGCTCAAAGGCGCTCGCAGTTCACTCTGTTGAGATGTGGTTGATTGATTGATTGATTGATTGTATTTTCCGTCCAGCGACTTTGGTCGCTCAGGTCTCCTATCGGAGCACAGGACGTGCTGAGCTAAACTATGTACAACTTCAACCGCAGAGAAGCTTCACCCAGCGCTTCCTTCCACCGCAGAGAAGCTTCACCCAGCGCTTCTTGCAAGACCTCGCAGGTTGAGCCGTCAGGCTCACTCTCAGGAGGCGGCTTACCTACACTGACAGAGGAGATAGGTTGTCCCCAGCAC
>NW_011942226.1:495403-503826 GCF_000187425.2 Metarhizium robertsii ARSEF 23
GAGGTGTTTTTTTACGTGCAGCTGCTTTATAGATACCATTGGAGATCAGATGATGAAATCATTGCGAACTCCGCCACCTACCGTGAAAGGCTTTTCGAACTCGACCCAGTACTTTATGATGCTGCTTTACGAGGACATGCTGATAGAGTCGAACATGGCAATCTGGCCCTCGGAAGGGAGTATTGCGAGATGGTTCAAAGAGTTGCGGGGGCGGCTCCGCCAAATGTCCATGATATGGTGTCTGAGCAGCTACGGCAGCTAAATACCATGTCTGTTCCAGGACTCGCCGATGCTGCGAGTCTTACCCTGAAAGGCGAGCAATACCAGTGCTATAGCACGGTAACGCAAAATATTTCTGCATCTAGGCATCAAGGCCGTATGTTCTTTGTAACAGGGCCTGGTGGGACGGGGAAATCTTTCCTCCTGCGTGCCCTGCAGTATTGGTGCGATAAATCCCGGAACCTTGCCGTACTGCTTGCGCCCACTGGAATTGCGGCAAGAAATATTGATGGGAATACAATCCACTCGGCTCTGTCAGTCTATAGCCATCGAAGCGCCTACCACACGGGCTTATTTAGGTTCGAAGATCAAAAAAAGAAAGACATAGAAAAGAAAACCGTGCTTATTATCGACGATATTATTGACGAAGTATCGATGGTAGATGGCGTACTGCTTGACTACCTCGCCTCCCTTTTCGCCAAACTGAGGAGAAATAACAGGCCCTTCGGCAACATGCATGTCATCGTTTTTGGGGACTTGATGCAATTACCCCCCGTGGAGGGTTTAAAGGTCTTTAAGGCCTCTGTTTGGAAGCTCTTCCATCCCATCTTCCTACGACAACCGCACCGGCAGACAAACGACAAATTCTTCAGAATCTTAAACAAGATTTATCCTATCTTCCTACGATAACCGCTACGGTAGATAAACGACAAGTTCTTCAGAATCTTAAACAAGATTCGGTTTGGAATCATCGATGACGAGGTAAGATGCACTCTGGAAGAACGATGGCGCCAATATAATCCACAACATGTCATGTGGTGAGGTAAGATGCACTTTGGAAGAACGATGGCGCCATTATAATCCACAACATGTCATGTGGAATACCACGTACCTGTCTTCCCTTCGTGATGAAGCTGCGGTACTAAACCATGCCGTTCTCTCCGGCATGCCATCAGAGAACCCTATCTTCGTTTCAAAAGCCGAGGATTTTGAAAACCTACAGCATTCAGAGCACTCGAAAATATTCAACAAGGGGACAAACTTTGCATCCTCCGTGGTGTGTACTGTTGGGGCCAAAGTCATGTTTCTCACAAATAGCATGCTGAGCGAGAGAGGAATCTCTAACGGCTCTATTGGTGTTATTACTAATTTGTTACCCGACGACGAAGTTGAGGCTGCATTTCCCACTAAAGACGGTATCCAAGTAAGTTTTTTGAAGCTTAGAGGCACTCGACGCACCTAATGTAGTATAGGTCTTGCACTTGCACAAAACTCCGTCGTACTTCCAGACAAATGGGGTGGAATACAAACGTGTACAGCTTCCAATCATCAATGCATTTGCGTTGACAATCCATAAGGTTCAAGGTCTGTCACTGCCAGATGTTACCGTCGCCTTGAATTCTAATATCTTCTCTGACGGACAAGCATATGCGGCATTGAGTAGAGGAAAGGATCTCGAGCATTTGTACTTGACCCACTGTGATCTTGAAGCTATCAAGGCAGACCCAGAAGCAATAGCTGAATACGAAAGACTGGAAGCTAAGGCAGAACAACTCAATACACCACATTCTCACTGACCTTGCTTCCACTCACCAACTCCCCAGTCTCCCTTTCCTTCTAGTTCACACTTTAACCTACCTGTCTGTTCCACCACTTCAGGCCTATCGAGCCACTGATCATGAATCCTACAAGCTGGCAGTGGAAAAATGATTGTTTACCTCCGCAAGATGTCTTTCGATCACACCATAGCCTCAAGTAATTTATCGACGGGTGGGCAAAGGCCCGTGGTTATGCCTTTGTGATGGGAAGGTCAAAGAAAGAGAAGTCTGGCCGCCACACCATCACTTAAGTTTATACATGTGACAGAGCGTGTAAACCACCTGATCCTGCGTTGCCCAGAGTCAGAAGAACATCTACAAGAGGCACAAGCTGCCAATTCTCAATCGTTGCAAAAGAATGTGCTGATGGAACCTGGAATTTGAAGCATCGTGATGATCAATATCATCATCATAATCACCCTCCAAGTCCACACCCATCAGCACATCCCGCTAATCGCAAGCTAGATAATGACCAAAAGACCGCTATATCACATCTTCTGTCTACTCGAATTCCTGCAAAAGACATTCAAAGCTACATGCGAGAGCGAGGCATTCTGAAGCATACAACAAGAAAAGATATTCAGAACTCTGTTGCAGCAACACAAAGAGAACTTTGTGAGGGTCAAAGCGCTATTCATGCCCTTATAAATCAACGTGATAATGAAGGTTTTTGGAATCGATTACGATTTGACGATAAAGGTCGCATCACATCAGTCCTATTTGCACATCCACAGTCATTAGAATACCTCCAAGCATATCCGGATGTGTTATTACTAGATTGTACATATAACACCAACAAATACAACATGCCACTTCTCGACATTATTGGTGTTGATGCTTGCAACCGGTCTTTCTGCATTGCGTTTGCTCTCTTGAGTGGCGAGGCTGAAGAGGACTATCTCTGGGCCTTAGATCGACTAAAATCGATATATAAAGCAGCTCATGCCTCTCTTCCGGCTGTTATCTTAACTGATAGATGCCTTGCTTGCATTAATGCCGTCGAAGCGGTATTTACAACATCTATCTCTCTATTATGCCTTTGGCATGCAAATAAAGCAGTACTGGCACACTGCCTCCCGATCTTCGCAATGCAAGAAAAGCTCCTGGCTAATTTGTCATCAAATAGTCTCACTGACGAGGAACAATCATCACGCTGGAAGGACTTTTATAACCACTGGCACAGTATCATTAACTCGCCAACAGAGGCAGCTTTCAATGAAAGGGTCAAGGCCTTTGAGGATAAATACGTCAATAACCACGTTGAGGAGGTTGCATATATTAAGGAAGTCTGGCTAGCGCCGTACAAAGAGAGGCTTGTGAAGGCCTGGGTTGATAAATATACCCATTTCGGCAATACGGCTACGTCCCGTGTTGAAGGGATTCACAGTCTTATCAAATCCGATATGCTATTCTCAATCAATTAGCTGAGCTCACGTATTATCAATCATATCAACAGACTCAAAGCCCTCTTGATATCTCTGGGAGCCTTTACAACGTGGTACGAGGCTGGGTATCTTTCGAAGCCCTGCGGAAAGTTGATGAGCAGCGCAAATTGGTTAATGCTGAAAATTCGCCATTATCACGACCCTGCACAGGGAGATTTACAGCCTCATACGGATTGCCCTGTGTACATCGACTGAAGGCATTGATGGATGCCAAGCTCCCGGTGGCTCTCAATGAATTCCATCGCCATTGGCACTTTAAACGAGATGGCGAGCCTATTCACCTTGCAGAACCCCGACGACTCAAGAGGTATCGAAAAGAAGACTCTAAAGCGACTCAATCAAGCACAAAACGTGAGGAATGTGCATTTAAGGCTGTTGAACGCCGGCGGCAGCCGTCAAAGTGTTCGGCGTGTGGTGTTGTTGGGCACACGCGGGTCTCAAGGCTCTGTTCAATGCGTTACGAATATCTTCAATCCAGCTCCATTAATAATGATCCCCAGAGAGAATCATCACCTTCAGACGAGCTACTAATTGCATCACAGCTTTCCGCGACAGCTGATACAGTCCATGATACCGTCCGTGCGCCAGAAGCTATCGTAACAAGAGTAACTAAACCAGCACGGCGGGACTCACCAGAAGCTATTTACCAGGCCTATCTTCAAGCTCGTGAGAAGTGGTATTCGACACAATCAGATGGACGCAAGACTGATAAGTCATATCGTGAGGCTTCAAAGCTACCACATTCATATAGCAAGGCTCAGTATAAGTGGTGTGAGAATTGGAAGGAAATGGGTCAATTCTGTACATCAAGTGGCGCCATGCGTAGATGGACTAGGGAGGAGAAGATGGCTTATATTGACTGGTCATACGCTGAAGATCAACGCGTCGAGGCTATAGTTGCCGCTGAGATGGCTAATGATACTCGAGAAACAACAAGACGAGGTGTTGACGCTATTTATGACTTGATGGAGCGGGATGACCTGGAGCAAGATGCCCTGTTCGAGGCCTCAATAGGAGCAGCTTAGTTATTGTGTAAGGTAACTAGAATTTGCATAGAGTAGATCGTATCGCAAAAGCCTCAATTTGTCCGTTTTCCTTACTTATCATGTAATCCCATCGGAAACCGTTGAATTTGTTGAACGTCACAGCGGAATACAGATGAAAGGAGTGCGTTGATTCTGTAAGCTAGAGATGCCGCCAAGGCACGCTATTTATGGAAGGCGCGGGATGGACCCTGCACGTGATGCTGTTTCATGTTCAACAGAATTTACTGGTGATGTTTCTGTCGCGCAACGGCCTACCGGCGGCGTCGAAGTACCCCACGTCGGACTTTCCGAGAAGTCCTGCGATTTCCGTCTTCACAAATAAATTTATAACCTTAGCAATTTTAGTCGTACAACAATTACTTTTTTCTTGGATAGTTCTCATACAATGCAACTGACGCCTTCAGTAGGTTTACACCCGTTCCTTCCATCACCAAGTTGGCGACCCGCGATGCCATTGGCCAGCTTGGGAATAGCCCCACTTGCAGCCACGGGTCCGTGGCAGCTGGAGGCACGGGGGTCCGTGTCTGTAGGCGTCGCCCGCCGGTGGTGCGCCGTTACGTAAGCTTTATTCGCACCGCCGCCGGTGCACCTATTGGGCCCCCCAAATACCCCTCACTCAGTATCTCTTCCGTTGTCCGCGGTTCTCATCATTCCAAGGCCGCAGCATGTATGACACATCCTTTTCCGCCACTCATTTTGTAGATCGAATATTAGGTGCTCATCGATCCACCCCATGAGCACCCAGGATGGATGATGTTTATAGGACGGTTCTGTCAATCTGGCATTCGGGCGACGTCTAGATAGCGGGTGCCCCTCCCCTTGTTCAGACCCTCTCCAAAAGGGAGGCCCGTCACACAACTAAAACTTTATTACTTGAAACTAAAATGCGCTTGACATAAAGTACCTCCTCCGCACCACTGTGCCTGCCAACCGTGGCCGCTCTATGACCACATATGTGTCTACTTTCCCGCACCAGGAGCAACAACCTCACTCTCGGAGAGAGGCGGAGCTCTTCGTCCAAAGCCGCTGCTAGGCTAAGGCCTAAAGTCTACAACTCAGGTCGGTTCGGATCCTAGGAGTCAACTCACGGCTGAGCAGAACAAGGCAGTAGACGAGCATAGCCGCCACTTTACGAAGAGGCACAGCGGGGAAGACCGACCAGACGGCAGGGGTGAACCGGCCTTATCACTAGAGCCATCTAGGTTCCAGATGCCATGCTCTGAGCAAGCCACTGATAACCCAGCTTGGCCAGGCCCGTCACAATGACAGCATCAAGAACGGGCGACTGGTGCGTTCCGAACACGGTAAATATCCCCAGCATCTTCCCTGACCACGAGGTCTTCTTGTGAAAAGTTGCAATGGTACGATTGCTCGTCACGTTTATGAGCCTTAAATTGCCCTTCAAAATCCCGTCTCGCCTCCAGCTCCATCTGCGCCCCTCGACTCTGAGTGTGTGGGTGCTTGATAAGAGGTTTTTTCGGCGCATGTCGAGATGCTCGCCGTCGTATATTTGAATATTAATGGCTGAAGAAAATCGGCGGAATGTAGCTAATGCGACTATCTCGTCGCAAAACATCTCAGTTAAGGGGCGGTAGATGTAGAGTTGTGGCTTGGATAGTTGGACTTCGGCGCGGTAGAGGACAGCGCTTTTGTTACGGTCGAGTACCTCAACCCGGCCATAACAGGATGAGATATAAAGTCCATAACAGGACGGAGTCATTATATGAACTGGACGATAACCAATAAGCAAGACTAAGTTATAAGGTTTTGAAAGTCCACTGAGGCTTGGTACATAGAATGGGCATCCCAAGAATAGGGACACTTTATATACGTAAAGGTTCGCCTCTCATTGCATTATGCGGGAGCCGATATGAGGAATGTTTCGTGGGACGTTCTGTCAACCAGCAACAACCCCCCTCCCTTGCGCCTTTTGTTTTCCCTTTCTTTTCCCCTGATTTTGGACCTGGCCGTAGCTAGGAAGTGGAAAGAACGTGATATCGCTCCCATTCGTCTGTCCAACGGATTGGTGATTAGGCTGTACAGCTAGTGATTCCATCATCAAGGGGCAGAAAGAAGGTGGTGCCCGCCTCTAGGTTTTTTCCAGCCCCGTTCCCTGTGCCACTCTCATAATGCCACCATACCTCTCCAGTCCGTAAAAGCACCCAGCGTCGTTCATCCCCCCGAAAAAGTTATTGTGCGTTTTATATACTGTACATTGGGATAACTATGAATATTCCCGTCTATTCATGGGTGACTAAATTGTTGATCACGCTATTAACGCACTGAGCCTACGTACGGAGAGCGGGTAGTTGCGGAGGAAAGGTAACGTCGGCACAGAGTGGCCCAGTTGTGATACCTTGGGGCTCTGATTGTGGGTTGTGCGGAATAGAATATTTGTCTGGTGACGCATCCTTCTCCACCCCCAGGTGGTCTGTTCGACGTTTACTGGCCTTTTCGTGAATCGTAAAAAGATACGGAGTACTTCCATGTGGTTTTCTCCCATCATTCCTCCGTCACACCCAGCGGCTTGCGAAGCTTCCGCAGAATTGATGCATGGAGCCTGCCCCTCGGGGTCGTTTGCGAGAGATGAAGACTCTTGAGCCCTGCACCTCGGTAAAACAGACAAGGGGATCTTAATCATGGCATCTGAATGGACCAACTTTCTTGTGGTCGCAATGACAGGCAATCCAATGGAATGGTACTGGTAATGAAGACCCTAATGAAATTGAGTAGGACGTTGGTCCCTACCTTCTTCAAGCTTTCAAGCCTGCTTTATTCTCTACGGTCCCCTTAACCTTTTTACCTGTGCACTTGTCGTGTTGAAGGTTATTCCGTCATAACTACGTTGGCTCTATCAATTATCCGCAGACTTTCAAGTTGGCCCATGATACAATGATAGAAAAGTAGCTCTGCTCTATTTCGCTTTTTATTGGCCCCTTCACTCCTTCCCCTCGAAAGTTTCCATTTTCGACTTGGCTCTCAACGCTTTATATTTTCTCGACAAGACGACCTCGCAGTCTGTTTCTTGCATCTGCAAACTCCGACCAACCTTTGCGATTATACCTTATTTTCGACGAGCATAACAAATATTCATACGGAAATAACACCACCTGTTGATTGCATTGCGAAGGAGAAATCGATTTCAGCTGCGAGGTGAAGTCGTCGGTTCCTTGCACGATTTGACATCGAGGCGGAGTAGGGCTGACACTCGATGAAATAAACAGCGCGAGCTTTAAATGCCTTTGCATTAGCCCGCATTCACCTCACGTAATGCAGTAGGTTGGTTGCCTTTCCAAATCGGCTAGATGAAACCTGCACATATCAAGTCACCCATGGTGTTTGGATTTTCCGCGTTGCAAACCACGGGCGTGTCCTTTGAGGTTTGAAGAACTGCTTAATGCTTGCTGGTGGTGGTGGTGTCGAGTCAACTCCACTACCAGTGGCGCAAACCTCCCAGGTCGTTGCCGCAATCCCAATCATCGCCAATGGCAACTGATCAACATCCAGTTGAGACAGCAGAATCCGAAATTGGTGATCTTCCTGGTCCCATGCGAAGTTTACTGAGGGACGTTTCTGTGTCACCAGAACCTGTTTCCTACCTGCAACAAGTTTCTAAAGACCCAAGCCCCTGTTCAGCAGAGCCTGAAGCAGAGCCTGGAGAGTCGCAATCTGTCAAACCAGCTGCTCAGGAGCTACGATACGACTCTCCGCAAGCCATTTATTCTAGATATGTTGCTGCACGAAACGAGTGGTTTTCAGCGCAACCGGCGGGCAGCATCAAGACAAATCAGCAATACCGGCGCGCTATGGGCCTTTGTCGCATATCAGGCCTACCCTGATCGTACCCCATGTGGGGTACTGCAGCAGCTGCCTGGCAGGCAGCTGCTACTGCCTAAACTATCAAAGGTTTCTTTTGTGTATAAAGAGCTGCACGGTTCCCGTGCAACTCTTAATGGAGTTCTTGCTCCTTAGATAACTCTCATTCAATACAATTGGCGCCTTCGGCGCCATTATACTCGATCTTTTGCGACCCTCAATTGTCTGACAGCCTTCCATTGAGGTACGACAAACAGAGTTATGATTGGTGTCTAGATTAAAATACTACGCCACCCCTT
>NW_011942226.1:503926-505184 GCF_000187425.2 Metarhizium robertsii ARSEF 23
AAGGGGTGGCGTAGTATTTTAATATGCTAGTGTGTAGTAAGTTAGCCCACGTCTCGTGTGACTCGCAACACGGCAGAATGCATAAAACATATTAGCAAGGAAGTTGAGTTTGGGAACTTGGACTTGGCAAATTTGATCACGGATAGACCTTTATCCTGAGTAGGATGGACGCGTGATGCTGCATTAATATAGACCTATAAATTATGGGTGTTGGAAGCGCAAGGCTTCTATCGGGTGATAATTATCACAGGCACAAACGACTACGCGCTGGTGATCATGATGTTCTTCTTTCTTGTTGTTGTTTTCTATCTAGCTATGGATAATGTCACGTTATGAGACTCATGTTAACTAAGCTTGTTCATAAAATCATTATTCTTGTTGTTTCTAGTGCTGCAGACTCCGTCTGCAGCTCTCTTTTTAATACCAAAAAAACTTCCTTTCGTCCGAATTTAACTTTCGGCTAAGTTTAGTCATGATAGCCGACGCTATGACATCCAGAAATTACTCCAAGCTCTGCGACTTCAGTCTACAGAGGCATTATCCGACAGATAACGCACGCCTAAAGAGGTGTTGAGGCCTCCTCACGTGAGGTCTGTTTCAGCCACTGTTTGGAGTTATCCCCTGGCCGCTGGCTCCGCCGCCCAAGACAGCGGTGGAAGCAACAGAATGATTGGCGTGATGTTTCCCATGGGATGTGTTCTAGGACAAACTGGTCATGTCGGTCAAGAACCTTGCATATGATTTTTCCGTTATATGCTCGGAGACAATTATGGCCTGAGAAAACTTATGGATTAACGTAGAGTCAGCCTTCGGCTGAATAACCTCTAGTTAGATGACCAGTTTCTGAACTAGCACAGCTATCTACTTGAATCTGAAATTCAGTCATCCGTGTCGGCCACGTCGCTCTCGCTCGTCCATATTAATCCATTTAAGCAATCTGCTGCACAAAGGACGGACCAGCCTGTTCTCCTGGGGGGAACTGGCTAGTATCAATGCTTGCAACAGGCTGCTCAACCAAGGTACCATCATCATTCCTCTTCAACGCCACAACACCCAGCTTCCCTTCCTGATTTCCAACAAACAGAAGGGTGCCATCTGTGGAAAGACTGAACATACGAGGAAGCCTTCCTCCCGTGGATGTCAACCCCATGAACTCCAACCTGGGGTCGCAACCTCCGGCGACGACGAGACGGAAATGAGCAATGTTATCCGTCTCCTCACCAGTCAAGCGATTCGACACATAGACATTCTTGTTATC
>NW_011942226.1:505284-505445 GCF_000187425.2 Metarhizium robertsii ARSEF 23
CCTCCACCTGGCTCTGGGGGATGGCGTCCAGGACATTGCTATCGTTAGGCAATTGATTCAGCCGCTCTTCGTCGATGACGATGCATCGATAGCCAGGATGATGGCGCCTCAGGTAGTTAAGCCATATGGCAACTGGCTGGCGGCGTACACGGAACTGGCGT
>NW_011942226.1:505563-511444 GCF_000187425.2 Metarhizium robertsii ARSEF 23
GTACACCAAGCCAACCTCGCGGAGAAAGTGAACAACATGTCCCCGATACTTGTACTGCTGGCCCCGCACAAGCATAATATTCACGTGAACATGAACGCGGGCTATTAATGACTCCTCAGTAGGCGTAAGCTGAGGCAATTGCGTCGGAAGAGAGCCAAAATCCAACTGGTTGTCCACAGAGAAGAAATACGGCTCTTCGGGGCCGCTTTTGTCATCCTTTCGACAGCAACGTGCACAAATGCCATCAGAATCGATCTTCATCTGGAACCAACGCTCTTGACATCGACCGCAAAATTGCATTTGGTCATTGTCCAGCTTTGTCCAGAACTCACGGACTTGTCCAGAACTCACGGAGGATTTCTTTATCACGACAAGTCAAGGCGCAAGCATCCAGGTCACCATTCCACACCGGATCTTGTGCGTGAAATACCGCCGATTCTTCAGGTGGAATCATCACTGGACTCCGGTACCGTCGTGGCGGCCCCGACGATCGAGTTTGCCTTTGAGATTTTTTTGGCCGCCCTCCTGTACCAGGGGCAGGACCACGGCGAGCACGGCGACGAGGCCCTGACTTTGTGGAAGGCTGCCGCGGCGATGGCGAAGAGGGCTTTCATCTACGGAATCATCATCGTCTCTGTTGTCTTCGTCCCCTGGATCGGAATCGCACTCTGCCCCTAATTGCTCAAGGTACCTCCGTGGTCGAACAGGCGAAAGAAGAAGGTTGAAAAAGTCCTCAGCGTCAACATCAGACTCGGAGAACTGTCCTCCGTCCTGCCATTCCTTGCCTATCTCGCCCCCCTCTGGAAACCCACTCCGCTGTGGTTGATCCTGACTTGCAACTAAATTCCGTGGTCAGCCTGAACGAACTACCGGGGCCACAGCACATGGATACCTTCTCTAGGCCCACCAAGAGCTTCAAAAACGCCAAGTTGAGATATTGAGGGAGTCAGTGACACAGTCTCCCCTGCACGGCGCCGTGAGCGATGGTCGCGCTGGATAGCGGCCAGCTTGACCCTCGCCCCGGCTGTGGAAGGGTTATCTTGCGAGTCCTTCCCTCCTCTGCGGTATCTAGTTGCTAAATAAGCGTGATCCACGCTGGTTGTGCTGTTTCGGACAGTACCTGGATCAGAGAGTGAGACGATCGGATGGGTCATTCGCTGCATAGGAGGTGAGGGAGCCAGTGTCCGCAAGAGCCCTGAGCTTTGTTGGGTTGGCGGCAATGGTGTCCCCAGCTCTACACGCGGCTGGCTGATCGAGGCTTTAAATAACGTCCTCGCTGTATGACCTTGCCGTATACTCTCCGACGATGTAGGCTGGGTTCCGGATCTGTCATTTGGAGGCGATAGATCGGCATCTTCTTCTGTTCGCTTCAAAGCAGGACTCTCACTTGAGGAAGGGCCGACAGCGAGGCTCTTTAACGTTTGGATCGCGTCCCTGGATCTGGAGCGCTTCGCTTAGTTGGCGCTGAATGTCTTGCGGCGTGGGGAGAGAGAGCTGACATGAGAGTTGCACTGGTTGCGACAGTCCAGGCAGTTCTTGGTGTTACGGGCAGATTTCCGTTTACTCACGAAGTCGTCCGTCGGCTTCTTCTCGCCGCAGCGGGCACAGAGAGTAGACCCAGAACTCATTATGTTATGAAAGACGTAAAGAGGAGTTGCGAGTTCCCCTGCGAAGCAAAACAGTAAACAATTGCAGGGGTCGCCAGATAAGGTTAGGCTCCACTTTTTGGGCAGCGTTGTCCAGTTGCTCCTCGTTTTGCTTTGGACCATACAAAATCTGGACCAATCAAATCTGTGAAAACTTTTGTGCACCCCTGTCAGCACCAATCCCTCACTTGAGAAACTTATCCGATTAATGTTAAGTCAGCCTACGGCTGAATAAAGTGTATTGATCCCCCATTATGGACATGATCTGGTCACGTGTGTTACTGATTACTGATTGATTGAGCAGGAGCTTACTGATACTGATACCATATCAGTAGCAATGAGTAATCAGTACTGCTTGATAACTGATTGCTTGTTGAGAAGCCTGCCTGGTGGGATGCCTCTGCACCCGATAAGCATCAGAGTCTGACCCTCAAGTTCCCTTCTAGCCGTCCTCCGGAGTTAGCTCTCCCACGAACTGTCACAGCACCATCACGACTTGTCTAAGACACTCACGTGAGCACAGACCATTAGCGCACCATAAAGCTGTAGTCTAGATAGCTTCCTCTTCCCTCCTCCTTAAGGCACAACTATGTTACTACTAGCAACTTAGACTCGCCCGAGATAACAGCATTATGCTCTCTTAGCATAGTTAATAGGCTCTGATAACTTCAGAAAATCAAGCAGCTCGTTAATAGCAGCTGTGGTTGTTGAGTTATTTGTTGTTAAAGTTGGGTGAATAAAGCGGTGTAAATCCGGCAGATCCCCGGACCCGGCGCTTCACTGTAAAATCCGTTCAGCATTGTCAACACCGGCAAATTGGTATTTCGTATGGATCCTGTCCAACGTAAAGAATGTTATCTCAACGCAGCTAACTCTCTACTGGGGTAGACTGACTCTCCTGGCTGTCATGCAACGGAACTCGGTACTAACTCATCCTGGCTCTCACCGGAAGGCCCGATTTGCTCCCAGGTTGGCCTTGTTTGTTGGCAACGAATCGTTGCTTAGTCCAACTATCTCAAGTCATCCATGCATTGTTGCCTTCTTATTAACATCATGCCATTGCTGCCGTCTAGTCAAGCACTGTAATACGCATTACTCAGCTACTACTGCATGAAATCTAGATAGTGATGTTGTACTTTTGCATACTGTAGCGTTGTACTTTTGTACGTACGTTGAGGTGCTGCATGACAGTAATTCACGAGTGGATCCACTGCCTGGATTGAGTGGAGTGGCATTCAAAGGGGGTAGCACGAGCAGTCGTAATTTCGACACCCCTTCATGGCTGATTTCTCACTTAAACCTCATAAAGGCCTGGCAATGCAGGTGGTGATTGTTCATCATCGACAGCTGCCAAACTCATGCGTGTAGCGACTTGTAGTTGCGGCCTTCGGCGTTTCTCGGTGTCAGATATGGTCTATTTTGTTGCAATATTCACAACTTCATATCACGTGTAATATCATGTGTAGACCCGCTATAGGGTGAGACACCATGGATAGATATCGTGACTACCAACGCTCCCCCCTTTTCCTACCTTGAAAAGAGATATACTTGAATTGACTTTTATTGATACCCCTATTGCAGTACTGCATTATCCCTTTGAGGATCCAACATATGTAGAGTGGGTCGTGGCACGAATACTCGTCTCAAGAAACGGCAACTCTCATCCTCGATGGCCAACAATTGACCAATCAGAACTTGGAGTTGACAACTGATTTTCCCTTTCGGGTAGTTTTAACAAAAATGGAAAAAGCCACCTGCCCCTGAAACCCCGCACGGCCTATATCCCGGCTCCATAATGAGCTGCGGCAATGGACTAATCGCACACCGAGAAACGTCGCTGGCCGCAGCTACAAGTCTCGCCACGCATGAGCTTGGTAGCCGTCGATGATGAGCAGTCACCACCTGTGTCAGATTTCACGATGCCCCACTTGAATTACTACCGGGGGTTAGGTCAGTTATTGAGGTCAAAAGTTGATTATTGCAAAGTCTCCCCGCCCGACAAGAACACACAGAAGATACAAGCATCAACGAATACAATAATCAACTTTTGACCTCATGGGGGGGGGGGGGGGGGGGGGTGACACGAGTAAGGCCTTGCTTGGATAACAGGGATATACTGGAGTTACAGGGGGATGAGGACGACATGGCCGCTCCCTATTGGCTGGTCGATGTTTCCAGGGATAGTCTGGACGTTTAACTTAAACATTGCATGATAGATTCCGACCTCGATGCTCTTGACGTGTGTTCCTACTTTCCCAACCGCTGCAGGGCCGCCGAACCCGAACCCGTCCCAGCCTCTGATCTCTGATCTCAACGCATTAACGGACATGACTTAGCGCATTAACGCATCAAGGCATTACATTAATAACGTCCAGCGGACATAAGGCGTGCGCGTAGCGAGGTCTAAGGTAATAACTGTACCTTAATTGACCGAAGCTATGAAAGATAGAATGATAGATAGTTACTAGATGATGGGAAATTAGACGGAGGCAAAGGCGGATGCAATTAATGCCGCGTTTACCTATAGAGGTGGTTAGACGTATAAGAATTATAAATACAAAGAATGCTAGCCTCTAGAGTTAGAAATTGTTACGGATTTTAAGCATAGAGTCGCTCTAGGCCTTTCGTGCGATTGCAATAAATTACTTTATATAAAATCATGTTGTCGTCTGCCTTACTCACTGGCCTGTTGGCCGCCTCTGCCCTTGCGACTCCTGCTGCAGAAGACAAGGATGATTCAGATCTGGAAAGCCAGAAAATTTACGACTCGCATAAACTGCTGGTTGCCATGGAAAAAAATCATACGGGCAATTACTCACATGTTAACGTCGACGTGTATACGCATGTTATCTTAGCGTCGGATACGGAGTGGAATATTACAGTAGGTTCAATATATTGTTATGCGATGAAGCTTGGGACTCAACAGTAGCTAACGCTATAGCAGTTAGAAGACATTAATCAGCAATTAGAGATCTTAAACACGAACTTTCAACCTGCCGATATCTCCTTTGCGTTACAGGGTGCAAAATGGGTCATAGAACCGGACTGGGTACGAGGTGATAACGATGATATGCAAAAAGCACTCCACGAAGGAGGCAGCAACGCCCTCAACATATATTTTATGAACTATGATAGTGGCGGCCTTGAACGTCTAGCATCCGCGTCATTCCCTTCTGAACTGGAAAGCACGGAGGGGCCTCTGCTAGACGGCCTCCTGATTACAAAGAATACTCCTTTAAGTAACAAAGGATTATTAACGCATGAGACTGGACACTGGTTCGGGCTGCTGCACCCATTCCAGGATATTTTCAACGACGACGGCGATTATATTGACGATACCCCTATTAGCCCGAAGAGTTGCTATGACAAACTTGACGCCGCCACGTGCCATACTAATAACTATATGGGCTACGGCGGAGATCCGAATATGTTTACCGCTGGTCAGATAACTCGCATGCATAGCTTTTGGAACGTGTTCCGCTCGAGTGGCACGGCTGTGCCCGAGTTGGTACTGGCTCCTATAGAATCTATCAGCAAGGGGCGTACCAGGCTGCCGTTTTATCCTGAACCAGGGAACCGCAGGGAGCTCTATCGGCGGTGCCATCCGAAGCATAACGACGGCGCCCAAGAAACGCGTGAAAACTACTGCGGGACAAACGCCTTCTGCCGCTGGGAACTTTTCAAGTTAGCAGGAGAGAAGTACTCAAGCATAGATGCTTGTTTGAACGCACGGACAGTCGAGCTGCTTCCGTGGATCATGCCCAAGACTAGCTATGCACATTACTGTCATTCAAAGACCTCTATGTCTGAGCTGCCCTGTGGCACAGAAACGTTCTGCGGGGTGTTTGATAACAATACGGCCACAGATGGTGTATTCGTCGATTCTAGATCCAACTTGGTTGAATATAACAGCAGCTCTGAATGTCTCGAGGCTCGCGAACCTGCACCTCAGGACAGCCGTGTTCAGTCTTGAGAGTGTGTTTGACAGGTTGTATGGTGGGGACTCAGTGAAATTCGAGGACGGGATACTAACAGCACGAAAGATGTCAAAGCTAGAGCAGCCTGCGCAAAATGGAGATGCACGGAATAGAAGAAAATGCACATAACTACCTGTAAAGCGCTCTTGGGACTTTTTCTCATTTTTGAAACTATCCATTACCTATCAAAGGCGTGAGCTACTGCAGCTTGGAAGTGATCGAATTGTTAAGAGTCGTGTCAGATTGCATCGTGCGAGT
>NW_011942226.1:511544-517310 GCF_000187425.2 Metarhizium robertsii ARSEF 23
CTCGTCAATCTTTAGCCAAGTGCTTAGTGCCTTGGTGGTTCCATTTGTCTCTGTTGCGATGTAAATCGCTTACGGGCTCAAGCCTAGTTACCCCTGACAACACCTTCCCCTGTAAAGGTGCACGTGACTAAGATTACAGCACCTCCTTTCCCATTGATAGCTCTAAGCTCTAGATAGAAGAAGAACAAGAAGAACAATGATCATATGACTACTGCAGTAGCTAGTGATTACCCCCTGCGAACCGACACTGATCAGTCGTCAACACACGTTGATTACAGAACAGCAAGTTTCAACAGAAGAGATAAAGCCACAAGAAGATCTTTGATCCCCGTGATCCATCGTCTTGGTTAGAGGATTTCCTGACCTAAAAAGTCCATCTCCGATAACAGCTTTATGCTACATTGAAGCTCAAAAGTCCTGTGCTCTTGCGTAGCAACACCACAGATACAATTGAGCTGTGTCCATCACACAGAACAACGATCTTCACGTCGATCTAGCCGAACCCCCTATCGCTCGTACGCCTGATATCGAGGGTACTACGATCCGTCAAGAAGACCCCCCTTCTTTCATCAAAACCCAATCCTTTCCGATATCTCATCCTCCAACAACGAATGGGATGTCAGAACAATCCGAAATAAACGAACCATTCGATCCAAAGAACGAAACACACATGGCTCAGCAACGGGTAGACGAATACCTACAAGCAAGGTTACATGACTGGAAAACACATGAGTGGAGAGATGACCAACTATGGGAATACTACCAAGAAGACTTTGAAGACTGGACCCCTGACCACTTTGCAATGGCATCCGCAAGCATACGACGCGAAATAAAGGAGTTTCTTAATAGTAAAGGCGTTTTCATCACAAAACCTCGACAAGAAAAGCTCCATATATCACTGTATCATCTCGCACAAGAAAAGGAGTACCACCAATGGACCAAAGAGGAAATCGACCATCAGATGGCCCGAAAAGGACACTTTGACTCATACTGGAACCCAAACGATGAAAAACATCAATTCTCACAACGACTTTACCCCCTAGATTCCGATTCACCAACCCCAATGTCTTCAAGACAACCTGAATTGGAACATCCCCCAATCAAAGAACCACCGCGCCAAGACACACAAGGGCCACCGCAGAAGCCACACACGCCTCACACACCAAAGCAACTTGTTGACCTAATGAAAATCTATAACAACGACGAACACAAGTATGGAGGCGAGGTGTACGAAGTCCTTGAGTACAAACTGAGAATATTCTATGATTACTGCCGCAAGGTAGGATTATTAGAAGAAAATTACATTGACGCTTTCTCGATAATCCTCAAAGGAAGAGCATCTGAGTATTACTTTACCCAACTAGTAGGAAAAGGGTACACATTTCCACGGATAAAAGAACGACTACAAATTCACTTCGAAACTGCGGAAAAACGACAACTTTACCTCTCTGAGTGGCGAGAAACGACGCTACATCGAGTCATTGAAAAGAACCGCACGAAAACGAAGCTCGAATGCCTAGAGATAATGCTCGATAAACTCCAACTCCTCCAACGAGCCCTGCCTGAAATATACCCCTCAGAAGACAACCTACGGGAGGCGGTTGTGAACGCATGCCGCGGTATCGACGAGTGCAAACTTGCATTACACAAGCCAGCCGATACATACGAAGGCCTCTGTGCAGACCTACGCGGAGCAATAGGCGCGGCAAGCGCATCATCGCAAACCCAGTACACATACGATGATGACGAGGACAACGATCCGGCCAATGATAATAACCAATACTGGACTGACCGAAAGTTCAACGGAAGAGGCAGAGGATATCGAGGCGGATACAGAAGTCGTGGAAACAGCGGACGAAGCAATTATCCTGCAAGACAAAACACTGAAAATACATTCAAGCAGAAGAAATGCTACATTTGCGGAAAGACCGGCTGCTGGTCAACCAAGCATTCTGACGAAGAACGCAGGAAAGCATACAGCAAGTATAGAGAACACGCACAATACCACCAACAATTGGCCTCTGTTGATAGCTTCACTGTATTCCTAGCAGATTACGAAGGAAGTGAGATAACCACTAGCATAACCAGCACTAACTGGAACGATGATGAAGAAACGGAACACTTCTTCACCGAGTTTGGAAGCTTCGATGGCAACGAGATACTCCCAATGCTGCAAGACCATGCAACATACCACGTCTTCACCAGAGATGACCGCTACAAGGATGAAAAGTCGTCACCACAACTTCTAACAGAAGAACACGGCATATATACCTTCAATGACCGATATTCTGATGTTGAATTCCAAGGCATTATGCCTGATAGCGGCGCGTCAGGAATATCAACAGCAGGAGAACCTCAATTCCGAGCATTACAATCAATCAACCCAAATGTAACGCTAAATCCACCAAGGGAAGGAAACAATACAGTCAGATTTGGCAAAGGAACGGTGACCACAAAAGGGACGGCGATAGTGCCTACACCAGTCGGCGATGTAACCTTTCACATCGTGCCGGCTAACACACCTTTCCTAATGTGCCTACAGGACATGGACCGTTTAGGCGTTAAATTCGACAATCTAAAGAATGTGCTTATTCAAGGAGACAAGATTACACCCATTGTCCGTAAATGGGGGCATCCTTGGATGATGCTAAATATCACGAATAGTACGGCGTGGATGCATCTCACCGAAACGGAACTACGGTTGCTACACCGCAGATTTGGACACCCATCAGTGCAACGCCTACACCGAATCCTTCAACGATCAGGACATCAAACGGACATTTCGATGATTGAGGCAATCAACAAGATATGCCACCAATGTCAAATGCACAGCAAAAGCCCCGGACGATTCAAGTTCACTGTGAAAGATGACTACGATTTTAACTACGAGATCATCGTTGATGTGATGTACCTAAACGGAAAACCAGTCCTACACATCGTTGATGCCGCCACATCATTCCAAGCAGCAAGATTCCTACCCGACGTATCTGCAAAGACCACATGGGAAACACTCAAGGCATGTTGGATCGATACATACCTAGGCCCACCAGATTACATCGTTCATGATGCCGGACGAAACTTTGCTTCAATGGAATTCCGTCAAAACGCGAAGGCAATGACAATCACGGTCAAAGAAGTCCCCGTGGAAGCCCACAACTCCATTGGCAAAGTCGAACGATACCACTTGCCAATCCGACGAGCTTTCGAAATTATCTGCGACGAGATTCCAGATATAAATGAAGAATTCGCGTTACAAATGGCTGTCAAGGCAATCAACGATACAGCAGCACCAGATGGAATAGTTCCAACGCTGCTCGTCTTCGGAGCATACCCTCGCATGACAGACAACTCGCCGCCTTCCCCATCAATCTATAAACGCGCGGAGGCAATAAGGAAGGCGATGACGGAAGTACGTCAGCTATACTCAAAACGCCAAGTTCAAGAGGCGCTTAGGGCTAGAAACGGCCCGAAAACACATCAAACCCTCCAACTTCCACTGAACTCGGAAGTACGAGTGTGGCGAGAGAAAGGCGGCTGGACAGGCCCCTACAAACTTATCTCCGTTGATAACCAAGATTGTATCGTGGAAATGCCTAGCGGCAATACCAAATTCCGTGCAACGGTCGTTAAACCTTACCATAGGGACCCCATTGAGCAAAGAAACGACCCGGCACCGGAACTAACAGAAGATGACGATCACACGCCGCTGAACGAAATTACACCGCCCCAGAAAGATGAAGAAGAAAACGCAGAAGACAAGGTGGAAGACACGATAGTTGTGCGACAACCAGGACGAGGCCGCCCAAGAAAGAACCAGTACATCAATAGCACGATTGATGGGGCTGAGACTTTCATTTTCACACAAGACAACACAACTGTGGAAGTGGAAGCATTTCTCTCAAACAAGGAAAAGGTTGACTGGAGATTATCACGAGAACTTCGCCGAAGCGGAAGAATAACCACTCAAGGCGAGCCATTTGAAGCGTCCACCGCACAAGAAATCAATGACCTGATTGCGAGTGGCGTTTTTCGCTTCGAGAAATATAACCCGAACGTTCACGGCAGAGATATCTTTCGATCGAGAATGGTCAATGAAATAAAAGGCAAGAATACAAACAGCCCATACGAGAAGTCACGGCTTGTAATCCAAGGCTATAACGATAATGGAAAACAAGCTATCCTCACGCAATCCCCTACGATTCAGCGAGCGAGCCAACGGCTAATTCTCGCACTGGCACCTTCATTGATAAAAGACTACGCCTTCCAGATGGCCCTACGAGATATCACGCAAGCCTACACACAATCAACCACAGAACTCCAGAGGCTGATTGTGGCGAGATTACCGAAGCAAATACAGCATCACTACCCTGAAAAGACGATAATGGTAGTGGTAAAACCGCTGTACGGCATCGCAGAATCGGGAAATCACTGGTTTGCTACGTATTTCAAGCATCATCGCGAGAAACTCAGGCTAATGACCTCCACGTACGACCCGTGCCTAATGATAAGCGAAGAAAAGCACCCAACAGAACTAGGCATTGTGGGAGTACAAACAGACGATACCTTAATCCTCGCAACGGAAGATTTTCTGACTAATGAAGAGAAGCGACTCAACGAAGCTAAATTCAGAGCAAAGGCACGAGAGACCCTAAAGCCCGGAACACCGTTAAACTTCAATGGAGGCGTGATAACACAAGAAGGAGACGAAATTACCCTCCGGCACAAGGGCCAAGGGAAACGGCTCCAGCAGATCAACGCCAGTAGCGAACAAAGCTACCAAAATTACATTGAACAACGAGCACGAGGCGCGTACCTAGCCACGACTTGCCAACCAGAAGCTGCTTTCGACCTCTCTATCGCAGCACAACATAAGGAACCCGACCAAGGTGATATATCTAAGCTAAATAAAAGATTGAAATGGCAGATAGATCATCCTGACCGAGGGCTGACCTACATCCCTCTCAACCTTCAAGATGCCAAGTTATTCCTTTTTGTTGACGGCTCATTTGCAAACAACAAAGATTTGAGTTCCCAGCTGGGATATGAGATCATCATAGCAAACGAGAATACAGGGAACGATGACTTCACGATCAAGGGGAACCTAATCCACTGGAGCTCAACGAAAAGCAAACGAGTGACACGAAGCGTGCTCGCATCGGAAATCTATGGCATGACGGCAGGCGTTGACATGGCGATTGCAATCTCTACAACGCTGGCGATCATCACCCAACGCCTTGGCATACCTGACATCCATCTCGTTGTGTGTACAGACTCCTATTCTTTATACGAATGCCTCGTGAAGCTTGGAACGACGAAGGAGAAACGCCTCATGATCGATATTATGGCATTGCGGCAGTCATACGAGCGCAAGGAGATCTTCGAGATACGGTGGATTAATGGCAACGACAACCCGGCCGATGCAATGACGAAGGCAACGCCCAACAAAGCCCTAGAGAACTTCGTCAGCACGAACACACTAAGAATACGGGTTGAAGGCTGGGTTGACCGGCCGTGATGATCCCCTCACTTTCCTTTCAAGAGACCACAAGTGGCAACAGCAACAGACTTTTCCTTACTTACGTGTCTTTCCTTACATCTTTCCCTAATAATCCTGCAACACAGCACACCCCGCACCTCAACGGACCGGAATCTCCTTACACGTTATCAAAGTGATCACTTGAATCATTACCTTGGATTTGAGGCTGTTGCGGATCAATTCAATTCAACAAGGAAAGAGTTGCCTGTGTTGCGATGTAAATCGCTTAC
>NW_011942226.1:517410-534471 GCF_000187425.2 Metarhizium robertsii ARSEF 23
GCCCAGGCCCTTCGCGAATGGACTGGGTGATTCGCGAATTGGAAATTGTCACGGGCTACACCCGACCGTGGATCAGTCCGATGTATGTACTTATTTCATTTCGCCTCAGTTTCAGTGCAGCAACTACTAGGTCGCGTGCTCGATGCACGCTTCAAGCTTGTTTTCTCCCTTTCTTCTTTAGCTTTTAGTCAATTCTCAGCACCCGTATATCAAGAACCAGCGGCCCACGCCCACGCTCAAATCAACCCAGTAACTCTGATTTTGTCCCCGTAAACCCCGTAGGCGACAGCCCCCGTTTCTTTTCATTTTTTCATTCTGTAACCTGATCGAGTTTGGTAAATTTTAGCATGGCGAAACCGACATAACTACCTGAGAGGCTTCACGTGTCAACCCTCAACAGAGGAAATGTCACCAGCTTTGTAATAAGCATCATTCATGGCATCCTGCCCTCCTACGAAATTTCTGTTGGATCTCAACTTCCGTGAATTTTCGCGTCAGCTTCCTCAGTAAATGGGCTCTCTGCTCCATAGTAAGGTTGACTTGCTCTCCAATGGGAACAAGGCATTTAGCCAAATGGTGGTAGTCTTTGAGCAAAAGCCGAAATGTTATCATGAGAAAGTCGATGTTGTGAAAGACAAGTGCGCCCTCGTTCGCATAGGTGCGTTTCTCTTCCAGAAAAGAAATCGGGTGATTGCGCCAGTGTCTAATGGGGTTGAGATGATGGGATGTATGATAGCCGTCGTTGAAGCAGAACCGATTACTCTGTATTACATATAAGCCATTCGTCCCGACATTAGGAAGGTTTAGTGACGTACTGCCACATCAATCAGGGTTATGCTTGATCGATAGTCCGAGTCTGGGCTATCTGGGTCAACAAATGCATGTTGACCCCAATTCCCAACCATTAACCCTAATCGCACCAACAACAGGGGCAAAATAAAAACAAAAAGTGTTGCTTTAGCATTAACTAGGGTTATCATTGTGCTGTAGAAGACGTAGCTGAGGAACTCCCATCCCGCGGCTCGGGCTGCCATGTCAGGCCGCCCTTTTCGGAGAAAGTATAAAGGAAGATCAAGCCAAACAAGGAAAAAGAAACGGCCAAAGTATAGAAGGAAATGGAAAAGGTTATCGCGCTCGTATCTAATTGTGGATGACAAGTCATCTGGCCCATTACCTTCCACATGATGGTGCTTGACATGATGATAAAAGTAAGAGTTCCAGGTATGACCCATTAAAGGGTCAGTAACGTAGGGAAATAAACAATCCAAGTAAGGGTGTTGTCGAGCCAGGATCCCTCGCATATGTATGTGCTGATGCATCATCAGCGTGTAAGTTCCCATATGGTATAGTTGCATCATAATATGGAGGCAGCCTTGCAGGTACGTGAACTGCCAGTACAGAAGGAATGCGCTTGGTACAGAAGTTATCGAATATATAATTAATTGCGTGAGCATGACGACATCTGTTTCGTGACGGACAATCCGCCGAGCCCAGCAGATGTAACCTTGGAGAAAGGACATAATAAATATAGGAACAAAGCGCGTAGGCTGCCTGTTAATACTCATAAACACTGGCGATTCGAAGTTTGGATGTGCAGGGTCGTTGAATGATCTGAGCCTTGCAAGGTCTGCAGCGTTGTTACTCAAGCCTCGGCCTGGTTCGGTTTCGCCTTGAGTGCTAGTGCGTTCTCTGGCAGCTTGCCATATGTTACGCAGGCCGTTTTTAGAGCTAGAGTTTGCGATGCTAGTACAATTTTTTTTGGTTGCAGGCGTCTTCTCGGTAGAGCTAATATCGTCTGCTAGGTTTTTCAGAATAATTTTGTCGGCTAGAGTCAAGGCTCTATCATAAACAAGATACTTCTGCATACTGTAGTGTCCAGTTAGTAAAGGAGTTGTTGAACACAGGCTTTAATCGAAATTTTAATGGTAATGACTGGAAGACACTGCGGTTTCGCCGCAGGTATGTGCTTGATAAAGGTAATTATTGGGCTAGAAACAAGGAGACGCCACTTGCTACTTGCTTCAATAGACGCAATTTTGCTCATTGAAAATTGTACACACTTTCAGCATTGATGAGACAGGTTCTTGCACTAGTCAGATTACGTATGGTTTCGAGCCTGAGTCTAGTTTGATGATGAGAACAATGGTAGGAGGGGGGAAATACTCTGGGCCTCCTCCGCTTCCATGGACCACCCACTTTTCGTAGCAACGGTGTTGCTGCTGCGTGGGGACGAAATCAGCACTGTATGACCTCATTGGCCTCGTCATGCAACCCTTTCAGCCTGCCACAAGTTCTCCGCAGTCGTACTCTGTCCCCACAAGGTTTACTCTACTGCTGTGCAGCTGCCATCCAGCATCGCGGACTGGATTTAACCGTATAAGTTTTCGATGAAAGCCACTGGACTTGCTCCAACTGTATCCAAATAGTGGCCAAATGCTTGGAAGCGATATGTCTGGGAATAGTGGAGCTTAGTCGGTCACCAAGACATATGTGGACACGAGGAGTTTGACCTATTCTTTTTCAACCTTGCAAAGCTTACTATGAATATGGCAAAGAGTTTGAAGTCAAACCGATGAAAAGTTTCTTGGTACGCTAAGGGAGAATAGGATGTCTCATTGTTCGCTCCATGGTGGTTTAGTGATATGGCATTTGACGGCATAAAGTGTATTAGGCAGCGAAATACAAACTAAAATGGCGACATGTGTTACCAGCAAATCGCAGCCACCACATAATATCATTGACTCAGCTTCCCTCAGGCAGCTGTTGCATTCCCAGAGATATGCTCCCAAATGTTGCCTTGTAAGCCTTCAGTACACATATGCCACTTGGTAGCCACCGTAACTACTGACGATGCGATGTACCATGGGGTAACCTTTCAACACTAGCAAGGTATGATGTGAAGTAGATGACGAGGGAATCTAGAGATCCTGTGCGGAAAAGCTGGACAGCATGCTCCCATTGTGCGGCTGCCATGAGGCTAGGGTTGGCGACGATCTCAACGCTCACTGATCCCAATGAGTCGTTCAGTTCGTCGAGACGTCGTTGTTTTCGATCAGCCATAGCTCTGTAGAACCCTTCGATTGTGGTTGCATTGGATGATATTTCCAAAAGGTCGTGATGAAATGCCCGGGCGTCCTGAATTGAAGATGGGAACGTGTTGTACTGCTCGTGCAGCTGTTTGAATTCATCGTCCATCTTTAAATCGAATTTCCAGGCGGGCCATATCCAATCGAAGTCTTCCATATTGCAACACGCCTAAAGCATAGACGCAAAGACGATCCAGATTCTGTTGCAGGCTAGATTGGGCGAGACTGATAGCTTTTGAGCGCTTTCAACTGATGTGTTAGAAATAAAAATGTCTAGGCCTAGTGAAGGCTTTCTCTCCGGAAATACTAGCGGTCGCAGTTTCGCTTGGAGGAGCGTATTCAGGATGGCGGCTTGACGTACGAAGATGATGCAGAAAGATGGTAAGCACTAGTTGGTGGCCTATGGTGGGATTTGAGACTGGAGCGGCGCCCTCTCCGGCTCAACACCTTTCGGAAGTTCTGCGGGAAAGGTCGTTACTGTATAAATTAGTAATTACAAGGCTCGATGAGAGGCGAGAGCAGGTGCCTCCCACCTTTTTTTTTCTTGAACGGGAGACACCACCTTCTAGAGGACGGCTACTACTGTCACATTTAAGAAAAGTTGGCATGCGGGTGACTGGTCAGGACATCGATGGTTTTGGAACTATCCAACGCAGGTCACTTGCCTAAATTCAATTGCTGGTGTAGTGGCGGAGCTTGTCTGGCAGGCCTGTCACTTCTCTTTTGCAGCATTGTAGCATACGCGCGGCAACAAATCAAGTTGCGCACCCAGGTGGCGTTGCATGGCATGGGTAGTGCGCGGCCGATAAGAGAAGGTGGCAAAGGGAAATTAAACCAATGTGAACGAGGGGCATGACCATCTACCTGTTTTTGCGTAAGGAAAACGTCAAACCCTAGTTGCCATCATTTTTTCAGGCCGTCGAGCTCTGGGGCTAATCTGACCCGTCATTCATCCATACATACTGTCCAACCTTATTGACATACTAATTTCGAATAACCAGTTTAGATTTTCGTCAACCGTGTCAACTTCGATTCTCGCATCATTAAGTCGAGCGGAGATGCACGACTCCCACAAAGGCCAGAGAGAGTCCAGCGACCAGGATCAGCAACGCATCGAGCGCCTCTACGGAACACTACCTGGCAAAGCACACCGACTTCACCAACAGTTACAGGTCAGTCGTGCTGGGCGTATTTTTCGTCATGCACACCATACTTGGGCATTGTTGATCTCCCTCTACCCACTCTACCCGGGTAGGGTAGAGGAGGTATTTCCTCTACTCTACTTGGGTAGAGTAGAGTAGAAATGGGTAGGGCTCCCCATTCTACCCACTCCTGCGTAATTTACATTGTGGTGACCACTTTCGTGAGGTCAGATACGCCTGAACGTGGTGCCTCTAACGATTAGTATCGGGCTCAAACCCTTGCATGCCGCCCCCAGAGCTGCGAGCCCCAACGACAAAGTGGGTACCGAGGCCGATTCGGGACTAGCCGGTACGTACCTTACTCTACCCCACCACTCTACCCACTCTACCCGGGTAGGGTAGAGGAGGTATTTCCTCTACTCTACTTGGGTAGAGTAGAGTAGAAATGGGTAGGGCTCCCCATTCTACCCACTCCTGCGTAATTTACATTGTGGTGACCACTTTCGTGAGGTCAGATGCGCCTGAACGTGGTGCCTCTAACGATTAGTATCGGGCTCAAACCCTTGCATGCCGCCCCCAGAGCTGCGAGCCCCAACGACAGAATGGGTACCGAGGCCGATTCGGGATTAGCCGGTACGTACCTTACTCTACCCCCCCACTCTACCCACTCTACCCGGGTAGGGTAGAGGAGGCCATTACTCTACATGGGTAGGGTAGAGCGGTGGTCAATTCTCCTCTACTCTACAATGCCCAAGTATGATGCACACTGTCACCGCTTGACTCTAAAGCTAATATTTACCCGTGATTGACTCAGGGAAGAACGTACTTCGATTCGGGCGATTTTGCTCTTTCTAAAGCGCACAAAGCATCCAATATCGGAATGGTTCAAACAGGGACAGAGCATCCACATCGAAGTACCATATCTCACCCATCAGCAGCAGCGCCAGCATCTAGCAATGTCAAAAGCAGAAGTGACGGACAATACCGAGCTACTGAAGGGTCTACTACCGTATCATCAGCTAGCCATCTGCAACAAGTCATACCCAAGAAGGAAAGCGACGAAGAAGGTAAGAAATCAAAGGGAAACGTATGCAGCGTGGGACGGTAACTATTCTAGTTTATCAGTACTTATAATTGCCAGGCCAACTAGGCCGCCCTCTTTATAGTGATATATCTCAATAGGATCTATGTGTTTATGGTGTATTGCTGCGTTGCCGACAACAGAATGCAAGCAAACTAGGACTGCCTAGGGGCCTTGTGAGCGTAGGCGTGGTAAGACAGACAAATAGATTCGAAATAGTTTACTGCGACCCATAGAATGCTAGCGGCAATCATATATCACATCATTGGGCAGATAATTTTGGGATATTCGGGTGGTGTGTTGTCCCATTTCCTTGTCCTCACGCGAAATCTACCAAGTTGCTAAGCGTGACCTCCCAAGACCTTTTCAAGGCAGCGAGGCGCTACTACCATGTTGCCCCGTCCGGATTGTGAGGGAGGACCTTTCTGAGATCTCAAATTGAGGTCTCTGTTGTTTTGTAGATAGTTCCATCGATTTATTTGCTGCTTGGGGGCGGGAGGCCTGACGCCCATCGATATGGCGGACCCGCCTGAAGGTCCAATTGTGGTGGAGACGGACAGCCCCGCGCCACCGAGACGAACGACGCGTCCAACGAAGCCCAGCGAGAGAATCCAGGACACGCTCCATAACACACGCCCGAAATGCTCTCCCAACAGTCATCTCAATCAATTCCAATCAGCTACAGCTTACGCTCCTCTTTATTCTACGTCATAGCGCATCAAGTCCTATAGAGACAAGGACAAGTCCGGTCTCTCAATAAGTCTGCAGCATACATTCATACATTCATTTCCATCGGATTGGCAAGACCAAATCAATACGATGATCTCCGCATTGATAGCCCGTGGCATGGGTCCTGTCTTAAATACAGCAGAAGACGAGATGTGCCCAAGCTCGACTAATGCCGACGATTCAAATCTACAGTCTTTTCAGTACTCCACAACCTCTGATCAACTGTGGTTAGCGCGGCTTCCCTGTTTTGTCCCCGTGATCCAACGGCAGGAGCTATTCATAGAGAAAGTCAGCAGTGTAACGTCATATATGATTTCGAGAGCGCCAGCGATCTTTCTTCGTAGCTATAAAATTTCCATAGCCGATAAAGTGTCCAGGGTAGCTCTCCCTGGCTGCAACAACCTGGGTACCTCTCATGGCACGCAAATATGCCCGGTGTCTAGGTATCTTGCCACGAGCCCGCATAGCCCATTGGCGGGGCGTCCGCGTCATCATTGCCAATTTCGGGATCTGGGCGAGAGGATGCTTCAGCCTCTCCAACTAGTCAACGTAACCTCAACCCAACTCAAGGCAGCAAGTATTTCGAAATTATTAAATAGCCCAGGTTTCCGCTGTGTAAAATGGTCCACCGGCCCGTCTCTGTTGATGTCCCACGCCGCCGAGGAATGGAAGTTCACGGCTTTTTCCCATTGTCGCACCTACTACGAGCAGCACGGAGATCAGACGGCTAGCAGTCTCCACCCCAGAGGCCCTAATTCAAGATATCTTGTGTTATGCATCTAGCAGAGCTCTACCATACTTTTCTTTTGGCTTGGTGAAGCTGGGGCAAGTCATGATCCTGTCTCGGAGCTCAAGCAGGGTTATCCTATATCTCGGGTTAGGGTTGAAGATCCACCTCAAGACATTGTTAAGATCATCAGACAATGGGAGGATCGACGTAAGGAGGTTGTGATTTGCGGTGTATGCCCGATAGTTCAAGTCTTCAACAGATGCCTGTCCCCATGGGCTGAGTCCGCACGTCAGGTTGACCAGGATTATTCCCAAGCTCCAGATGTCGCTGGGCCCGCACATATGATGGTGTAGCTCCCTTGTTCCAGAATCCAGACACTCTGCTAACGTAATATGAGTCAGTAAGAGGCAAGCTAATGTAGTGTAAAGAAAGAGCTTTAGAGCACGCACCAGGGCTCATGTAGGCCATAGACCCACGGGTACTGTTTTCAGATGTTGCATTAGTTGTGGCAAAGCCAAAGTCTGCCAATTTGACTGTTTGTCCGTGGTTGAAAACTAGGATATTTTCCGGCTTAAGGTCCTGATGGTAGATGTTGCATTTATGACAGTATTCCAGAGCATCAATGATTTGAAGGAAAATATTTTTAGACAGCGTATCGTTGCCAACGTACAGGCCGCGTTGTGTTATATTTAGGAATAGATCTCCCTCTTCACAATATTCAATGACAACATAAATGCCCTCAGGTCTGTCTAGAAACTTGTGTATATCCACAACGTTGGGATGTGCGGAGGCTTGGTGGTGAAGTTGAATCTCTTGGTGATAGTTTAAGAGCTGCGAAGCATCTAGACGAGACCCATCGGCATGGAATTTATTGAGACACTTGACAGCATGGCGCGTACCAGTATTGACATCGGTAGCCAAGTACACCACGCCGTAGGAGCCGGTCCCTAATATACTTTTCAATTGAAGGGAACCTGCGAGCATTTGTCCTAGTCTCTCCATGAAACCAAATCGAGTCAAGGAATAGGGAGTTGTATACAGACACCGATAATAATTAAAAATAAAGCAAAAAGTCAGAGGAAAGACAAGCTAGTAATATGTAAGTCGGGTACAGCAGGGCATGCGACGTCGGGACGTCATCTGCGCTTTGCGCGTAACACCCATCGACAATTTGGTGCACATCGATAAGAGAATCTGTGGCAGCCACTAGCAGGTATGACTGAGGCCCCTATTGAAATTTCGATGTCACCCTTTGCTATGGAAAAAAAACGAGCGTAGTACGTACTGAAGACCTCCTTCTCCCGCCACCAAAAAGAGTCAAGCATCAAGTGGTTGAAAAGATCATGGTGCCGTCATAGCAGCTGCGTGTGCATTGTACGATGGCACAACGAGCATGTGCACTGATTGGATCAGCCAATGAGGGTTGAGAGGCGCAAGTTCCGGCCGATCTTCACACTGGCTCTTGTTGCCATAAAATGTGAATCCATTTGTGAAGCGCAGCAAAGATCCGTTGACACTTGACAGATGCCTGCCTAACATAGCCCATGCTAGTGTGATATGGGCGCTGTACGCATGACCACACCTATTTGGACCATCATGCGACCCTTTCAGCAACGCAAGACAAAGACTGTAAGGAGCAAGCACGAGAAGTGGCGAAAGTGGATGCCGTGAGGAACAAGATTCATGTCCCTTTACTCAGCGGAGAAGAGCGGTGTAACGTTGACAACTGCCTCATACAGGTATGTACATACCAGGAGTCGAACCTACTGGTAGGTACCAGCACTGAGACACCGGACCACATGCAGTCAGCACGGCGCCGCATCCCAACTGTATTTCCGGCCCTTCAGTGGCCCAATGCCCGCCGGCCACTCCAGCACTCACCAACATTTGCACCTGCTTCCATTAATTTTATCAATTGATGATCAGCCCGGCTTGCCTTGACTGACTTCGGCCATTCGTCGCCATGATAATCTGCCTATCCTGCCTACCTCACTGTATTAATGGATACTGAACTACCTACGCTTGGTGATGTCCTTGTGAACGCTGCCTCGCCACCATGGACTTTGCATGCCTTCACGGCTCATCTCAACCGGCACTGCTGTCTCGAGGCTCTTCTGTTCGTTCTCGACACCCAGCATTATGCCGCGTGCTACGAAGGCCTTGTCAGATCCAACTCTGCGTCATCCAGCAATAGTAACTCGGTCGCTAAGCTATGGCGAAATCTAATAACGCTCTACATCCTTCCCACTGGCCAGCGACAACTCAACATGCCTGAACAGGAGCGAGAGCATCTACTGCATCTCCCACCTGAACCTCCACCCAATCCATCTGAGCTTCACGAAGCTTGTCGATGCGCATATGATCTCCTGAATGACTCATTAACCGCGTTTTTCCGGACGTCGGAGCCGATGCAAGACACAGAGGACACTCAGTCGCCACCCGACCGACAACCACAATCGCAGGCTGCAGCGACAGGCGAGGATCAAGATGGGTGGCTTCGTCATCTGTTTGGAACAAATGCTAAGCGTTGTAAGCAGTTGGTTCTTACCTTGGGTTGTACGCACGCGAAATGATGTGCTACCAGACTCTCTGGGACCTACACGAACCCAAGACTCGGAACACGGGTTGTGAGATTTATCGGCTACAAGCACTATGATGAAACAGTTAGGTACATGTTCCATGACATCTGTCTGTATCACCCAACACAACATGGGGCGGCTGGTATGCTGCCATCAACGGTCATAAATGTTCTGGTTAAACCGCGCCTTGCCGTTTGCCTCTCCTCTGCACGAGCGTCTATTCAATCATGTCATGACGTTAACAAGATATGAACGAAACTATTATTTCGTCCTCATCAAACTGGATTTTCGCCACTAGATCCCAGAGGCTTTCTTATGCCTTGCTAGTAGTAGCCGATGGCCGCCATCATTCTCGAAGGCAATGACTCCTCTGTTCTGGTGAATGGCAGCTCTGCAGGGAGACCGGCAGTTGGTGTCTGGTACCTCCAGATGTCTGCTTGCCGCTTCTTGGTACCGTCAAGCATTGTGGCAGGTATGTCTTGTCCCCGATATTCACCAGATTTGTCGATGGATAGCCAGTCACGCGACCTGTAGTTAATAGGCCCACAGAAATGGAAAATAAAAGAGGTGGGCGGGAGTTTTATCCAGCATGACGCACGCCTTGGAACGCTTCTCTCTGACTACCACTTCAATCAATTTGTCTTGGCCAAAGCATTCTATATCTTAGCACATCGGTCGCATAAAGACAAGGACCATTCCCGTCTCTCCCAAGATTAATTCTTTAGTATAAATTCAAATTCGTGGGATCACGAGACCAAATTATTATCATGCTTAGTGCATTGGTAGCTCGTGCCATTGTCCCTTTTCCAACCACAACCAAAGCCAACGTGTGCCCGAGCGCATCTGATGCCGACGAGTTAAATTTACAGCCTTTTCAATACGCCAAACAACTCGAGTTGGCAAGGCTTCCTTGTTTTAGCGATGTCTCTGTAACACGACAGCAAGAACTATTCTTGGGGAAAGTCGAGCAGTGTAATGTCATATTTGATTTTGAGAGCGCCAGCGATCTATCTTCAAAATACATCAAGACCCTTGCGCTCCAAGAACTACACGACTATGTCAAGAACAATGGGTTCTTGATCGAAGAGCCCATGTGGCAGGTGGTAACGGAGATGTTTGCCAAGAATGTCTTCCGACCCGTGTTGCAATACGAGAATAGCCAACTAGAGGTGTTTGACTTTGAAGATGAGGAGGACGACCTTGTTTTGGAAGTTGCCTGGGCTCACGTCGAGCCTGTTTATGAGCTCTTCGATGTCGTCATGCAGAACAAATTCTTCTTGACCACAAGCATGGCCGAATCCTACATCGATGGTAAATTCGTGCTGTGCCTTCTAGCCCGATTGAGATGTCAAGATCCTCGAGAGCGAGGGCTCCTCAAGACAACACTACACAGCATATACCGCGAATTCCGTAACCACCGCACCTTCATCCGTCAGTCTATCAACGGCGTTCTGCTCCAGTTTGCTTATGAACCAGATACACCATTTGGCATAGCCGAGCTCCTTGAAGTTCTCGGCTCCATCTTCAGTGGTCTATGCAGTCCTTTGAAAGACGAATACAAAGACACCATGATGCGGGTCTTGATCCCTCTGCACAAGTCCCCCGCTTTGGGCAGATACCATATTTGGCTCGCATACTGCATTACCCAGTTACTGGGAAAGGATCACTCTCTTATACAAGCGGTATGTCAACTACCATCTCAGATATTTTTACAGTAGTTGTGCTAATAAAGAACCAGGTGGTGCTTAAGATATTGCGATACTGGCCAAAAGTGAATAGTACAAAAGAGAAAATATTTCTCGATGAGATGGAGGAAATACTAGAGCTTGTTGATGATGAGGGATTTTCTCAGATACAGGATAAAGTTTTCCATCAACTGGCCAAGTCTATAGCTAGCTCACACTCGCTAGTTGCAACCCGTGCATTGCATTTTTGGAGCGACGAAAGATTCTGCAGCCGTGTAAGGGCCAATATTACTACTATTCTTCCAATCATGTTCCCGTCCGTTTACGAGAGCTTCAATTGTCACTGGAATAAGTACAACTCTCTCTGCATATCTAGTTAGTCCATTACTGATTCCCGATACAGGCCTCTACGGAGCAAGATTAATGACCTGATGGAGTTCTTTATAAGAACAAGTCCGCAGCTGTTTGACGACTGCTGGTATAGCTACGCAGAAAAATGCGGTAAAGTAATAGCCCAGGAGGCTAAGCGGGAAAAGAGGTGGGAGATATTGCGTCAGATGGCAGAAGGGTCCAAAACTTAGCGTTGTTGAAGCGATCCGTGAGCTCTTCATGTTCTTGTCGGATAAAACTGCTTCTGTTGATAGAACAAGCTAGTTAACAATGAGTCTCATGACGTAACAGTTCTATTTTCTCCTTCTCTTCGATGCTTTATACGCTTTGGAGAGACAAGAATGACCTATATCAAAGTACGTTCTTTCCTGTATCAAAAATAAGTTCAAACATTGTAAAGTAGGATTCTTGTCACGTTACGAGTCATAGGTGTATCTTGTTTTGTGGTGCACAAGTCCTCCATCTAGCCTGACAGTGTCATCTACTCCAGTTGGCAAAAGTCTCCAAGCCTTCCAAACTTGTTATATCTATGATTGTATGACTTGTAGAAATTATGTCAAGTCTGCTTGTTCAATCAAGAGAGGTATCCGGCAGTTCCATAGAGGCGCTCGATGCGCTGCTGGTCCTGAACTTGCTTGGTCTTTGTCGGAGTCCTGCATCTGGCCCGGCTTACTAGTGCGAGATTTGGGATGGCTATTCGAAATGGGAAGACGCTGGTATTGAAAGGAGGTGCACAATTATGTGCGTGCATGGTAGTACATATCAGGCCACACAATCGATGAGGTGGATGAAAGAAGACCCGCACACTATGGGGACCTCAGGTAGATGGACATGCCCCGCCGCCCGCACCAATAAATTTCCCTCTGGAACTCAATGTTCTCATTGCCAGCTTGAGCATCGCCTGCCTAAAGGGGTAAGCGTCAACAGTATTTCATATCTGGTTTCCTAAAATTATTTGAGGTGCCCAGATAGCTATATCGTTTAACTTGGTTGTCTTGGAGGATGCCCAATTGCCTATCGACATACAGAGGACTAGAACAGCCTGTCCGCAAACTGAAATTTAGTTCCTGATGATACCGCAAGGAACCCCTAATGTATTGTAGCTTTGGATATGGACAAGTCTATAAAAAGTACATAGCATGTTAGGAAGCGGTGCCTGGCGCCGTTTCTGGAACTTGGGGCAACCAGCACTTTCTCATCTTCTCTCCGCTCCCCGCTGGCTACAAGAATCTCTCTTGTCCTCCGAACACAAATATGTTTCGAGGACACGTTGGGCTTTGCCGCTACTTTACCACCAGCACACTACCTCTCCGCACATTCGCCATGTCCAAAGTTTTCGTTGGGTTGGTTTCCAATTCAATAGGCCTCTCTGCATATGCTGATTTTGCAATAGGAGCCTTCCTTGTCATATCGACTCGGACTCTCTGAGGCAAGAGTTCCAGAAATTCGGAACCGTCACCGACGCGGCAGGTTTCCCCCCCGTCTTGGATAGCAGCATTCGGTTTAGACGTCGACTAATCCCCCTTAAATACAGGTCGTCATCATAGGCCGGGAAACTGGCCGCAGCCGCGGGTTTGGCTTCGTCACTTTTGCGGATGAAGAGGGATCAACCAAGGCAATTTCGGAGGGCAATGGAATGGAGTACGCGTAAATTTTGGAATTTCTCAATTGCCATGGCGCGTGACTAACATTGCCAGGATAAATGGCCGGCGTCTTTCAGTCGTCCAGGTAAGTCATTTGCATGAGCTCCGGATGATGAATGTGTCGCGGAGAGCATTACTAACGAGAATTTAGAGTGCTGAGCGTCCGAGAAACGACTACGGTCGACGAGGTGGGGGAAATGACTTTGGTCGACGAGATGAGAGGAACGACCGTGGATACGGTGGAGGCGGACGATCTGGAGGGTACTACTAGAGTTGGGCGCTTCAGTCGCCAATGACTCCGTTCGTTGCCAGGAGCACTCCCCTAGTAGCAACTTTAAGAATCCCGAGTAGCGATTTTGGGGCACCATATTGCTTCCCAATAACCTTTACAGAAGCTAAGGCTGTCGGACCGCGAAAGGGGACACAAATCATCTTATGGATATCATTTGTACGAGGACTTCCAGGGTGGAGTGTGAGATGGCCACTCGTTTATACCTTTTATGTCACATTCAAGATATGCAAGGTGATGGTTTTGAATTGTAAGACTCTTTTCTTGCTATGAGATGAAGAGGGGAGTTGTACAATACTTCAGCAATACATCTCCAGTGTGGAATAGCGTATGACGCAGGGCAGCTCCAGCCAGAATCAGTCTCTCTTCAGACAACTAGACTTATTGGGGTTTATTTTCGACACACCATCCCAATCTTGTCCTTCCTGTTTGTGGTCATCAGATTTGTCCATACCAGTGCCCTCATTGACAGCTGGCTGAATGACGTCGTTGGTGGATGGTTGGCTGTAAAAATTTCGTAAGTATAGCAGACATATGCCTGAAGGAGAGTATGCTTACAGTGTCTTTAAATGAAATGCTGTATCTTCAGCATGGCCGTTGTTAATAGCAAGATTGAAATCGTCCTGGCTGGTCCCAATGTAATCCTCGTCTATTTCCTCGGAGGTCTCCATAGTGACGTGAGGAAGGGATTGTGTCCAAAGTTGTCTCTGCCGTTAGCCGCTGTAGACGGTGGGATTGAAAGAATGATAAAGATGGTTGAAATGAAGTCCGGTGACCCCATATATATGCTTTTTTAAAAAAATTCCACTCGGCGATATGGGGAACACTGTGGCGCAGCGGAGAGTCGTGCATAGAAGAACAATCGCAGCGCCTGGGGTTGGTTGCTGGAATGGTTGCATGACGCGGCTCATGAGGTCACGTACCCAGTACCGATATATGGTTCTGAACAATTTGCAATGTGAGGTATCAGGCATGTCCCGCTCTGCTTTCTACGCTGTGGCCAAGTTTCCCCTGCGCTTTATAAGTGGATTTGGGAACCTGTGGTATTCTTCCACCTTGGCTGTTGCCTAAAATATATGTTCCGGGCCAGTCACGAATATATCCAATTCGCGAATCGCCCAGTCCATTCGCGAAGGGCCCGGGCCAACCACGAATATCCACATCCGCGACTGGCCCGGAACATATATTTCTGCATGCCGTTACGACAAGATGAACCCTCTTCGCAATTCCACAATGTGGCAACAGGAGAGCCTTGTGTGTGAGAAAAGACCTGGCCCTTGAAGCAATACATGAAAGACAATTAGTGAGCTATCTGGACAACGCTCTCTGTCTCAGCACTGGCTTATGATTAAGCCATGAGGTGCAGGTAGATCTCCTAGTAGGGATGGATTTTGAAGTTTGACAAAATGCACTTTCACTGGTTATCCTACATTTCTGATCTAATTTACATTTTACCCAGACCCTTATGTCTGTTGAAGTTATTGTAGTCATGAACTCTTGCCAAGTGAGCCTGGAAGGTTTGGAGCTCATGGAATGTAGCCTTCTTGTCACGGCATCTTGGCTCAGGGCATATCACCGCCCGTTCACCAAGTCCTTTGAGGTGTCGAGATATCATGTGGTCCCTTGCTCGATAAGTAGAGCAAAACTTGTTAAGCCTTTGGTTTATAGGCGCATACTCATCCCAGAAGCAAAAAAACACATTGGTTTGTATCGCAGCTTTGAGGAAACTCATCCGTTCCTGCTTTCATCTCAGACTTCACACGCCGGATTTCACGCTCTTTCCCAAGAAGTATCATTGCATTTGTAGTGTAAATGCGATGTTTTAGCTTCGTTTCATCGTTTAAATCGCATGTATCGGCGCATATAAGCTCCGCTAGCAGTCGGCGCTCTTTCAGATTGTAAGAAACTTGGGGATTCCATGCGTCGGGACCAAGATCAAGGAATGAACCAGCATCGTCCTTCAATTGGGTATTTATTTCTATCGTGCTTAACCAGCATCGTCCTTCAATTGGGAATTTATTTCTATGCTGTCGTCCTTCAATTGGGTATTTATTTCTATCGTGCTTATATTGTTGAAAAATTCTTGTCGCGTTGTTGCCTTAGCCAGCTTTCGGAGATATGCTCTAGTTGATCGCACCTTGTTTTCCACCGCACGATACATCTGATAAAGCTTGGTCCCGCTCACTTCTGCTTCTCTTATACTCCCAGACTCGCGACGAACTTCTTGGCTCAAGCTATCCCGAAGTTCGATAACTTTGACTAGCGTGGGGTCGGTTCTGATGTGCTCAAGGTCAAGATGAGTAGCATTGGTCGGGGCTCGTGGATCGACGTGGCGGCTCATATGGCCAACAGCTTTCTGTAAGGGAACGGCCCCACTTTAGGACATAGCTAGCTCGAGTCAGAGCTTCCTTCGGAAGCTCTTACTCTCCTTGTGAACAATCGCATTATCCAAGTCGCACTTGACCTTGCTCGTGCCCTTGTACCGTTACATATTGTTCGCCTGCACCTCATTGCAACGGCTGCATAAAGTCAACTAGTGAAATAGAAAACAATGACAACATCTTAACTTCAACGCCTTCTCCGGAGCCGCGCCGGATGCAGTATGGATTTAAAATTTGCACAAAACCTGTTACAGGACCCAGCCTCTGGAGGTAGTAAAGGTAGGTGTGATAACGAAGCGCCTCGGTGTCGGAAGTTCGGACCGTTCCATCGCTAGTTCATACGGCCTGCCTAAAGATTGGTTTGTCTCTAATGTCCTTGCGCTAGTCAAACTCGAGTGAGCGACGCGGTGGGCGAGCTTTTATTTTGTAAATATCTTGGACTGTCTGAATGTTTGCCTCAAATACTTGATCGAGGAGAGCAAGAGCCAACAGATGAAGGATGGCATCAAACAAAAGATCATCAACCTCGTAGAAGATGAAGGTTTTCCTGCGTAGTCGCAGTTAGAGACTGATAGTAAGATGATATTATTAATATTTAGTACTCACGGATTCTCTCTTCTCTCCCAACCTTTGGTGAAGCGAAGTGTTACTTCCATGCACGCCGATCGATCGAGTACCTCCTGTCGCGTTACGCGGTTGCACTTCTTGTATATTCCTGAATCTGTCTTTTTTCCTACACAGCGGAATTACGGTTGCTCCAACTATCGGTGGAGTCCTGGAAGCTGGAAGCTCCTTTCCCGTCGGGGCCGCGAATCGCCAGAATATCCCTTCCTCCTTCTGCCGATTTGAGAAGTACCAACTTGACATCGCCGTATGTAATTGTTTTAAAGTCGTCTTCTTTGGGGTCCCATTTGCCTGCATGTTCCTCCGATTCCATGTCTTCGTCTTCATTACCGAAATAGTGATCATTAATAGCTTTCTGGCTCAGCTTCTTGTACGCCAAGACCCGTGGACGTGTTGCAGTGTATGCCTGCAAAAGGATCAGGAGCGCCAGCTGTATTCGTTGGCGCTCATCCGGAAAGACCGATGTATCATGAACCCAATGATGATGCTGCACTAAGTAAACATCATCGACATCCATCACAGGCTTCTCATTGACCGAAGTGTCAAGCTTGTAACGAATTGTGAGATATCCATTAACATACTACCACATGTAAGTAGACGTCCAGCTCTTGATGAGATGTCCATTAACATACTACCCCACATGTAAGTAGACATATCACAACGATGTCTAGCTCTTGAGGTGGCGGTGTTCTTACATCATTA
>NW_011942226.1:534571-578233 GCF_000187425.2 Metarhizium robertsii ARSEF 23
CTTCGAATGAAGATTAGGGTTCACTTTTTAGTCTATGACTACGCAACAGAAAATCGCGCAGCCAGACTCCCAAGGCCTTGTAAAAAGTCGTGAAATGTGTTGAAATTAAATGAACTATTGCTGTCATTTTAATGGCATATCGTCCTGGCTTTGCATTCGTCTGGTGCTTTATGTTCATCTTACTCTGCGTTAATAGCAATTTTTATTCTATATTTTTCCTTTACGGACCGTGGGCTGCAACCTTATATTTTCTATATTACAACCGGTAGATTTGATGTTCGAGCATGACATAGTGTGAACATTACAAGTTTCAAATGGTTGAAATTCTTGTCTTGGTGGGCAGGGCATCGCTATTCAAAACTCCCCACATGCAGGATAAACATCCCGTTGGTCTCTGATATGGACTCTAGTAGTCTTTGACATCCCTTTCGTTTCAGCAGGCAATTCTTAGAGTATAAAGACTAATCGGAAGTGCTATGAGATGAGTTTTGTTACAACCATCAAACCTCTCTACTTACAATTTTGTGACAAGTTATCAACAAGACGCCTCAACAATGGTTTTCGAGTGGAAGAGCGAAGCACATTTTCACAGGGTTCCTAAACTGGTCCCTGGGCCGCCTAATGTGTACTTTGGTAAGCTTGGCAAGAGACGTCGAACAAAGACAGACGCCTTGAAACGAGTAGGGGCGCGCATGCAAGTGAAAAATAATAACGTCTTCTTCCATTAGCCGATGTCTTCTCTACCTCATCACCCGAAGCACCAAGCCCTTTAACTAGCTCCATGTTCTTTTTAGACTATCTCGAAAGACCAGACCCGGCGCCGAAATATGAATATGACGAGACAGGAGTTGTTATCAAGGGTACGAATTATACCAAGTGCTCATTGAGAAGATACTAACAGTGTGTGTTTTGTTTCAACAGGCGAGCTTCACATTAGAGATGAAAAGGGCAATGAGGCAAAGCTCCTCCCTGGTGATACTTTCTTTATTCACCGAGGCAGCACCATCGTTTTCTCGACCCCGCGGTATGCAGTCGCTTATAAGTCGGCATCGCGACATAGCCATTAGTGACTGGATTTAGGAAGACATAGATTGGTGGCGTAGGTAGTGGACTGTTTTGTCTAGAACACGTATTTCCTGAATAACAGAGCTATATATTGGTGTTTTTAAACATAAACTCAATCGCCCTAGATAATATGGCATGATAAAACAAGTTGTTCATTTTAGATCTCGACGTTCCGTGCATCGTTTCTCTGCTATTTACCATTACTGCTGCCAGAGATACATTGTGTACAATCGTAGTGTCTCTCATACCTCTTTTTAATACCAAAAAACAAACAACTTCCTTTCCTCCAAATTTAACTTTTGGCCAAGTCAAGTTATAATAGCCAACACTATAACAGTCAGCCATCACACCAACATTGAAGCTCTGCGACTTCAGTCTACAGAGGCACTACCCGGCATCAGTGGCCCAACTGCCAGGTCAGTTCTCCTTGGCAAGGGAACAGGCTGCGACGACAATGTATGTGCTTTATTTTTTCTGCCCAAGCTATCGCATTCCCAGCTTGTATGTACACGTTTGTGCTTCATTGTTGATGAGAAATTGATTCATTAGTATGGTGTTAGCCTCCTGGTTAGGGTGAACCAGTTTCAGTGACGCGGATGGCTTAACCTGAGCCATCGGCAATGAGGGATCATACTTCTGCGACATCGGCATGCCTGGTTGTGCCGGTACTCCGTGGCCTGCCTCAGAGGCTTTCATGCTCCCTCTCGGCCCCAGAATATTCCAATGTTGGCTTTGTCACTCATCCGGGGCACCCGACTCCCCATCTACTGTTCCAATAGCCAGGTCTGCCATTCTCATTTCTGTTCCCCCGCATATGTTGTGCCGGAATCCGTACCTAAAGCATTAATTCCCTGTGATGGACCTTACACTTCGAAACCCTGAACTCGACAATGAAGATGGCGCCTGCTGGACATGTCTTAGCCACAAAAGGAAATGCGACCGCATGCTTCCCAGTACGCCTGAATAGTCCCGCAACTTGCCCCAGTGAACATAGTTTCCACATGCCTTGCCAACAGCCGAGTCTAATTTGTAACGTTTCTGTTTCCCCGTAGAATGCCGAGCTTGTCACGAACGAGGTGTAAAGTGTTCTGGCTATGGAGTAAGAATATCGTGGCCCAAGGACATCTGGGCGCCAAAACAACAAAGGCGACACAAGCAGCGAGCATCCGGGTCGTTGGCACAAGGATCGCTGCCTGCTGATGCTGTCCGACTCGACAGACATGCCTTACCTTCATCAATATCAACCCTGACCCTACCAACGACAGAGAGCTTCTACATGCAGCATTTTCTTCGTATGTTTAAACCACAAACATCCGAGCATGTCTTTATTGTGGTGAGCCTGTTTAACAGAGCACGAGTTGTGCAGGGAATATCGCCCGCATCGCACTTGCGATTGACCACGATGATAACGGATACCGGTCACTGCTCCCTATGGCACTCACTGAGCCATGCGTCCTCAACGCGGCACTGGCTGTGGCTGCATCGCATCATAGTCGGTGGCAGCGTATACCAGATACCATGTCCCGTAAATATTTGCGAGCCGCTTGCAAGGCCGTCCGTGATAGATTCACCGACCCGCGTCTCATAAAAAGCCCTGCTACATTAGCTGCCATGCTGCTCTTGGTTTCATACGAGGTGAATCACTATCGCAATTTGTCAAACGGGTGCCAACTAACACTTCTGTGCAGGTATTTTCAGGATCAAGCCGCTGGAAAGGCCACCACACTGCTATTCGCGGATGGATTCAGGGCCGAAGAGACTGTTCTGATATCGATTCCTTTCTCAAGAACTGGGTTTGTCTTATTGATACACAGAACGCCTTGAACCTCGGGACTTCAACCATTCCTGAGCTAGAAGAATGGATGGGCGCCGCCTCCTCTGATCGAGGCTACACAGTCGATGCACTGTTTGGATGTTCAGCGCGACTTCCAAGGCTAATGGTAGGGAAACCGGTCTGCTTGTTGCTATTTCTTGCTGATCTTTCTTCTGTCTAGGCTGCTGCCTCTCGCCTATACGTTGCCTCCAAACAGGCAGAAATCAGTGAGGATTGGGTACGGAGCCAAGCAGAGAGCCTCCAGACCCGGATTCGATCCACCCGACTACAAGACAATTCCCAAATCATGATCGGATTGTCGTGCAATGATACCCCGCAAGAATTCTCCGTTACCGTCGGGGTTGATAGGGAGGAGCTCCGTCGGAGAGCGGGTGCTACGGCCGAGATATTTCGTCATGCAGCACACATCTATGTCCATCGCATCGCACACGCCCCGATGGAAGCCCTGACGCCAGAGACGCAAGACTCGCTGGAAACAGCATTGCAGCTTCTCACTCAGGTGCCAGATGCTCTGGGACCGGGGGCAAATTTGGGATGGTGTCTGGTGGTCCTAGGGGCGGAACTAGACATTGCGGAACAGCGTGAATACATCAATTCAAGATGGGACGGCTTACACCTCCTCGGAATCGATAATACCAGGAATGGTCAAAAAATTCTCGACGAGGTGTGGAATCATCGGGATCTAGTACGTCGCGGATTTGCCACCCCAGAGCGTTGGCAAGACACGATGCAGCGAATAGGGCAGTCACAGATTCTAGTATAGTGCCTAGCAGATATGCATATCTTATTTAGTTCAACGTAAACTTATTAACTCGGCTTCTTTGACTATTTACCGATATTCCCGCAATTTTTATTTCTCTTTCCAAGCCATCTTGAGCAACTGCTCGATCACCATGGGTGGTTCTGTCCTTCCTCTGAACTCCATGACAAGGTCCAGGTGATCTGTCAATTTGTCAAACTGGAAGGATCCCAGGGCTATAGAAGCCTCCAAGTCTGCCGTGAGAGCCTTGACCTGCTCTATGCCACCCGGGAAGCTGTCAGCGATTGTAATGTTCCTGGGGAGCAGCTCATTCTCGTGCTTGGTCAACTTCTGGATTGGCTGGTACGTAATGTCAAGCCGGTGCTTTAAATTCTCCTCAAACAAAGTGATTAGCTGGTTAATTGATATGCAACTAGCTGCCGTAGTCATGACACGGGGCCAAGCGTCGAGTTCAAGGGCGAGTGCTGTGTACCGCGCGGCGTCTTGGGCCAAGGACATTGCCATCCTGGACTCTCCGTCTCCTGGGACATTGGCCACACCATTGGTCGGATCTACTATGAAACAAACCTCGCGAAGAGAGGTCTCCAAGTTTGGCATAGCAAAATAGTCCATAAACATGCCCGCATAAATGTATGAGAACTCAAGGTTTGTCTTCTCCAGTTCCCGACGCGCACTGGTGTGGAACTTCTTGTGCGGATACGGCAGGACTTCGTCCGGCAAGTCGTAGTCAACGTTGAACTCGGACGGGATAAACCGATTCACTGTTGAGGCCATCTCAGAGGCTCGGATGAGGTTTATTTGAGAGTCGCTAGCGGCAGGAAAATCCAGGGAAAATGCGCAAATAACGGTTTGTATGTTATAAGATTCCAAAACTTTGGCAAGTTTATCCACGGATGAATAGTCTGTCTCTATGACAGTAGTCAGAGGAGGCGACCCTGAAGGTACGACGGTTTTGGGTAGCTATTCGTTTCCCATTAGATATCGACATGAATAAATCACGTTCAAGGGATATTTCCAGCATGGGTCTTACCTCCCGAGACATTACATAGACTTTATATTTCCCTCTCTCGACCAGGGCGCCCGTAATACGACTGCCCATGTCGCCTAGGCCACCAGCGACGGCCACAGCAGACATGACTGGAGACTTTAAGAGGCACTGCTATGTCCTCCCAATAACCATAACTTGTGAATATCAAGTTCAATGTGTCTATTAATTGTTAAACGAGGCAAGTATTTACACTCTATTGCGACGGTAATTGTGAAACTTGGCGTCGGGTCCGTCGGATGGTATTACAAAGATGCAAAAACTGAACATTCCAATTGGCCTCAAAGAAATACATCCACACCAAAACAGACGGGATAGTTTTTCCGGACAATTACAAGGGGATGAGTATGTCTATTAGGACCTCAAATATTTACGCCATGGGGCTAGGGATAAATTCGTCATTGGCACAAAAGCCTAGCATGATCCGTCACGTCATGAGACAAAAGTCTAGTCCAATCACAAAGAGACATATTTCGATCGCATTAAAGGTTTTTACTAAAATGGCTGTTCCATTCTATTCTACTAGGTCATTGTTTGCTCCGATATCAACTAAATTGAATTTCCTCGAGAATTTTTCCAGAGCAATCGCCAAAGCCTACGAGCCCATGTGCTTCCGTTCCGCAAAGACCCTCAATCCGAATCTCATCTCCGTCAAGCAGGAATAGTCTTTCATTGCCATTGACCAGTCCGATCCCCCGCCTGCCGCCCATGTTTTGTTCGAGCATGCTCCCACGCGCAGTAAATTCCGGTCCACTAATAGTGCCGCTCCCCAGCAGGTCGCCGGGCCTCATGGGACAACCTGACACAGTGTGGTGAGCCAACATCTGTGGAAATAACCAGATGAGATTCCTGGCGTTTGTACGTGTAATGACAGTTCCGCTCCATCGGGTGCAATAAGAGTAACCGTGAGCTGGCCCGTTGCTGGCGTCTCCCGGAGATACGGCAATAGCTCAGTCTCGTTAGGTATACCAGACACTGAGAATGGTTCCAATGCATCTAGAAGAACAATCCATAGGCTGATAGTAGTGCCGAAGTTCTTAGCATTAAATGGTCCTAGTGGCACGTATTCCCAAACCTGTATATCGCAAGCAGACCAGTCATTCATGAGAACATAACCAAAGATGTACTAAGATGTTTCGCCAAGTGCCGCAAGTTGCCCTATAGGACTTGCTTTGCAGATAAAGGCGCCGAGCTCCAGTTCAATGTCTAGACGACGAGAGGGGGAGAAGGTAGGTACTTTATCGCCGGTATCTGAATGAGTGAGAATCTGACCCGACGGACGTCGAACTGGCGTCTTTGAAACGACCACAGAAGAAGCTCTGCCATGATAAGCGACAAGAAGATGCCTGTAGTTTGGCTGGAGTGCATTCTCTGCCCCGCGAAACATAGAGCCGACCGCGAAGGCATGATTGATGCCGACAAAGAAATCTGTGTAGTCTCCGATATCCATGCGAAGGTGCAGGGTCACATTTCCTAAGGGCAAGACTGCCTCCTGCCTTAGTGAATTATTGTTTTGAAAAATATGTGCCCTTGGTGACCCTGCGTTAGGACATCCTGCAAGTATGTCCGGACTTTGGAGTGGACGGGTCGACCCAAGGCGGCAAAGGCATTTAATGTTGTCGACGAGAAAACATGCAGCTTTCCTCGGACGGCGTCCAACTCTTAGAAGCCATTTTTCTCTTCAAATACCTTAATATCAATGACGTTTTCCCCAATGACTGTAGCAGGGCGATGTTAAGGAGCAGCTTTGGTACTGATGATGCCAAAAGGGATATTGGCCAGAGAAAATGGCAAAATTCGCTGCCACAGGGAGCCAGGACCGACAAGACATTTCGAATTTTAATTTTATTCTTAGAGTGTAAACTGTCAAAATACGGTAGGTCGAAGAAGGAGATATGCTGTTGATAGATTACTGGAATAAATCCCGACGCTGTCCAACGTTAAACTGCGAGTCTGGAGCTTTTGTAGGCGACAAGGGCAGTTTCTAGAAAATCAAGAATTTGATGCAAGCTTTTAGATGTTCTTGGAATATTTTACACTGGTGTGATAGCAAGGACTGCGATTATGACGGTTCATTTCCTTATTAGCCAAGTTGTTCGAAGCGAATTATATATTCTCCCACCGCTCCACAACTTCCGACACCAGGTTACTAATAGAAATAAGCCAACTTCATCGCAACTACAATCCCTGTTATAAATTGAAGACTATGTATGCCACACGCCTTTTCCCTTGATTAGTCCTTATATATGATAAAAATAGCCATACTTTCCACCGACGTTAGCCTCCTCTACCGCTTTCAAGAACATTACTATTCTTATATACTCCTCCATTCATAATTCTGTAGCTTCATTTAGAAGTTTTAACCAACTCTCCTACTTGTGTCGCTATCAAATTATTCCAAATCATGCCAGTGACCAATTTCTCTATCCCGGAGAAGTATCGGTACCTCAACGGCTCCCAATCTTACCATCAGTACGTCTAGCTATAATCGTGCCACCCGCGGGCAACCTAGGTGTTTTTGCTAAGCTCTATTAACAATACACATTGACATCAATAGAACTGAGGCAGTTCCTGGGGCCTTGCCTGTGGCGGCTAATTCACCCCAAAAACCGCCCTATGGCCTGTACACTAAGAAGCTCTCTGGAACTGCCTTTATTCCCGCTCGGAGCGAAAACTTGCAGAGTTGGTTGTATCGAATCCTACCATCTGCGACACATCTTCCATTTGAGAGGTCCGATATCTCTCAGGAGCCAGCCAACATTCATTAATCCCGTAACAGCTGAGATGGTATCCATTCGATATGGATAACGTTGCAGACTGGCCTCGTGGCTTGAGAAGACTTGGAGGTGTAGGTGATCCGGCCGTCAAGTCAGGTTTAGGCATCTACATTTTTGTGGCTGGGAGCTCAATGCCAACCAAGGAAGCCTTTTACTCTTCCGACGGAGACTTTCTCATAGTCCTGCAACAAGGGGTTCTGGACATCCAAACCGAATTCGGTCGCAGTCTAGTGAGACCTAACGAGATTGCTGTTATACCGCGGGGTGTAAAATACTGTATTGATCTACCAATGGTCCCGTCCGTGGCTACATTCTCGAAATTGACGATGGCCACTTTAAACTGCCAGAACTCGGACCGATTGGCTCCAACGGTCTGGCGAATACTAGAGACTTTGAGATGCCAGTTGCAGCATTTGATGACTGGGAGGACTCACCGTGGATAATCTACGTAAAATCAACAACACCATCTTCGCAGCTTCCCAGGCACACACTCCCTTTGATGTTGTGGCCTGGCATGGAAACTATTATCCTTACAAATATGACCTCAGTCGCTTCAATACTATTGGCAGCACCAGCTTTGATCACCCGGATCCAAGTATCTATACCGTGCTCTGCAACCCTAGTGCAGACTTTGTCATCTTCCCGCCACGGTGGCTTGTTTAAGAAGACACATTCAGGCCGCCTTGATACCACCGCAATACCATGTCTGAGTTTATGGGGTTGATTATGGGTGAGTATGACGCCAAAAGCGGTGGAGGCTTCCGTGCTGCCGGGGGTAGTCTGCATAACGTCATGAGTGCACACGGTCCAGATTCCGATACTCACGCCAAAGCCAGCAACATGGAACTAAAGCCAACCAAGGTTGTAGACGGCAGCATGGCTTTTATGTTTGAAAGCCCTCTAATGATGGGTGTGACAGATTGGGGCCTCGAGGCCTGCAACAAGGTACAGTAGCATTACAATGAAGAATCATGGGTTCCACTCAAAAGGAGATATCGGGGTCCAAGACCAGGTTACTTCGGTCACTCAGAGTCGGAATAGATGACCAAAAGTGTCAATTGGCTAAGGTTCATTCAATAACCTTTTAGCTACGGCCGGCATATTGAGAGATGAAGTACAATTATTATGTTTACTTGGTATGTTGGGATTAATTACAGTGAATTTACCCTAGTTCTCAAACGCGAGTCACAACCACCCATTCTTACATAGCTCTTAAGAGTCTCTATTGCTTCTTGTGCCATGTTTGGCGGATATTTGCTACGTGCGACATTTAAGCAGGAGAACCATATACTTAATGCATAATTTATTGGTTTGTAACACGCTTGTGGTTAAATAAGCCCCGTGCCCCTTACAAAGATTTTGCAGTATTCCACTAGTTGTGCTCTCCCACTCGGTATGCACCTACGTTGTATTGTTAATGTGTTTTGCTATGGTCTTTATAGACATATCGAATAAAGTAACAGGTTTGCATTTTCTTGTGCTTGGTAATATATTACCTAGTTATTGTCCTTAGCACTCAGTTTTACTAATACACCGGCAATCTTCCACGGACCGCAGACCAAACAAAGTAGCCGGTCGGATTAGACTCCTATTGGTCGCCGCTGTTCCGAGGTTACAGCTCCTATTCCAATTCAATGCTAGCTCGCACGAATGGGAGTGGAGTCCACCAGGGATAGCATTTCCCGTCTTCTGGGTTCGACGTTGTCCTGAGGGACTTCCACCCCTGTCATTATCCTAGCATCCATTATTCCATAGTTAGTTATCGTTGTATGCTACAGACAAACTTTGTACGGCGCGCAATTGACTCCCGAGGGCGCTTCTTCATTGGTGCATCTGACGCCTGCCGCGCGGGCGGCATGGAATCATGTCAATATTAGTTGCCTTCAACTAGACATCGATTATAAATCGCTAACATCGATCCTAGTAGCTAAGAAACTTTCCGCTAAGAAACTTTCCCTCAAGAGGTCATTGCTCAACTGCGGTAGTCTCTCTACGTGTATATATAAATATGACATTTCTATGCTCCGAATGTTCCAAACTATGACTTCCTTCAGAAAATTGAACTCCATCTTGCTTAACCCAAAATGCAGCTTCCATTTACAACTACGGCTGTGCTTCTCATGGCTTGCAATGCTTTAGCGGGAGTTGTGCAGCCGATTTCAGTGCCAGCGGTTCATATACGGAACGGAACGGTTGTCGGCAAATATATCGAGTCCCACAACCAAGATGCTTTCTTGGGAATCCCTTTCGCGCAGCCCCCAATCGGAGACCTTCGTTTCAACGCGCCCCAGTCCATCAGTGAGGGCTGGAAGTCCCCTTTAAATGCGACGGCATACGGCGCTCACTGTATCAATTACCTACTAGGCCTGCCATTGGATCCCGCCGATCTCGCCACCAGGTACCCCCAGAGCGAGGACTGCCTAACAATCAATGTGGTCCGGCCAGCGGGGACGAAACCCAACGCGCGTCTTCCTGTGCTGACTTATATTTATGGCGGCGGTTTCCAAGAAGGGGGCTCTGCCGATGCCAGGTACAACACTACCGCTCTGGTTGACAAGTCGGTTCAGATTGGCCAGCCATCGATTGTGGTGACCATGAACTATCGTCTTCAGGGATGGGGCTTCTTGGCCGGGGATGAAGCTCGCAAGCAAGGTCTCCTGAACCTTGGTATTCAGGACCAGCGACTTGCTCTCCGGTGGATCCAGGAAAACATTGAAGCCTTCGGAGGTGACCATCGGCGCGTCACTATCCAAGGTGAATCAGCCGGTGCTCTCTCGGTGGGCTTTCACTTGTTGGCCAATGGAGGGCGGGATGATGGTCTCTTTAATGCTGCAATTTGTCAGAGCGGCGGACCTTACAATGCTCTGAGCTTTCCGTCAGATGCCCAGTCTCAGAAAACGTATGAGAGCGTTTTGAAGGCAATAAACTGCACAGATGCTTCCGACACGTTGAAATGCCTACGCGCCGCGCCTTTTGACACTTTGAACAAGGCGTTCGCCAGTCTCTCGTTCTTACCTGTTATCGACGGAACCCTTGTCCCCGAATACAGCTCTACTGCTCTTGCTAGTGGCCGATTTGTCAAGGTTCCCTTGCTTATCGGTGCTAATACCGACGAGGGCAAGGTGTTTGCTGGCATGGGCGTCAATACCACGGAAGAATTTGCTGGCTTCATCGAGAAATACCCGTATGTACATACCACTACCAACGCAACTATCCGCGATTTGCTGGAAGCGTATCCTGAGCCGGGCACCAACTCGACCCATGGTCAATCGGATGATACCTTCCCAGTCTCTGCGCCCTACGGAGCTCAGTTCCTGCGCGCCGCTAGGTATACCGGAGACGTCATGTTCATTGCCGGACGGCGGTACACGTGCGAAATTTGGGCTCAATATGGCCTCCCCTGCTACAGCTACCGGTTCAACACGATTCCTGGCGCCACCGATCCCCTCTACCTTGGAGCTACTCACTTTGAGGAGGTTGCCTTTGTCTTTGATAACGTGTTGGGACTAGGCATGCCATCAAATGCTTTTGATGTTGAGCCTGCCGAACGGAAACAGAGCTACAAGCAGTTGGGTGACACTATGAGCCGAATGTGGATGAGCTTTTCCGCGACTCACTCCCCCAATAATCACCGAGGTATTTTTTTTTTCCATGTATCAATCTACCTTTCAAGACATCTTTGCTAATATCTGTGTTTTACAAGTGAAATCAATGCGTACGCTCTGGCCCGCGTACAACCTGAAGAACCCCCAGAACATGGTGTTTGATGGAAACATCACCAGCTTCGTGGAGAAGGATGACTGGCGTATTGACGCACTCAAATTGATCATCGAGAGATCATCGGATTTTTCTCGTTAAAAGTCTCTGCTTAGTCCCATTCTATTCTGTAACGGGCTGAGTCCGGTGTGGCTCGGTTTACACTTCGCCGCCCCGGCCTGCGGTGGGCTATTAGTACTTGACTCCAACTGCAAGAGGGCCAAAACACAAGTGGCACAACTGTACAAGCAAGGACTTTGGTCAAAGTAGTTTCAGAATAGAAGGCTCCCTTTACACCCTATAGAGCGCGTGCCAAGATGGCTACTTATCCTACATATACTGGGCTGTAAGCATTATCCTCTCGGCACCGTTTGACTTCGGATGCGTCCTCGTTATTCTACCGATTGTTAAGTACCTTATTGATGCATATACTGCGTATGCGGCCTCTGTTCTGGCGGCAGCAGCGGTCTTTCGCTCAATCTTAGGCGCTGTATTCCCTTTGTTCACATCCAAGATGTACCACAATATTGGAATCCACTGGGCAACCTCCATCCCAGCCTTTCTGACGTTGGTCTGCATGCTGTTCCCACTTATTATGTATCGGTATGGCGCAGTCGTGAGGGAAAAGTGCAAGTATGCTGCAGAAGCGGCTGAGATTATGAGGAAGATGCAAGGGAAATGGATCCAAAAAATTAGCTGTTATTTGCTATTCAGAGAACAGTATACTGGGGTAGTTGGTCCATGCGAAGGCGAACATGCCAATAGGCAGAGCAACTGCACCAACAATAGAAGGTGGCAGACAGGATCCGGGGGTTCTCTTGGATGGTTCCAAGTTCATAAAATGGCCATTGTTATCATAGATGGCATACCCAAGTCCTGTAATGATTCCAACAGCCATCCCAAGGAAAGCAAGTCCACCAAAGCCTGGGCTCCGTTTGCGAAGCTCGTTGTAAACAATGGGAATGGCTCCTAGAAACATGTAGACAGTGCCGTAGATAATAGCCATGTAGAGTGACGCAATAAGAACAATATGCTCGCGGAAGAGCAGGATCCAAGGTCGTACCAGAGCTTGCCCAAAGACCTCTGATGGCTGCTTCTTACCCATATTCTTCTCCAGGACACTTATGTAGACCTTTTCATCAGCCTTGGAAAGGGCAATTGCTTTTCTGTCTAGTAAAACTGGTCCATAGGCCTCGGGGACCAAGATGACGCCAATGAGACCTATTCGTGCCCTGTCAGCGATCGGTTCGCAAGCATCAACATGAATGCTGAAAGAAAATACCTATGACGCCGATAAAGATAGTGCAGATACCTGCACCCATCTCTAACCAATATACTCGGTGGCAAATCCACCAACGTTAGGGCCGAGAATGGGACCGAGAAATGGTGCGACACAGTATATTGTCATCGCCAAGCCTCTTCGAGCAGGAGGGAAGAGGTCGGCAATAGTACCACCGGAATTAACTAGCGGTGATCCTCCGAACGTACCAGCAAGAACACGCAAAACGAGAAGGGTGGCAATATTGGGCTACCAGAAGAACCTGCGATAAAGGATACCATGGCGATATGGGAAACAATCCAAGGAAACTGTCTTCCACAAAGCTCGGATCTATCAGTGAAATGGCGACGGTTAGTATTCTAACGTCGCTCGTAGGTAGTAATGAATGCAGCCGAAACTTGCTACACGAGGCAAAAGTAACAATTAGCTTTTTGTGACCGCAAGGAAAACTATTGTCGATAAGCGTACATATATACGTACCAAGGGACCCCATACTGCTGGACCGATTGCGAAGCCCAAGACGAAGACAGAAACACCAGTAATAAAGATCGTGGTGCTAATGCTAAACTCGCTCATAATTTCCGCAGATGAGACTGAATACGCCGAAGACGTAAATGTGACAGCAAAAACAGAAAAGTTGACAATAGCGGTTAGGAACCATTTTCTAATCTGCCCCAATTCATGGGATTGCTCTGGTCGTCCTTCTGGAACTCGACGATGAAGGGATCCTCCGCCGTGCCAGTGCCATTAAACGGGTGAGTCTTTTCGGTGTCAACGGGGTCAGCCGGAGTCTGGGGTCCGGAGTCTTGAGACATTCTGACAATAACAATGACAATGGAAAGGCACTGTATGATGAAATGGATCGAAATCAACTGCCGCCATGACAGGACAAATCTCCGAAATTTAACTCTTTACCCATTTATACCACAAGTTGGCTTGCATGCAGAGGCCGCTCACACAAATATCGGGCCAGCATTTCATTGGCTCTGCTTGGCCAAGACATAGAAAAATCGCATTCAGTTATGATTGGATATAGGCTAATTTAGGCGGATCTGCGTAGTTTATCAGCGTCCAGTCTCATTATTTAACTGAACTCCGCCCTAGCCAATAATCGTGTATACCGACTCATGCTTGCAAGACTTTACTTGATGAAAAGTCGGACAACTGCGATTGCATAAGCTTCCGACTCTTCGACAATAAGCGACCGACTTCTTTAAGAGTGTGTCAGGATATGCCTTGAGGCAACACAAAAGGTCACATCCCTCATTGCCGAGATACATGACCATAGTGAGCCGATGATTATTCTACCATGGTGGTATCGGGTATACTATTTACATGTCGCAGGCACTCACTTCCTAGCTGCGATGTTTGCGTCTAACCTATTCACCTCATCCATCGAACAGTCTTTCTACCATGTTCTAACAACCCTAAAGGCACACGAGCACTTGAGTTTATACATCCCTCAGTGCGCTCAAACCTTCAAAACACTGTCAACGAGAATCTTGAACACTCGATGCTCTAATTCAGTTAACCATGGTGCAATGCCTCTAGATGAAGCGGCTTCTGGGCTTTTTCTAGATGACATATTCCAGGATGTAAACTTTGATCTTGATGACTTTTTGAATAATACTTGAAGTAAAGCTTATGCTCCGTGCGTGATTTTTCACGTCCATGTATCGCCTGTCTGGTCCAATTGACTCGCATTGTGATTATTCATTGCCTGTCCCATGTCCAATTTCAGTTTGTACAATAGTTCTGCAGCCAACTTGTTCACTTGACTTATGCGTCGGAGTGCGCTGCGCAAGTCATTGACGGCATCTTGTCTTCCCTGGACTGCACCCACTGTACTTCGAGTTGAAGGTGAATAAGGGACTTCGGCATTGAGAAACCTTGCCACCAGGGCGATGGCGTTTGGGAAGAAAGGGTGCATCTAAAGATCATAGCTACCCGTCAGTACCAACATCCACAGCAAGCCTGGCGAGTGTCAGGTATACACGGGCACAAAATACCTTGAAGAATGCAATACGCGGAGCAGTTTTAATGATGCCAACTACTTCGGAAGCGGCTTGGTGCCCTGCCGGTTTGCACGCCATTGCCATCAGGTGGTGATCCAGCGTCTGCCAAGATGTGGCATTTGCTATGCTGCATAGGGACAGACACACGCTGTAACCCAAGATGCGAGTGAATACCAGCATTGGGTCACATCGTGACTCCTCGGTTTCGCACGCCTTCGCGGCCGCTGATGCAAGCCACTGGTGTCTCTGCCAAAAGTCTTGCGAATCTGGTGCAGATATGGGCGTAGATTGCATACCTAGCTTGCCATGTGTCATGCAGCGTGCGAACAAATTAGCCACAACGACGCAGCGGGCAAAGGGAGGCAACATATTGATGCCGTTGCCGGCTTTGCTTTCGTCTGTCGCCCCGACGAGGAAACCCATTGGCGAGACAGGCTCTTGGCTACCACTCTGGAACTCAGCCTCCGCCATGGGAAGTCGCGTGTAGTTGACATCTAATTGAATTGAAAGGGCGGGTTAGCAGCGGCACATCAGATGGACAGAAATTGATTGACTCGACCCCCACACTTCGCTGCTGGAACTTACTATCTCTTCCATTAGCATCATTGGTTGGTCATTGAGCATCGTAGAGAGTCGATCAAGGAGAAAGGCACTCAAAAGAGTTCGCCTCTTTTCCTCCACACTAATCTACGTCTGTTGCAAGATTGGCTCATCTGCTTCATTGTTTGACAGGCACAGTTGCGCATTCCAGCTCGTCTCAGCAGGCGAAGTACTGATATGGCTCCTGTGGGCGTCCATATTATACAGTCCAGAGAGCTGAAGAAGGCGGAAGGCTCGCCTGGCAGTGACTAAGGCCTGAATCCCATAATTTCGTAAAACATCATAGTAGGCGAGCAAAAGCCAAGCTTGGATGCGCTCGTGGTCAATCTTCTGCTGCTCCTGCGGCGGCTTTGGTCTTGCCATCCATGGCAGACCAGTCTCGCCGCATGCGTCCTGTGTTTTGAGCATGCGCCGCGTCAAAGCATACATGATTTGCCCAATGTCGCAGAACTGAGGTGACATGGCAGAGGCAATGGTTCTCATGGCAGACCGCAGAGCGGTGCGAGCCGGCGAGGTGTCTGCGTCGCCTGCCCAAGCAAAGTATCGTCGCTTATGGATCATGGGGGCAACGGGGTGTACTCTCTCAAAGTAAAGTAAATCGCTTTGCGTCCCGATATGTCAGTCCCATCGTCTTATTTAAGCATATTCTATTATTGGGGACTTGATGGGCGCTTCGGCCAACGTACAGTTCTATCAACCGACAAGGACGGCATATGTCCCGGGGCTGTCGCCGATTGCGGAGTAGGAATTTGTGGATAGGAGTTTTGAAATATGCCAGGTTCGGTCTGCCAGCCTTCGCAAATGCAAGCTGCCATGAAAGTCGCTGTTGACGCCGTCGTAAGATCGGGTGTAAGTGTCGGCATCTGTTTCAAGCCCGAACCTGGTTCAAAGAGCGCCAACGCCCCTGGATCAGAACCCATATCCAACCCAATGTCGGTGCTCGCGCTCGAGGAAATAAGGTCGCGTTCAGGGCTTACTTTTTTAGATGATTTGGGGGAACTGTCGCGCTCTTTTGGTAGATTCGAAGAATCAGGTTGTCCACCTAGCCGCTGCTCTAGCAACACAGAGATGGATGTCAGCGACCCGTCTCATTGTTCAAGATTCGAGTTAGGGTGATTTGCTCCTGACTCACTTAATCTTGACCGTAAATCTTTTAGTTGGTCCTTCCTTGGGCCACGCTGAGATCTCTTGTCGACAACAACACAAGTTCTTCCAGACTCTGCGCATATCCCACACCGCGGTCTTACCCGGTCACAGCGTGCCTTGCGACGACGGCATTCTTCACAAGCCAGTTCAGGCTGTTGCCCAGCATCACCAGATGAGGTAGCCGTGGTGGTGTTCACTATGTTGAGTAGGACTTCTTTGTTCACACTATTTGGTACTGGGATCGTAGAGCAAGATCGGACACGCTCAAGATGAGATGATGGTTCGGCAGCGGGAAAGGCGTTATATGGTCTGGCTTGGCCTGAGTGCCTGGGGTAACACCCTCGGAAGCGAGAATAATTACCTGCCGAGCTCAGGAGCTCAACTTCTTTCCCCATCTTTAGTAAACCTTTGTAGCGTACGACTTGTATCTCCATCTTGAGTTGCAAGATTACGCAGGTCTAGTTTCGCAACACGCCCGTCGTAGTTGTCCAGCTGGTATCCTGGCGGCTTGTTTCGCAGGTGTGCCGATGCCTTGCATTGCCTGAACCCAAACAGAACGCCTCCATATACATATCTGCATGCATATACGGCCATTCCGGGGAAACCTGCGTGAATTTGTGACAGTTCTGCCCACCAATGAGGTTAATATCCCCGCATCATGTGCCCGTCAGTTAGACATTTGTTTGAGCAAATGAGCAAATAGGGCCAAGCCCTTCCCCTTCATGGCGGTGCGGATGAGATCCGACAGCTGCAGTTGCAATTGGTTAGCCCTGGTGGTTGTCTGAATTAATCATGTTCGGTATATGCTTGATGCTGTCTGGTCTGGATTAGTCGCTTATGTACAGGACCGTTAAGACCCCTAATTGGCAAGACTAACGCCACGGCTAGCAGATTCGACGGGGCCACATACAACGACTTTCTGATACTCCGTTTTGTTGTTATGATCAGGCACCTTCCGCATCCATGGGTTTGGCTGCAACAGCCGCCCGTCGTCGTAGTGTTGAGAGGACACGCAAGTGCGGCCGAAAAGGAGAGAGGAACAACCTCACATTAAACCAGTCAAAAATAGATGCGCTAGGTTGATGTGTCACACTTATTTAATTTTACGGTGGCGCCTTTTGTTTTAGCACACCGAGAGACAGGCTGCGGAGGCATGATTCTGTCACACAAAATATTGACGCCACGTAAGATGCGGAGCAGTTGGGCCTTGTATGGGGTATTACAACAGGTTCTCTTGCTGCGTAACAAATCACGCAAAAAGCGAAAAAAGACAGCCTCCTCCGTACTCTGTACATGGTACCGCTGCATGAAGCTTGACTGTGGGACGAGAAAAATTGGAATCCATTCTAGTATGAAGTACATGCTCCGAAATGTCAGATATCAGTGTGTTCCAGCCTGGTTCAAGTACCAGCGCATGACCAGCGTGCATAAAGGTCGAAACCAATCGGTCCGTCTCTCGCGACACGAGAAGTGGTATGGCTGGAATTTGCTTATCTCGTTCACGTAATCTGAGACAGCCAACTTACTCCATATTGTAGCGGTAGGGCCACTGGTATGCAGAATGCATGTAATCGGTGGTAGTGTCTAATCCGAGAATCCTGGATAACCCTGACCCTATGTAGCTACTTTCTAGAAAAGAAAAGACAACATAGACAATATGCCACGAGGCACGCTACTGATCAAGAGTGGTACGAAGTATATTTATTTGAATGTAATTAACTTTATTATGTTAATGGGTAACGGCGCGCGTACTCCACTGCTCTGCGATCAACTTGTCTTGAGATAAGGACACTGACCTGCCGTAAGCCGTGGGCTTTCTTGTCGACGAGGCGCCAACAATCACACATCATTGGAAACAGCGGGATGCCTGGTGCCGCTAGCGGTCTCTAGATTGATCCCATGATCCGATGTGCGGTCCGACGACGGCGGGAAAGCCTTTCTCACAAGAAGAAGTCTGCTTCCGCACGTCAAGATTTTAGCGGCCAGGCTGCTAAAAAGGTGAGTCTTCGTGAGAAGTGGTCTAAAGGTGATGGCGCAGCAGCAGATAATACTAAGGGCCATCTGCACCGTCGTCCCGACGCCCATAAAGATTTGATTGCCTAAGTTACGAAAACTTCAGTCAAATCTGCTGCTCCTCGGTCAATCCTATTGGAACTTACCATAAGCTGCTGGAAACGCAAGACCGGCCTTTATAAAGCCAATAATTCCAGCCCTTTTAAAATATTAGACAAGTTGACCCAGGGAATTAAATTGTTTGAACTTTAGGAACAGAATACTCACAGTCCTCCAGAGATGAAAAGAAGTGAAAGCTTCCATTTAGTCTTTCGGCTGGTTTGTAGACTGCGAAGCATAAAGATAGCAAGGATTGCCATGGCAAAGTCGACAAATGAGTTGACTGGCTCGGCACGAGCCATAAATGCAGCCGAAATAACAATACACGATTCATTCGTGGCTCGGGACTTTTGCACCGGCCAGCATTCAAGCGCTTCAATCACCATGGTGGGAATAGTATAGATAATTTGGAGTATACCAAGGGCTTTAATCCAGAGCGAGTAAGCTTTCTTGACGCCGAAGATACGGTGATAGAGGAATAGAATACTAAGTTTAGCACATAGTTGGTTTGGGGCAAACATGAGCGTCGCAATAACCAAAGGCTGAGTTGTGTTATTAGAGGCGTTTTGCTGATAAGAATCGGCCAAAGGTACCAACAAACATACTAGAAGACGCGAAGTTGCACTCGATTTCGTGAAGTCCATATCGTCAAGGTAAGTTGCAGCTAGTTTCAATTAGTCTTGGATCTATCGACGACAGCCATACACCAACATACATATACCTGTAATTACGGTCCATGTAATATAAAATACCAGAGCTCCCAGGGCGAGCCAATCCTCAATGCCAATTTTACCCAACGATACCCGAGAGGCAATAAAGCGAAGAGCGGTTGCTATAACGCAGATAGGTGTGAATACAAGACCAACAGCAAATACAAGACTCTGTACAGGGTCGTTGAAGATGCCCCAAGCCATCTCCTAGTCGACAAGAGGCTCCAACTTGCTGAATTGTGGAGGGCTTCATGCGACTTGCTATCAGATGGGATGTTTTGGAAAGAACGGGGGGAGTGCCTCTGTGTCCAGGTATTTGAAAACCTACGGGCTGAGTTGTCACACAACCTCGCACAACCCGGAGCCGAAGTACTGGTGCCGTACTCGGTATTACCCGTCTGTGTACGGACCACACCGCCATAAAGTGACGTCTGTTGGATGTGGCACAGAATGCAGAGATGAACCACAATGCTACCCATGCCGCTTACGACACTGCGCAATGGGTCAATACAACAGCGTGGATACATTGACACCAGACTACTCCGTACAACAGGGCCATTTACGCCTCACCCAATAGTAGTAAAAGGGGCTGGCGATCTCTTGGCCCCCATCAGGCCAATAGGAACGCGTCGGTGCTCCGTAAGCAAAGTGCCAGGAAGGGAAGGGTCCGGTCTGGTGAGAAATGTCAAAGTATGGAGTACTTCGTACAATGTGGTACTCGGTATATAGGTTCAAGAAACCAGACTTGACATTAATAAAGGCAGGGGGTAAGCCTTTCTCCCTGCCGGCCCCCGTCCTCCCCGCCCCATTTATAACTACTTTACCTCACGTCATCTCTTTCATCCAAGCCCCTTTCGTACAAATAGTAGCGAAGAAATTCTCATATCTCCTATTTAATCGGTTGTATTTATAGACACTACGCTGCAACACTAAATAAGGCGGGCATCTCCCCGGTTGAATTCACGACAACATGTTGACGATTTATGAAGTCCAAGGATAAGAGACTGTTGTTCCAATTACGAAAGCACTGTCGGCGATCGAGAGAGCATAGTGGAATCTCCGAACCCTATCGCAGTTATTGGGAGCGGCTGGTGCTGCTTACTGGGCGACACTAATATGCTCTCCAGCTTATGCAAGAATGTTTTTTGAACTAGGAGACCTGCTTACCAGTATCCCGGACGACAGATGGAATACCCTGGCGTCTATCACCAGAACACTCTGTACCATGGTCACACGAATGTGCAACATTAATTTCTGATATCTGTGGAGGATCGGAAATACCGGTAGTTTGACGCCCAGCTCTTCGGCATTAGTCCCACCGAAGCAAGGGTACTTGACCCTTGGGTTCGCCTGCCGCTGGAAACTGTCTACGAAGCTGCAAATGCCAACGGGCGATTTATTGATAGCCTGTGGGGATCAGATATTGCTGCATATGCGGGCATCATCATATCTGGTTATGCGAACAATCATGAACCGCCGAGCCCTTGTCACAAGCGGCAACCCATCAGAAGCAGGTATAAGCGCTGGAATTAAACATCAAGCTATGTTGCCATTCTTGGCCCATTTACAATCCGATATGCTTGTTCAGTTCTTCCCTACACTATACTTCTTCAACATGCCCTCGACAACGCGAATATTCTCCGCCCAGAACTCCATTTTTTCAGCTCTAGGTTTCTTGCTAGAGCAGTATTCGGGTTGCATAAACAGAGCAAATCGAAACCATTCCATAAAGTCCTTTGCCCCTTGACTCTCCCAGTAAGCCTTCCATTTAGGAATTGAATCCCAGAAAGCGCTGCGAAGCTGATCCGCTTGCGGATACTCAGCTCCAAAGCCATTTGAAGCTCCCATCCGGAAGAGCATTTCAAGGCATGTGTGAGCCGCAAGAAACGGAGCGCTAGCGCAGAGTTCCCAATCGATTATGGCGTTGATTTGCTTGTGGTCGTCTGCTGATAAAAGCACATTATGAAGACCCATATCAACGTGCAGAGCAACGATTGGACATTCCTCTACTGTTTGAGGAATTTGGTCCAACATGTTGTCCACGAATTTTTGGATAGAAGCCATGTATTTTTCCTTGTAGTCATCGATGCCATTTGCTCTCCCCAAGCTGGTAACGGCATGTTGAAGCCGGGCTCTAAGCCATTCGCGCACAGATGTGAAGGGCCCCCCGAGACTAAAGTGCCGGTCAGGTCCAACAGAAAGGCTGATGCTGCCGTTATTGTCTAGAGCGATTAGTTCGCCTATCTGGCGAGGCGATGGAAGGGGTAGGTCCCAGCAGGCCTGCCAGGCCAGGGCCATGTTGCGCACGAGTTCGAGTTTGTTCGCATGAGACATGTCGGGATAAACTCGCTCTGCTATGATGCCAGGTACGAATTCTGTTATCTGCCTTCCGAATCCTGTGGCCCGTTGATGTTCTGCCTCATCCGGTATAGAATAGACAGCTGGCATTGGGATTATACCTGGGCTACTGTTCGCGCGAACGAACTTCATGAAGGCGTCCATGGATGCGACATTGCCGTGAAAGCGCAGCTGGACAACAAAGGCAGTATCGGGCTTGTGCATCGGAGTTACTTTATATGAGATGCTGAAACCTCCGTCCGTGAATCTGTGAGAGGATGCAACTGTCTCACCTGTTGCAGCCAAAACAGCTTTTTGCATGTCCTCGTCCGTGATCTCGATCTTCTTTGGGGCAGATAGCTCCCCACTTCGTCTATTAACCTCGATCTGATACCTATCGAGAAAGTTTGGCGGATTATGAACAGGCTCGAGCGTCGCCGAAAAGGTAAATGTGCTGTCCGTCGTTTGCATCACAGCGTAATCCACGGCCATTCCCTTAGTAGGGCCAAGTATGCCCGAATAGACGTATTTAAGTAGCGCTTCCGCGGCCTTGTACTGGTCCAAGGGGTCAGTGTGAGTCATTTTGCCGAGAATATACAGGTAGCTAAAAGAGAAAAAAAAGCTCTATATGTTAAAGCTGAGGGGTCAATAGAAACGTTTGCAACTTGTAGCGCACTTCACAGCACGCTTACAGCGAAATGGCACAGAACTGTCAAGTCAAGTTGCGAAAAACAGTCTGGTATCAAGTAAACGGCGGGTTTTTGCTATTTTTCACCGCCTGGCCTGTGCACTTTTGCTTTTTCTCTTGATGATTGAAGTGGGGCGTGCAGGCATGGCGCTTCATTATGAATAATCTCCAATGTGATGTTATCCCTAAATCAGCATCCAGTACGCACATCCGGCTATTCAAAGGCCTCCGGAGGCAGCTGCACAGCGCAGCAGGAGAACGCGCTCTGCTAATTTTAATCCGCCTTATCCTTGTAACGTTTGCTGGAAGTTCTGTCAAAGCAATAACTCCCGCGACGGCAAGACAACCATGGCCGGACAAGGCTCTGGAGACTTCGAGAGCGAGTCTGCTTGCCCAGCCGAAAAGGAAGTAGCCGGCAATAACTTGGCACCACCCTCCGACAGCAAGATGAATACGTCTGAGGAGATGAAAAATGCGTGCGCATCTTCCGGGATAGCGACGAGAAGCATCGGAATTGTGTAGGAGGTTCTACCGCCAAACCTTTGTGCGACACAATCCTGCTGAATGGCTCGGTTAAAACAGGAGATTGTATGGCAAATGCCTCGAGACCATTTGGGGTGAAGGATAATATTCACGAGAAATGCCGAGACGCGGCCGCAGAAGAGGCCGCAGAATACGCGCACAAGTTTCTCCAGAGTGATCAGGGGGACGAGACTACAATACATTAAATCAAGGTCTGTGGCAGTTGCATGACAAAACGTACCCTGAATGCATTCAAAGTGTCGACCCGGACCCAAGGCGATAAAAGGCACAAGAATGGCCTATTAAAGCCCTCGAGGGATCCTACGGACACGTCAACTTACTTTCATAGCACCTCGTGACTCTTGAGCCGAGATAAGTTGTATTGAGACGGAGGAGCTGCCTGTCGCCTCTTGCATCTTTTCTTTCTTGTCACTCTTTTAGATCATACTAGTATTACGTTGCTTAGTCTGCTATCAATACACTCGTTTGGACTGATCTCGGTAGCGGGGAGTATTGTCTTTGTTTTTGTTTGCAATGAATTCTTTCCATCTAGCCAATATGCCCGAGCATGATTAGCGCTTGTGCATACAGCCCCTGATAGACGGACTCTCCGACAACAGATACAACCCGCCAGCTAAGACCTGTCTGGGATGAGAGTGCAACGGTTTCTGACACGGAGAGATATTATTGTCATGATATGGCGTACATGCAGTACAAGAGGGCAGTGCAGCCTGTAGACTAGAGACAACCGAGAAATCTATATATTGTCAACTGGTCTGTAGCGTCACGCCTTACCCTCACTGCATATAGCCTGTCACCCGCACGTTAACACGTATCAGTAGTCAGAGAAAGAGGCCAGCCAGGCATTTCTCGTCGCTTAGCCGCGGAACGTAAGGCTATAATAGGTCTTAGTATAGCAATTATTAGAATGTTGCTTCTTTTAGAATACGGCCTTGTATTTAAATATCATTTATTATAAATATATTTTAAACTACTATTAGGGAGTGCTCTAACTAGTCAGAGCGGCAGCCCATTCCGGGATTTTAGCAATAGCGACCGATTCCGGGGTTAAAGCTGCAAGCGGGTATAGAAGCCGAGCCGTCGTGGCCGGAAGCAGAAGCGGAAGCACAGCCAATAAAGCAGCGTAACATTATTTTAGAGGCTGTTAGAAGTGCATAGATGTATTTGTCCGAAAATAACAACATTACCATACTAACCGTAGGTCCATCATCATACAGTCACTGTTTTCCCACCTCAAATAAAAAAGCAAGCAAGATGCGCCAAGACGTAAGCTTTAAGACGAGCGACAACGTTACTTTGCGAGGATGGTTTTACAGGCCCGACAATGCAGACGGCCAATTGGCATGCCTAGTCATGGCACACGGCTTCTCTGCCCTGAAAGAGATGAATCTCGACACGTTTGCTGAGCACTTCATATCCGCCTTGCCCATATGCTGTCTCGTATATGACAACCGTGGCTTTGGCAACAGCGATACTGGGCCCAGCCAGCCCCGACAGGAGATCATTCCTTGGCAACAACACAGCGATTACTCGGATGCTATAACCTACGCGCAATCGCGCCATGACGTGGACAATGGCAAGATTGGCATATGGGGCAGTTCGTACAGCGGCGGCCACGTTCTCTGGGTGGCAGCCGTCGACCGTCGGGTCAAGGTCGTTCTGAGCCAAGTTCCATGTGTGAACGGCTGGGATAGTTTCCACCGACTGATTCGACCAGACCTTGTTCCTGAATTGAACCAATTGTTCCAAGATGGTGCGACGAGCAGCCGCAGCCCCCTTTTTTCTGCTATTAGTGCTGTAAGCTGACTGATGTATACAGACCGGCACGGCAGGGCACAAGGGAAGGCTGCGGGCGTTCTGCCTGTCGTGGAACAAGCTATGCACAAGCCATCTGCCCTACATACTCCGGACAGCTATGCCTACTTTACTGGCTGGGAGAAAAGGTGCAGCTGGAAAAATGAGGTGACTATCAAGTCGTACGTGGATACGCTACCTCAAAATCTCAAAGTGCTACACTAACAATTACAGCATCGAGGCATTCCGCGAGTATAACCCGTCCACCCATATCCACCACATCTCGCCCACGCCTCTGTTGATGACGGTGGCGGAAAACGATGTCCTGACGCCCGCGGATCTTGCGTTAGAGGCCTACTCGCGAGCTTTGGAGCCTAAACAACTACACCTTGTACCAGGGGGCCACTTTGACTGCTACTCTGGCTACATTTTTGAAAGGAACAGCCAATATCAGGTGGACTTTTTGAAAAAGCACCTGTGCTCGCAGCCGGACAAGAGGGAGGAGGCTGCACAAGACGCTTGATACCTACGCTGAATTACAGACGCAAGGTATAGTAGCGTTAAGAATATAAGTACACTTATTAATATGATGTTGAATAATTATTATGAGCATGATCGGAGAGGCTGGTAAGGTCAGGGTAAGGCGGGCGATTCTCTTATTAATTTACTTTACCGCTGCTTGTCTGTGTCGTTGCCATAGCCCCCTGGTGCTTTTACCCGGCGAGGGGTACGCTGATCTCTTATTGCCCTGCATAAACTTGACACCACCGAAAATCCCCGAAGTCCTGGCAGAAAAACTTCTAGCACGTGTTTGTCCGTATCCTCACGTTTTCTGTACGCGATGTCTTCGAAGCCTCCCGCATACCACCGGGATATAGTATGGCAGAAAGTCGGAGGCCGTGGCACCATCGCCTTCACGATTTTAGGCGACTTAATTACATGGCACTAGTATAAAAAAGCATATACTAGTCTTACGCTTAAAGTCAAGAGTGGGACTGAAAACACAAAATAACTTGGTGCTCAAGGAAGTAAAGACATAGCTGCTTTTCAAGTTCCTGCGCTGCCTCGCTTAGCCTACACGATGTCTCGAGGCGTCTTGCCCACAGTACTAATACGTTTGAGAGCTTCCTGACCAGAAGTACGGGGTACCATCATCTCAATACCCCGCAGGCGTCTCGCTGGATTCTCCAGCCTGTCCCTGACTGGCAAGATTATTGCTCATCGCTTCCATAAGGTGCCTCTTGACAGTTGCTCCCTGAAAACGATCCTTGGATGACGTCGTCCTTCGCCATCCTCGGTAGCCCATGGCCACATCGTCGTTTACAGAATAGACGTGTACGCCGGACCTCGCGTAACCCGTCGCCCAGGAGCTTTCGCTGGCTGGGGAAACTGTGAGGTGCTTTGCTTCGGTGGGTGTATTCGTTGAAACATGGTGGCCCCCCCTGAAAAGCGTTAGCGGATCCGAGAACGTGATTGCTACTGTAAAGGGCTGCTTTACGCTACAACTATTACATCGCAGGGCTGTGCATCTGCGAAAGGCGCTTTGCAGTTTACATCCTATGGCAATCGTCAGTGAGGATATTCTGCGAATGACACTTTCACCGTCATCTTGGCGGACTCACCAGCTCACCCCTAGTCCAAGCTGCTGCAAATTCTTCAAGAACTCAAATCTCCGCGCTGAGGGTTCCCTGATCCGGGGCCTCGTGAATGTAGTAGATCAGAAGCGGTCTACCATCGGCGGCAAAGTGGAGATATATCCCCGAGACATGGACATGGTAGGCGCCCAAGTCAATATTACCCGCGTCACCAGTGCGGGGGTGCTTTGTTGCGTAACGAGATCTCTAGCAAATAAGTTCAGGAAACCTCGGAATTCTGTGTTTGAATAGAAATGATAATAGATGTGGCATACGATAACATGTGCATGGCTGGTGATTTTTATATTATGTTTCCATCTTTATTAATAGTATGAACGCCGTGCTCCCAGCGCAGTTTAGGCCTCTCACACGGGCATGAAACAGTGTGTTGGCCAGGAGGCTTGACCTCTACCGCCGAGTTGCTGCTGTAACAGCAATGTTGATATCGATAAGTGACTTCAGGTAATTTCCGTGGGTAGCTGGAGAGTGCAAGTTGGCGGCCTTCCGATAGCCGCCACGAGAAGTGTAAGCGCCGGCCTTATTCCGGCCTTCGTATCAATCGTTATTGGCCGCATAGAGGTGATGCACTGCCTGTTTCAAGACTAGAGGCCGGTTCATCATGATCTAAATTTACCATTTTTAGCGCCGAGCTATTCGATGTTCCCGCCAGCACATGAGCCGTTTCCCGCCAATTGATTCATGTCCCTTCAATGTCAAGTTCAATGTCATGTGCGGGGCAGCGCCCCTCTTCCCGTGGCTGCGCTACCAGATGTCAACTAGTATTGTGGCCAGGCCGGACTCTGGAGTATTTAGCGTTCCGGGCATACAGTAAATGTCCCCAAGTTCTTACTGTACTTATATCAATTGATCCAGCAAACCTGTGTCGTTGTTTTGTCTCACACTTACATTGTCGGAAAAACAATATGGAAACTTCCACATCGCTGCAAGGGCAGCTCGATATTTTCCTCTACACTGGCGCTGAAGGGCAGTTCGAAGATTTGACAAAATATACACAAAATGGACTGCATCCAATCACTCTCGGCGACGTCCTTCCCAAGCCGTCCACTTGTGTTGGCGACGTGAACAAGGCGCCCAGATATCGGATCATGCTGAAGCTCGGATTCGGCGCATTTGCTACAGTCTGGCTGGCTCGTGACCTTGTCGAGAAGTAAGTATGTCGCTGAGACTGCGTGATTTTGAGAAATTGACTTCTCCCCGTAGACGTTATGTTGCTGTCAAGGTCGGACTTGGGTCAGATATACCCCGTTTGAACAGAGAAACCGAGATTTTGACCCAGCTCTGTAAAGCTGGGCCAGGAAAACATGGGCATCAGAGAGTGATTGAACTGTTTGACGTATTTATTATGAAAGGACCGAATGGGTTCCACGAGTGTTTGGTGACCGAAGTGATCTCTCCACTGAGTGATCCAGATGCCAGGCAACAATGTTCATCTGCAGCCATTCGACAAATTATAGAAGGGTTTGCATTCCTACACGGGGAAGGCATAGTACACGGAGGTAAAGTCGGTAGTGTACACTAATAATGGCTAAGCAGCTAACGTACACAGATCCCCATATCGCCAACTTTGGGATTGCTCTCCCGCAGCTAGAACAATTCAAGCAAGACGATATCACCGAATACTTTGCTAACCCCGAAATTATTCCAGTCGTTCCACGCGATCCAACATTCCCATTGGACTCAGTACCCCCATATATCGTTCAATCTGTATCAATCGCAGACTTTTTACAAGGCATGAAGGCATTTCCCGCTAGCTCGGCAATGAGTATCAAGATTCTGGACTTTGGAAGAGGTACGTGGATATTGGGAATATTTCTATACCACTGCTAATACTATCATGGCTTTATCTACATAGCCTACAGGCTAAGCAAGACTATCCCGAGCTTGCCAGGTGCAGCTCCTACGGCGATTCGGCCCCCAGAGGTTGTACTTCACGAACTGAGCCATGGCCGAATCGGCTGTACTTGGAGCGAAGCGGCTGACATTTGGGCTGTCGGATGCACGGTAGGTCATGATTGCTAAGCTTTTCCAGGCATACGGTTGATATTTATGTAAAGTTATACCATGTCAAATCGGGCCACGAGCTTATTTCGACGTGGGGTTCTCTGAAAGACTATCTTTTCCGCGCCATTCAATTTGGTGGACCTCCCCCAGAAACTTGGCCTCAACCTTGGAACAAGCAGGATCGAAAACACGAAAATTGTTGGTTTTTCTGCCATTTCTCATTTGGGTTGATCGGTAGCCGCGATACTGACATTTTAGCACCGCTCATCTACGACCGAGTTAAGGTGTGGGAGGCGCGTGAGGCGACTCGCAACTCGCGTAGGGGCCCCAATGATGAAGAAAGATCGGATTTCCTCAACCTCATTAAGAAGATGATTTTAACAAATCCCGATGAACGGAGCCTGATGGCAGTGCTGTTGACGGACCCATTTATGAGAGCGGTTAGGAGGAAGGAAGACGAAAGTATATAAATTAATCTGTATGCCCTGATCGGTAGAATCCGACTCAGGTCAGATTGAACATTACTAGCTAGCCATGTACGAATATTGTTGGGAGCTGAGATGTCGTGTAATACTTCATCTAGCAATCAATCCAACCTTTGCTGCCACGGCTGGTCGACAATGTCTCTCCGATTCTACAAGCCGAGTTAAAGTCATCAAAATAGGCCTCCCCTCCTTTGTCACAAGGACATATATTGGGTCAAGGTCGTTATAGGCCCAACAAAACGAGTATTGGTGATAAATTGCAGCCTCCAATGCTTATATGAAGTGTCAAGTTCTTTATCCTCGACGACGTAGCCGTTCTTTAGGTGGCCGCTCAAATCACAGAGGTATCGATCGAGCCCGATCCTAGTAATTTACCCTCGTCGCACATGGCAGCCATGATATCCAACAATTATTTGGATGAGGTTGGCGCGCTTTAAGCACCTCCAGTACTTCTGCCTTTTCTACCAACTCCTTGTCAAGAAGATGCACGATTTTGTGCTTTGAAAAGATATTATACAGAACTCGCCTAGGCTGTTGGACGGAATTGTCTAATGGGAGCTCCTCTGGAGCCCTAGGGAGGTCGAGGTCTCAAGGCTACCGGGGATGATTTCCTCGTAAGGAAGGCGAACAAGGGAGCAGCAGGCTTTCTGCAAGGCGATATTTGCCTTTCGTTTACTTAACTGACCGTAGTATATCGTGTCGTTTTACGCAGCCCCAAATATGGGATATTAAAAGTCTACGGTGTCCTGAGCCGGGTTTGTACCACGGTTACTACGTACCCGCCGACGCCGCGTCGGACTTCAGTACTTTTCTGACATGTATGCCACGGCTCTCCCTGGTTCCATGTTCAAGTAAAGCTTGTCTCCTGGAAGCCGCCGCGTACTCCAATCCTCTCAATCTCGTTTTGAGTGTCTTGTCCATGCTCGTCCGCGGTCCACATAACGGGTACTGCTATGTTTACCCTCGACATAGTATTGCAACCTTTTGAGTGGAAGACGTTACCAGACCTCCGCTTGCGTCGTGGATTGCGCCCATACGAATCTGCTCCGGTGTACTTTATCTGGATAGCCTCGTTCTACGTTTGCATTAACTTCAAGGATCTGGGTAGGTGCTATAAGTAACACTATATTTAAATAAATAAGTGACTTAATCTTAGCATTATATTGCCGATCCACCTCTATCCCTCCCTTGCATGGAACGACGCTGTGATCAACTGGTCGCCTACATTCAACGCTATCGCGACTTAACTAACGTGCATATAACTGGCTATTGTTTTCGGTTGCTCATGGACCTGGCTTAAACGATATTAACTACATTACCAGCGTATCCAGCCCGACTCTTTCCCTATTGTGAGTAGTCAAGATGCTCGGCCACATTCGGACTGCGTACATGATCCTGGTGGCTGAGATCACCAAGAATGTCACAGCTTAGCGAGCTGGGCCTTGCGTTCGGCATGTAATATCGCAATCAACAGCCTCTCTATTAAAGAGCCGAGCAACTTTGCGTATGTATGTGACTAAAGTTCTCCATTTGCGCGTAAGGCCTGGCCCTGGGCGGCAATATTCCCATCTTTTGCCACCTTGGCGCGGCTGTTCCTGCCAAATTCGACAAGATATACGACGCCGTCAGCTCGCTTGAGAGTTGTGCATACGGCATATAGGAATGCGGCGACTAGGATTAATAACGCTAGAAATATTTTAACCTTGAACAATATCTTTCATAGAACATGTCTTGCTGGCAAAGTGCTATAGCATAGTGTAGCTGTACTTAATCTTAGCATTTAATGCGTGTTGCGCAATCGTAAGATTGTCCTCAAAAGAGGAAGTTGCTAAGAAATACACGTATCATATTCTAGCGACAGCTTACGCAGCCTATGGAGCATTCGTGAGCTATGGATATAGGGAGCGCCCGGCCTGATTGGCAAAAGCGTTTACATTGCTAATGAGGTTACATGGCACAGGGTTGACCCCCGGTCTTGGTCCGTAGGCATAATCCCCACAGCCGTTCACTCAATCTGAAACTACACCATGCACGTGCTCTTCTAGAACTCAAACCATTGCTCGGCAGCTATAAACGGCATGGTTTAGGGGTGATCCGGTCCTTGGCTCCCACTCGGCTTTAACGGCTATTCCGGTAATGAGGCTCATAAATACTAACTGCCGATACTAGTATTCAGCTTCGCCTATATATGATCAAGTCTGCCTGCTCCTGGCTTTGGAATCGAATTCTTCACTCTATCGACAGTTTCAGCATCACAGCTCTGCTTACTATTCCAATCATCCAAGATGCGCAGCAATACTCTCCTTCCTTCACTGGCGGTTCTGGGGGCTGGTGCCTTCGCTGGGCCTACTAAGGGCCGCGATATTACGATTAAATCTTTCCAGCTCTATCCGGAAAATGCCGACTACTACGCCAAGCTTGATCGCGTCTACATCAGGTATGACGGGATAAAGACTCTTGGACTGCTATGCATAGTGTAACTAATTTATGCAGTGTGCTATATAACTCCTCGGTCGCAGTATGGGATCCAACAAACAATGTTATGGAGGAACCTATTACATTTGATGAAACAATGAATAAGGACTATCATGCAAGCGGTATAGAAGTCGAGGCCGAGACCGGGCTCTTGTCAGCTATTATAAACCCTGGTGCTGCGTTTGACACATCGGGCGCGGATATTTCCGGCGATAGCTTCCTTTACAAGATCGATATGAAAACAAAGAAAGTGGTGTGGCGCAGTAACGTTAGCACTCCGACCAAGGGAGCCTACGGCGGCTGCCAGGAAGCCATACATGACCGCCACCACAACACTTTTGTTCTTTGCACTTATCCAGGTGCGATTATTAAAGTTAGCGCCGACGGAAAGACAGCTACCCCTTGGTACCTGAGCAATTATATGAAGCCTGGTGAGACCCCCCAAAGGCCAGGCCTTACTGGCGGTGTATCCAAGGACGATTTCCTGCTCGCAGTTGACGATGAGTCACACAAGCTGCTGCGCTTCGATATGACAGCGGAAAAGGGTGAACCTGTTGTAGTGAAGATTGGAAACGACGAGGATGTGGGTCTGGGACTCGACGGCGCCTATCTGCCTCCCAAGTATGATGGTCAAGTTCTCCTGGTTACTTCTGAGTCTAAGGAAATTAATGTCATCATATCCAACGACAATTGGAAAACCGCCGAGAAAGCTGGAGTTATTAAGAACACTTACTGGGACAACCCAGAGAATAACCGGGGATTCTCAGTATCGACTATCCAGATCCCCGTGGGCCATGAGGAACGTATCTACTCCATCAACGAGTACTTTTTGGATGCCCAGGACGCCAGCAAACCTACAGTCCCAGACACCCTCGCCAAGGACCGATCTGAATTTCCTCTCCAGGATATTACCAAAGCTGTTGACGACATTGTTTGGTCCTAGTAGGCTAGCAAAGCCAACTAGTTACGACCTTTCTCTTCAATTCAAAGATGGCACTTGCCATATTTAGCTATTAAAAAGGCTTCAAATCCATTATTAGATAGATTGAATCAAACTACCAAGTATACCTTAAATACGATATCAAGCTGCTCGTCGTGAAAATAATTGACTAGGCCCTTTTTGATCTTAATCAAGATAGACACTGGCTGTAGGTGAGTTTCGTAGGTTATGTAAGACAGACTTATTTTATATTGGCTGCTTCGTAACAATTATATAGCCACCAGTCCGCTTTGCTCGTTCGTTTTACACAATGAAGAAACTCAATTGTTTTAATACACATGATATTGTATAATCTATAAACCTTAGAGTATCTGTATGGTACTTTTTACCTATTTACTACATATGATCCCTAGTACCGGACAGTTATGCTGTCACGAGCTAACATTATCACAGCGACACCACGTAGGCTAATTGCCTTGCTGCCGCAGCTGGCGCTAGTAACGATGACGCCGTCGGTTATTGCCATTGAGATAAAACCACTCCTACCATGGATAACAAGAGATCCAAAACGCCAATTGGCACCGGAGAATACCTAATAATATTCTCCCAACAAGCTCTGATAACACCTTCCTAACCTCAGTTTTCGTATAGGGTAACTTTAAGTCTTCTGGCATGCTAGTAAGTTCTGAGGTAGTTAGAGCCTTAAAGTGACAGAAGGGCGAATCTTCACTGCTCGAGTGCAGTTTTGTATTTCTTTTTCCAGCTCGGAACCAGAGAATTTGCCCCGCAAAGTTCACCATCACCCGACTCTCTATAGGCTTTTCCTGGAAACAGATTGTGTAACTCCAATTCTGTGAGAGCAGTTGATTGTGGCTCGATGCGTCGGCCGAGGAAGTCGGCGACTCAGCTGAAGTCAAGGGGTCATGCCCGCGCGGCATTAAATCTCTCGGCCAGGGTGAGCTCCTTGGCATTGACTGGCCAATAAGGGAAATTAGGATCCGTGACTTCTAACCTCGCAGCTTAAACAGAGAGCTGTTCAGACTCACATTTAAGACGAGTGCGATGAGCCTGCGGGTGCTGATTTGGAGAGGGCGGGATCTTCAAGGGTAGTCAACAAGCTACCCAGCACTCTTCGACCAATATTATACACGCATAGCCGCTGAGGGTCTATCTGCCGAGTAATACTGACCAGCCTTAGTGCTTGCAAGGTCCCGGCTGGCAAGGTTTACGGAAGGATGATACAGCTCGGGTATACCCGATGGGGGCTAGAAAAGTGAACTGTAGCTGCGCTTGTGCCTATGGAAGCACCAGACTTTGTATAGTCCGTTACTAACCACACTGAAAGGCTTAAAGGGAGGGGCCATTACTGCTCTGCCCGGGATTTCAAGCTTGGACGAGATGCTCGATACCGAAACACTATCGATGACTTAGAATGATGTTGAGCAAACGTTGTTAAGGCCAATGAACAGGGAGTCCATAAGTATCCAGAACTTGAACTTGGGAAGGCTTCTGTTTATCTAAACATGCTCGCACTTGCATCCTCTTTAGTACTACTGCGCTTGGCGATGCTCTGAGCCGCCCGTCGACTAACAAGTGTCGCGTCTGGACATGATGTTTAATGCGGTTGACCTCAAATTTTAATGTAGAGTATAGCGGTATAGAATATTAATAGAAGGATGCAGTCGAAAAAGCGAACAGCTGCGACGAGGAAACCGAGGTGTCTCAGCCAAACCTTGTGCGCCAGAGGCTGCGCGTATGACGAGGAGAACAAACTCAACTGCATATGGGCACATAACAATATAACCCTCGTCCTGAATAGCTCTTCACACGGTACTCTAAGTCCTATTAGTGGGGACTGCTGTGCTATTGACCCAATTTTGCCTGCGTCAGCTGCGGCCAGTGGTGCTTCACGGCATGGAGCGGAACTGCTCTGGTAAAGATGGGGCTCAAGCTCTTCTCGAAGCAAACATTGAACGATTTCGACCAGGAGGAGAATAACTTGAGACAGCACACCCATGCTCATCAGAATCCCAAGTTTTATAGTTATATTAATGACTACCAAAAGGGCAAAGCTTGATGAAAAAGGACGCTTATAGCCAGGCAAACTCTGGATCTAAGCGTTCTCATGCACAAGAAGATTAAAACAAAGTTGAGATGCACATATATGCAGACCAGTACTATGACACGAGTGTCGAGCAATCGTGCGCCCTTAACATGGTCAGAAAACTCTGTCCAGGTATCTTCACTTTACTGACTCAAGCAGCATGAAGAAACCCCAGTAGCCTTTGAAACCCACCCATGGCACTCCTTATCGCCGGTATCCTCTTGGGGGGATCCCAGGTCGCTACGTAGGTTTGAATGACCTGCATCCCAGCAACTGGTTCGAGATATCGCTGTACGGAATAGAGCACGGAGTAGATACAGTCCACCCCCTGAATTATTCATCATGCGTGACCTGACAAGGTAGCTCATAGCAGGGGGTAATACACTAAGTATGGCTTGTATATTATAGGAAACTAGGTATTAAGAGAGGGTCTATATAAGGCTTTTTTTAATCAGTTATAACCCCCCCTGCCAGGTCACGCATATAGAATAATGCAAGGGTTGGACTGTAAGTGTGCCGTCTTGTGAAACGGGCATTAGTAAGCTCGGTGTTGATGGACGCTGGACCGCGGACAGATGGACGGGAACAGGGTCGAAGAACGAGAAATCGAACTAGGGTATTTTAAGGTTGAATGCTGGAAATACCAAGGTCACCAGCGCCGGATGGCCAGAATGCTCGGGTGCCTCATCGACCGTGCCGAAGCCCGACAGATTTTATATACAATAGTAATGGATATATTTTTGGATGCGGTATCTTAGCCTTGTTGCTCGGGACCTGGGCAAAACGAAGTCGGCAAGGATTGATAATAAAGCTGCCGACGGCTTGAGCTGTACAACTGACGGGTTCTGCACTTCCTGTTGCCAGTGACGCGATGCGTCCTAGGAGTTTTGTAAACATAAATTACGGAGCAATTCAAGTAGCGATTACATTCAGATACATGGGTACCTCGGTATGTATTGTCCAGGATAACTACCGGGCCCGAAAATAGCTTGAGTGCCACATGTCTGCACACCAGCAACAGGCCACCACGTCCACCCATGGTTGGTTTCGAGGTCGCCGAGCATAAGAGTGAATACCAAGTGCATAGGACGAACCTGGGTATAGCATGAGATCTTACCGGGCTATATCTCCCTTCATAAAGTCGATCCTTTCGCGCGCCGTTTCATAATTGCGCCGACTAGACGGTTGCTGGTTTGCATGCTTGGCTAGGCTACCAGACACCGGACCCAAATGACAACATTGAAGTCTCCATGTCGATATTTCAGGACATCAGTGCCGCCACGATGTTGACAACGATGATCCGCCTGCAAACTCGACGCTCATGGATGCTAGTATACCTTGCATTGACATTCATGACATTCATTGGTCCCGCTTCGAAGCAGAGGAGAACGGCAAATCCCCCGCCGAGAATAATCCCCTTACCTAGTTCCAGCCAGGAGCCAGCTTCGTATTCGACATCACGAAAACTGCTATATGCCCAGAAAGATCAATTCCACTTCCGGAGTCATATATCTGAACTCCCAGGTTGTTTACGGTGGACTGCAATACAGACGATCAAATTCGAGTCCAATCCGTGGGTGCACGATGCCATATAGTTTTTGTCTGACTCGATGGTCCTGCTTGCAGCCATGAACGCCCCCTAGCTGCGAACATATCGGAACACGAACGCCTCTGTCGCCAGCTTCCTGAGTAGAATCATAAACACGTAAGAGATTGGATGCATAAAGTACTTGCCGTATTAATAACATCAGGCTAGTGTCAAGATGGCTATCGCGTTTGACCATTGAGTCGTGGGGGGAAAGATCCAACAACAGCGCCCCTTAGCCGAATACCCTTCATATACAGCTTATAAGAGTTCCCTGTTGGCTCTGGCACTGAAGCCTCCTGAATATATAGCAAAGCAAAGAATTGAGAATACGTGAATGACTCCGGGGATGATAAATCCACACGGGATGAAAGGATAGGTGTCCGGAAGCAGTCCGACGCATGTGTGATGGACGGGAGAATGGTCGGAAGACATAGTTGATGTGCTGACTGAAAGCTTACACATAATTTGCTGCCTCGCAACGAGTCTGCTTATCAGGTTGGGCAGAAACAAGCCTTGTAGAGCCAGTCAAAATGGATGATCTGCAGATGAAACAAAATAGACACAGGATTATACCCAATACATGCTAGGGTGATGTGAGCCCGTGTGACTTTGCTATATTATCCCTTGTCAACTTGCTCTGCTAGGGGTGACCCAGACGTAAAAGAAACTTTCTATGTAACTCACCCTACGCTTGATCGTGAATCCGCCAAGGTCCAAAGAATTCAAGCAATATCGTCTACTCCTCACTGCAAGTAATTTATCTTGGCACATTTGCCAGGAATGCCGCAAATTCTAGAATGTTGAAGTTTTATGGGTTCCACGGGTTGGTGCAAAAAAAGTAGGGAGATAATGGCTGGGTGAAATTAATTTAGATCGGCTTGTAAAGCGCAGATTGCGGGGGCGTTCATATTAATTTATTGGTACTAAGTGGTTATATCGAGAAATACTATAACAACAAATCTCATCTCCTTCCTTTAACTTTAGTGTGCTATCAAGCCACGCCTTGGGGAAATAATAAGAAACATGGAACCTCGACGTCTTTAGTAGGCATACCGCAGACGTCATTAGCCGAGTTATCAGTAAATTTCAACAGCAGCAGAATGCTTATTTTCCAGTTAATGATCCGCTGACGCTCCCATTTGATACGTAAACAGCTGAGTTTCGTCTCTTTCTCACAGATGTTGATGGTGGAGCCCTTTGCGAAGCCTCGGAGCTTTCCTCTTCCGCACTTTTTATTTGCGCCTGGGTTAAGACGTACCCGTGATAAACCAACTCCAACGGTGCCGAGCCTGTCTCGTCTTGTCCCTGAGGATAAGCAGCAAGAAAAGTCGGCCATACAACTCTGGCCACGTCATTATTACTTAGTACGCTTAGCTTGGGGCTATCTCTGAGCGTGTTTGCCTGACGGTTTTCCATGTTTTTCTGGTGCTGCGGCGTTTGCCTGGACGGGCCAGGCTTGGGAGGGGAGGTAGATGTAGACTTGGAGGTTAGCAAAGGCAGGGCTTGCCATTCGTCAGGCACCTCAAAATGAAAGTCTGGCTGGATTCTTTCCTCCACGAGCTGCATCAGGGCCCAGGTAGCGGAGGCTCGTTCACAAACATGCTTAAGCCCTGATTCAAATGGCTGTTTATTTTGAAGCCAGTGGCAAACTGCGTCTGATACCTCTTTAACAGCTTTGTTGATGCTTTCATCCTGATTCTGTTTTTGTCTCTCTGGCAGCGCTTTGAGGAGAACAGCACGGATACAAGCAGCTTGCTCTGGGTTCTGCGCCGCAGTAAGATGTAGCACCCCATCAAGCTCGCGGCTTTGAGTGATGTGCGTCTGCCTGAAAACGTGGGTGGTGAGTGCCTTGGCATATGCTATAAGGCCTGCTGCAACTCTCATCCCCTTGGCGTTATTTGTATTGGATGCTGGGAGTGGCAGGCTAGGGGGGTTTAAAGCAAACGCTTGCGAGTTACTCCGCACAAGGACACTTGGTTCGATATCTTGGCCCAATGTCTTCTGGAAGAAGTCCCAGGCACTGTTAAACGTGTCTGCAAGGGCCTCGCGGCTACGCGAAGCGTGTCAGTACTCCAGGATATTATTAGATCGAGTACCCGGAAAGAGAAGGGATGATTATTATACAAACATTTGGGCTTTCTTCTCTCCCAGAGGACTTAGCTGGACCAGGAAGGTTCGGAATATTGTAAGAGACTCCTTTGCGTTTGAAAGCTCTTTGTTCCTGACCACTAACTCCTTATGCATTTTCTGCACTTCTCCTTGGAGCTTAATCTTGGCCTTTCCTGCGCGATCAAGGGCGTCGTTTTGCTCTTTACTTATAGTGCCAAGTCGAGTAACTTCTGTTTCATTTGTCTTTGTTTTTTCGACTAGTCGTAGAATAGTCGCCTCTTGTTCTTTCATCTGCTCACACAATGTCTTTTTAGCAGTACGCTCGGCGTCCAGTGATTTTTCTGCTGCTTTTCTGCTTAGCAACTCTTGATTTCGTTGGTCCTCTTTTTCCTTTAGCTGTGTCGTCAGGCCCTCCCTCTCAGTCTTCCATATATCCCGTCGCCGTATAAAATCGTCCAAGTTCTTGTCATTCGTGGTGCGAAGATCGATGACTTCTTGTCTTAGTTCCTCATTGTCTTGGTCGAGTCTCTGTAGTTGTTTGAACTTTTCGCTCGAAGAATACTTGCCCATGAACGCAAAAAGCTCCTGGATGCCATCACCGTTTGATCCATTTGGCGAAGATGTACTTTTAGCTGGTTTTTGAGGATTCTTGTCGTCCATATGAGCAGCGAGACTAAAACCGTGGTTGTGATGGCAACGAAGTTGGGGTTAGAGGCAAGCGGAAGACGTTGGGCAGCAAGAACAAGATGAAAGAAGAGCCCAAGGCAGAGGTTACACGATACGTACTCTTCCCAGACGGCAGTCACGGAACAAAAACGGGCCTGCTGAACTGCATTTCGGTGTGAATTCATGAAACTGTTGGTTGGCTGGTTGGTGTAACGCCAACACTCCAACCAGGCGGCTATCCAATGCTGCTGATGCTATCACTGCTGGGATTGCTGTCCTTTCTACATTGCTGCCGAGCCACACGATTGTGACGTGTCAACTACATCGCGGTTTGCTCAATAGACTATACATATTACTGGTACACATCACCTACCCTACAGACTAAAGCAATTCAAAACTGATATGTCAAACTGCCTTTATGCAAAATGGCAGGCAAAGAATGCAAAGGATAGGCAGTGATTAATTTGAATCCACCGAATTCAAGAACGTCGGCCGCCGGCAACGTAGAGCGCTGTTGAGGCCGACCCGTTCTGCTCTGTAGTACATGTGCGCTGTCGAATTCCACGATTCCTCTCATCAACTCTAGATTTTCCATACAGGTTCATCAATTTTCGAGATGCTGAGATAGCGGGGCCTTGATTCAACCACATCTTCTCATTGTCTCACCACAGATGATGGCCTTGCTAGTGATCAACAAGGCCCTCGTCAGGCAAAATAGCATCTGCTATCAATGAGACCACTGAGATGGCCTGAATTTTCATGAAGGCTTCCATTCGAGCTCGCGGCCAGCTTGTCCCAAAGACCAGCACTTACACGTCGCAGCATCGCCTCAATTGATGCGCCGGAGGCTATACTCCTCGGTTCAAGGTTGAATCCGAGGCTTCTACGCATAAAGAGCGGTTCTTGTGGCACCACATCGAGGTGGCTACGCATGCTCTCCCCGTCCAACGTGGCTACATCTGTATTATCTATCACGGCTCGTCCGCCCCGAATATCAATCCTCTGCATCATGGCCATGATAAAGCACGTTTTCCCGCTGCCAGAGAATCCAAAAACTGCTAGTTTTTCGCCGGCGGCAACATCGCGACCAACATCTTTTAGTACGGCTTTGGATCTTGGTCTAAAAGTATTGTAGCAGACCATGTCCTCCCTACCTGCACTGTAAACACTTGATGAAGAGTCCAGCCTGTGAGAAATTTATGTCAATGTGTGCCGCCGTGAGGCGCTGTACTTGAACCCTGCCGCTTTGTAGCCACGAATTTGAAGGCGCTGGTGATTTACCCAAGTGTGATGGGGCCTCCTTCACAAACTACTGTACCCTTGCCACCGCTGCGACCAGTCTCCAGCTTTATCCAAGACTGAATTATTTCAATTAAGATGTCGTTGAATTAAAGTCTTGAGACTAATGCGACTCGCAGCGCTCCGGGTCCGAGGCCGTTATCGGTCAGAGACAACGTCATGTCGATTCGCGACAAGGGTGACTGCTAAAGCTCCTGCCACGAGATCTACTACCAGTGTTAAACATTCGTGAAGACGGATGGCCGTTGTGGTTAGTTTAAGATGGCTACCGGGCGGATGCTGAAGGCCATGTCCCAACCGAACCCCCGGATTCTTGCAATGCCGCTGATTGTTGTCTGTGAATTGAGAGTGCAGCGGGGTTTTTGATTCGATTTCCAACATTCAAAGCTGCCTGGATATTCGCAAGTAGCACCGCTCAACGTCAAACAAAACTCCACCAAGGACTGGAACTGCAGCTGCTAGGTGTTTTCCCAAGGCATACAAGACAACGAGCTGAACCAGGCATCCAGCAAACCCTGATGTCAAGCACATTGTTAGTGAGTGTCCTTACTCTGCGGACTAGAAATGAGGAAGCGTCCATACTGGATGTATGTTGAAGAGCTTAGGACGGTACAGTCGTATCAATAAAACTCATATATTAGCTGAATCTGTAGCAGCACTGTGTCAATCGGAGGCCCAAGCATTCTTCTCAGGCAGGAAGTCGGAAACATGTACTCATTTTGTGGATGTAAGATCTGACTCGAGGAAGAAGTAAAACAGTGCACTACGAGTTGTTCGCAGTAATATTAGCGGATAAATAACACGGGAGTGCGACTGGGTGACTGCCATATATACCTGACAACTGCGTGCAGCAGATCCTTGTAAAGTTTGATCGCAGTGTGCCTGACTATATAAATGATAAAGAGACTTAGAACTCAGAAGGTCGGATACTATGTGCAATACTAAAAATAAGACCATGTCTTTACGTTAGGTGCAACTTACCAGTATCAAAGGAAAGTCGTATTAGAGCAAGAGCCACCAATAGGAAGTACATAGATCTCGAGGTATGGCCCTAGCTGTGTGGTTGTTCTGTACTCGCCAAAGTCCATTGATCTATCCACAATGCTGTCTGGTTGTTTATATAGTGGCTGGGTCATGACTGACGGGTCCTGAAAGCATGGACTTACTGGAATAGGAGCTTAAGATGGTGCCAATGATAGTAGACCGCGCCCGTACTAACAATGAGATCCTGCCTACCCTTTCCCCCAATAATGATTTGACATCAATGATGTATTTTAATAGTAGAAGTTATATGTGGAGGTACTTGACGCGCCTAGGACTTGGGCCTGCGGTGTGATCAGAAACCGACTAGACTGCGCTGTATTTAGTTGCCCCAGGTGCCATTCAATAACATTGAATGATTATAGCTAACGTTCCTATCGAAGAGGATTGAACCGCCCAATTGTGGGGTCTATTCGGTAGATCGGGCCGGCCCGCTGGTTTTCGTCATCGAATGTCTCCATCAATATATGTGGTCGACATTGAATCATCGCCATCCCCCGCCGCGCCTGGCACTTTACCCGTGAAAGCAGCCAGCCATGCCAACGCAAAGCAGCCACAAGCTATCAAGCGCACCTATTCGAACCCCCCAGTCACACGCGCCCGATGCCGATGGCGTGCACAATCTAGTTGATTCCCGTCTGGACTTACGTATTGTCGTTATCCGCATCATGATGGCAGAAACAGCAGTAGTGCGTAGCAACGATTAATACCAGCGCCTGCTCCGACGCTGACTGTGCTCCTGAAGTGGCTATATGTAGTCCACTTAGTTGCCAACGGGCACATGCAGCTTTGGCCATTTCACGGGTGGCACAGGCAGTCACAACGCAGGCCGGGCGCAATTCAGTTTCCTGTCTTGCGATGACTTGTTGATTGGGAAGAACCTGGAAGAGGACAGAGCACTGAAATCCAACGTCAGCAGTGTCACCCAGTGAAGGATTTGAGACATGGGGCTACCCACGCAGTCACGGATTGGTGGAGGGTGGTCAAGGACTCATGTTGTAGCCGCGAGGCCGTGTACACGGGAGCACCGTGTGAACAAGGCCAAGAGAGAGCGTGTTTAACAGTAGGCATTATACAAGTCGCACCAGGAAAAGCGTTTGTTGGTGGCATCCGACTCGATCCGGCGCAGGAATCACAACGGAAGCCGTGTGGGAGTCTCGTCAGCGTAGGGTTACATGCGGAGTGGGAAAACGACTGGACATCCATTCAGCAACCGCTTTCAAAGCCATCTGACAAGCCGAGATGGGTCATGGACAGGAGTCTGGCTCTATCGGCCACTAATAAATTTCGCCCCTTGCTTCCCACGCTCTGCACTTACATGGAGTCTCTTTCTACCAGGTGACCTCTTGGTGAGATGGCCGTGGAGAAGGTATAACGAGGTCGCGAGGCTTACGGCTGTCATGCTTAGAGCTGGGCGCCATCGCCATCTCTTTTTGCTTTGGATGCCTACATACGCATAACTAGCACTGTCTCAAAGCCCCATGATCCATCCATCATGCTCGTTTTCGTCACGTCTAAGCCGACGCCCTGTGTGAGGTCAGCACCATGTCTTCCTCAGCCCTCCTCAGCATTGTCCTTGTCACCGGTGCCGCTGGCTTTCTCGGCTCCCATATCGTGCAGAAGCTCCTAGCCGAACCAGGGTGCAGAGTCTACCCGGCTAGTCGAACTCCAAACCGCCACCCCGACCGAGACGATGGGATAACGTACGAGGCTATCGATACTGTCGAGGCACCAGGAACCTCCTTAGGCAGGCCGTGTCTTGCGTCGGGACGCGTGGCCACTGCATAGAGTGACAGCACATCCAGGGGGGCCTTGTTTATCCTGTCCATGAAGGCTTCACTCAACACCTTGTAGTGATTTCTGCCAGGTGTATTAATGGAACGGTATCAAAACTGTTTAAACATTGGTGGATGGCTGCTCCCTGGATCTGCGGTAATCGCTCTCAATAGCACCAGTCCATTGAGGAGGTAACGCAGGCTAGAAACAACTCCCCAAGTCCCCTGAAAGATACTGCTGAGCCATTTTTGGGCCACTAGGAAGCCATAGACGCTCTGCCATGCCGATTTTGTCAGTCTTGCCTCGATTCTCCCGCGGCCGGCCATGCTTACCACAAGTATTCCCACGGCAACGAGGAACAAGTATATCAGTCCACCCACCATTGTGTACTTTTGGTCCAGTAAAAGAGAATCTTGTGTAATTTATGTGCTCAACGATTCAAAAGTGCTCGTAGGATTATCGGCATACTTGGGCGGGCTATTGATCAATTGCATTAATGTTTATTGTAAGCCAACACGGTACGCCACAACGTGTCTGGTACATTAATGGCACCTTCAAAGTACGTACGCATGTACAATCGCACGCACCAGACAGTGTAACCAAACCAGACATGACTAAATCCGGCGCTGGCTTACGTGCAGACCTTGGCTAGGCCCTCGCGCCGTGGCCGATGACATCTGGAGTCAATGACTGCATGTGGTTCCAGGGCTGACGCGGGGTTTGCATCTCGGAGAATGTATCCGGATGTCACCAACATGTGCGATTAAGTCGCCGGTTAGTCTCCGAAAGCACCAGGGTCAGCCGGACTATAATTCTGTCCATCGGACTGCAAGCACCGGCTTGTGGTGCCCTTGGGCAAACTGTTCCCGATGAAATTTCCCTCGTTGTCATCACATCTTCCATCCCTCTCTTCCATTGGCCTCTCCATGTCGTCGAACATGTCCGCCAGCAGCAGTATTGTAGACGCCCTGATCGTGGGCGGAGGTCCCGCTGGCTTGAGCGCTGCTCTGGCTTTTGCCCGGCAGAACCAAACTGCTGTGGTCAGGGTGGCGATCAACTCAA